>NC_033624.1:7812863-7910522 GCF_001540865.1 Ananas comosus
TTGGCTATCCTCGAGCACTTCGTGTTCTTTACTTCCCCACATTACTTTAACTTTTAAACATTGTCATCTTCATCATTCTTTACAATTACATTGGTTCTTTACTTCACAGTATCTCTAATGTCATTTCACTTTAACTTTATCAAATGCCACTCGATCTATGTCATTGTGTCACTCTGTTCTTTTGCTCACTTTGGGTGCTCACTTTTCTCTCATGCATACACATAGGGTTTTCGACATTCACATAGTTCTCACTCATCATATTATGCAAGTTGAACTCACAATCATGCATCATTACATTTCCATCATCACTTTATCCTAAAATGCATGCAACAATATATACATATATATATGCTCAAATGAATGACACATTAGGCATAGAGAGAAGTTCAATGAGTTTGAGAAGCACCACCCATCTCGTAGGCTTTCAAAGGTGCTCCGACGATTTTCTTGGGATTTTTAGACTCTTCGTTCTTTACCTGTGGCATAACGAAGCCAAATTAGGCTTATTTGGCCATAACTTTACATTGGCTTTTCGTAACATTAATCCGAGCGCACCAACGGGTCGGAAATACTCCCAATTAGGTTTCTAGAGGGCCAACTGCACTTAGAAATCCCCATGAGCAAAAGCCCCAATTTGGTGCCCTAGCTCCAATACATATATCAAACCTAGGGTTTAATCTCATTGGGAAGCAAAAGTAGCTTTAATATACTCTAAAGAGTTCATCTAAACCATTCCTAGCTCATTCCAAACCCTAGTTTGGATTTCACCATTAGAGGTGTTGAAGCTCACCTTCAAGCTTCACCTCTATACCAAACCATGGTTTTGATCTCAAAAGAAGCAAAAAGAAAGCTTCAAAGACTCTAAATACTCCATTAAAACCATTTCTAGGTTAATCCAAACCCTAGTTTGGAATTTAGCATGAGAAGGGGCAAAGCTTACCTCTAAACTTGCTCCTTTTCCAAGCTAGAGAAGGAGAGGAGAGGTTTTCTTCTTCTCCTTGTCTTCTTCTTCACTTTCTTCCTCTTCTTTTCCTTCCTTTCCTTGTCTCCTTCTTCTCCTTCTTTGTCTTCTAGAGAGAGAAAGAGGGATGAGAGGGGATGAGAGGGGGAAAATGAGAGAAAATCTCATTAGGCCCCATAACATAGCTATTGGGCGTTGCCTAAATGCAATAAAACCCAACACCCCACCCACCCCCCCCCCCCCCAAACACAAAACCCCGCCCCCGCCCAACGCCCCCGACCAAACACACTCACTATTATCTTTCACACACAGCCTGGACTGGGCTGATCGCGCAGGCGGGGACTGGTCTCCCCGACTTGGGACCGATCTCCGAGAGTCTCCCAGGCAGCCAGAGCTGCTGCGCGCAATGCGACCTCTCTCTCTTTGGGGGACCGGTCCTCGGGGACCGGTCTCTCAGCAGGGACCGGTCTCCGAGAGCTAATGTCTCAGGACTTAGCCAATTTTTCGCTGTCTCATTTCATACGCGTTCGGGGACGGTCTCTCCACCAGGACCGGTCCCTGAGAGCTCAAAACTGCAGAATGCAGATTTTGATCTATAGCTCTCGAAAACCTCGTAACTCGCTTTTAATCGTTTAACACATTCGGACTTTCCGAAGTGTACCGTCCTGCACTTTGGTCATTTGACTAAAGTTCGATATTTATTTTCCGAATTTTCGGTATATTACATGGGGTTTGACGAGTTATTCCATAACTCCATCTAGTCGGGACTCATGATAGAAAGATTGTATCACACAGGTAACTGTACCAAGAGGTTCATTTTCTATTCTAGTGGAAGCCACTACATGCTGCAAGCGTCACTGGTGGATGTGAGACTCATGAGGATTATCTAGATGATCAATAATTCTCATTGGGCTGAGTTGGAATTGTTTCGATCACTGAAAGGTTTCAGTGATATTGTTGATAGTGATCAAAATATATCTCACTACCAGATAGAATAGAACCTATGGGGTCACACACATAAGAGGTTGTGATTGATCGGATAGCTAGATCACGATTATTGAATTGCCGGAGGACCTAATTGTCAATATGTTGATAATTGGACTAATTTGTAATTGTTACAAATTAGTGGTATTAAAGTATAAATGTTACAAAGGAGGACTTACTAATAGTTAGTAAATTATAAGAGGACTTATGTGCAAATGTTGCATTATTAATTTGATATGATCAAATTAATATAAAGATTGAATCAAATTAGGATTTGATCGATCTAACCAATTAAGGAAAAGATAAATTTAAATCTAGATTTGTACTTATCCTTAATTGCCATTATATTATTAGAAAAAGAATTATATTCATCTATATAATATACGGGAGTTTTTAGAAAACCCTAGCCGTTATCTCTCTTCTCCTCTCTCTTCCATATTCTAGCAAGAACGACGTCCTTTGCAAAGGAGCTAGCACCCCGGTGAGGATATCGATCAAATCATCAACCTCGTGTGGATACCTATAGAGGCCGGACGCGTGTGCGGCTTCAAGAGAACCCAATTCCACGATCATCAAGTTAAGGTGAAGATCTATCCGCAAAAAAGCTAAAGATTCAATCTTGTTTTTCTTCTTTAATCTTAAAGAACATGAGGGATCCTAATTGCGTGGTTTTTTGAGATTGGATCTCAAGAGTTTTCAAATCAAATTTGTTAGATTCTTTTTCCGCTGCGTTTTTACCGTACGCAATTTTCTTACAGAAGCTAGATTCTAACTTTCGTAATTTTCTACCGCCAATCGCCCTCAACTGCGGCAAACGAAGCCAAAAACAATCTTTTTCTTAGTATCTTCGCACCGACTCGTCGGATCGCCGAACTGAGTTCACCAACGCGCTCGACTACCTAGCAAATAGGTATTAAAGAGATCAATCCCAACTTTAGATCTCTATTTTTCAAAACCCTCTTTCGGAACCCTAGATGTTCAATCTTGCGAAAATCGACCATAAAACCCCTCGATTCAAGCAATAAACATCTATCTAGTATCCAAGGGTTCTACTAAAACCAATTCTAGAGTTCAAAACTTCAACCCTAGAAATCTACCATTAAAGGGTACGAAGCTTACCTCTCCACAACTCCTCCAAGCTAAGGAAGAAGATGAAATTCACTTCCTTGCTTCGATCTCCACCGATCCCTCCTCTTTGATCTCCACCCTTGAAAGCTTCTAGAGAGAGAAAAGAGGAAAAAGAGATGAAGAGGAGTGTTCAATGGCTGTGAATACAAGAGAGGGAGATGGGGTCTATTTATAGGCTGCCACAATTGCAGAAAAGCCTCTCAACAATTGCCATTTGCAACACACTGCATTCTGCAGTTTTCTGCACTTGGTACCTGTCACGCCCGGGTTCCAGCGGAAGCATATCCGGCACGTGCACAGACCCGCCATACACCTGCAGTATATAAGGCGTCTACAAGAACACAAGTCGATAGGAAGTAAAACAAAGAAAGTCCTATCCTGATATCAGAGCAAAGTACAAGTCAAAATACTATCAACAAAAGGGCAAGNAACATCTTTGGAATGTCAAATGGAACATGTCCAAACATCTCTCTCGCCACTCTTTGGTCCTTTTGACCAAAAGTGGTTTATTACAACGGGGATTCAATATCTTACAACTGTCTTTTCTAGTAGTAGGTAGAATAGATTTTACTTTTGTCCTGTCTTGTAAACATTTTTCGAACTTTAGCAATGTGAGCTTCCTTCGGCTCATCAGCCAAACCAGAAATCCTTGTGCACTCCGTTCACTCTGTTTATCCGACTGAATCGAATCTGTTGTGTTGAATTGAACTCGGTTGATCCGGTCCCTCATCAACCGAATCGCTTGATCCGTGATGGGCACAAACTTCGAGGGTCATCATTCGTAGCCGTTTCACCACCTCGCACGCCTTTGGAAATGAGTACCTTTGACCGGGTCAACGGTTGAAGAATTCGACTCGCAACAACGTGTTATTCTTTTCTTTTTTTTTGAGAGATAGGTAGCACGCTACCCGCTTCGTTTATTTCATTTAGAAATAAACTTAGCTGGAAATGTGAATCAACTAGGATTCGAACTTGGGTCTTGGGTACCAACCACCAAGCCCTTTGCCACTTGCTCTAGGGATTACCAACTGTCCCTAGAGCAAGTGGCAAAGAGCTTGGTGGTTGGTATCCGAGACCCAAGTTCGAATCCTAGTTGATTCACATTTCCTGCTAAGTTTATTTCTAAATGAAATAAACGAAGCGGGTAGCGTGCTACCTATCTCTCAAAAAAAAAGAAAAGAATAACACGTTGTTGCGAGTCGAATTCTTCAACCGTTGACCCGGTCAAAGGTACTCATTTCCAAAGGCGTGCGAGGTGGTGAAACGGCTACGAATGATGACCCTCGAAGTTTGTGCCCATCACGGANAAACAAGTCGATAGGAGTAAAAACATAAAATAATCCTATCATGATATCAGAGCATAGTAAAAGTCACAAAGACTATCAACAATAGAACAAGAAGTATCTAATCCACAAACTCAACAAAACATAAAATATCACAACTATAATATCTGTCCAAAGAGTAAATATACATCACGGGGTATACAAAAAGGATAGATACAATGGTGGTCTCTCTATACATAGGGACATCACCCTCGACCGTAGCCCGAGTAGCAAGGTGATCGACTAGTATGCTCCTAGCAATGTCTAGCTAGACGCGACTCCCTTGGCACGATCCCTAGCCTCTTCTGTAGATGGCTCTGTAAAAATAACCACCAAAAAGGGCGTGAGAACTATAAACAATAGTTCCTAGTGGGTAAGCCGCCAGCCTCGGCGAATTACACCACTAGGCTCATAATGTACTAAATGAAAGCAAAAACGATAATTGCATGATATATAAGCATGATGCTAACACGTAATGAGCATGTAATCAACATATAATAGCTTTCTACAGTAATAAATCATTTGCATAATAGAGATATAGCAACTTCTGTAACCATGAACATAAATATGAATATAAGCACGAATGTGAAAGTAACTACTGTACACTTTAACTAGTAAGCATTCATTACTGTCCTTTGTCATTTAGTACTTTCACCTCAATAAAGTTTTCCTTTCATTCATCAGGATCTACCCAAGATAGTCCGGCTTGCGCCGCGCCTAATGGCCCCGTGGTAGTATACACTCCCCACGGCAATCCACTTCGGCGCCCAATCCCGCACGGGCAAGCAACTGTCGCGTAGGCCAACTCCGGAGTGCCGGCTTGTAGGGAGCGACCCTCACAAGCGTGTGCGAATGAGCACGATGGCAAGCAAGCAAGCATATTCCATTGTCCACATGTCTCAATTATCATGTTTTCATTTGCAATGTTCTTACCCTTGATCCTCTGATCGGAATTTCAATACACAAATAGTAACAAGAACTAGTATCCACTAGATTGTAAACATGTAAAACTAATGCTAAATCAAATGGCATTATAATCTTTCCACTATTATGGCACTGTCAACATAGTCATAAGCATGTCATAGTCCTCTACTTTAGAGTCAAGAGAATGTTATTATTCTCTACTTTATAAATGCATCCTACACTTGTTCATAAGTCATTCTACAATATTAGACATGATCATAAATACTTTTATGCATGCAATCTCTCTACTTCATCTCTACTTCATAGAGGTACAATGTCAAACATATCAAACATGGTGGCAAAGATGTCCAAATTCATATCAATCACATAGTCGCAAAAAGCGCACTACAAAACCCATTCTATAGTGACATATAGAACATAGGGGAGCTTCACTTGCTCTGGTTAGGTCAAACCCACCTATCACTAAGCTCAAAACGGCCCAACAGAAGCTCCAAACTCAGCTCACACGGTCTCTGGACCTGCTGAAAACAAAGCATCAAAACCGCGTCGAAACGATTACTTAGGAATCCAATTTCGGCAAAATTCTCAAATAGAACAAGGTAGTAACTTGAATTCCTGCTTTGGGGCTAGTTTAATACCTCAAAATGAGCCTCCGAGAGCTCTCACAAGTCAACTAAAGATGATCCAAGGCTCGATCGTACTCTCGCTGTGAACAATATCGAAACGGCATCAAACTCTTCAAGTATTACCAAAGATAGTCGGAATCTTGCAATTTCAGTTTCCTAATTAAAATTCTTGCTTACCTCAGGTTAGAACACTTTCTAAATCAGTCCCCAAGGTCACCAAGTAAGTTCAATTTAGTTCGCAAACCTGCTGCGAAGAGAACAATTCCGAACTGCATTAGTTACCCGATTATACTTCATAGAGTTTCTGAACTAGCTTCATAATTAGCTAATTATCTCTATAAAGCTTCAAAGCAGCATATCCCTGGTCTAAGGAGATTAATTCATAGCTAATTAACTCATCTTTAATTGCTGAAACCTCAGTTTAACACAGCTAGAAGTAAAAATCCGAAATCAATACTCAATTCGACTAATAACACGTCAATAGCGGAATAGTTGAGTTGAGTACCTTCTTGAGCTTCCAACCAGTGATCTACTGGTTCAGAGCTACGAAAATCCTTCCAAAGCACTCCCTCACATGTCCATGTAAGCTTCGCAACGCTTGCAACCAGCGAAGAACACGCGATGCAACGAAAACGAGCAAAATCGGCGATTTCTTGTAGAGAGAGAAAAATCCTAGAGAGAGAGAGTGGAGAAGGCGAGAGAGCACTTCTCTAAACTCCAGAAACCTCTACTAAGCATCCCTGGTCGAGCTGGGCATAAGGGATTAGAACAAGAGGCAAAAAGACCAAAAAATCCCTGCTGCCACGCACCTACTGTCTCTGTTGCTGGCTATACCGGTACAGGGTGATGGCTGTACCGGTACAGCAAGCAGAAAAAGGCTGATTTTCGCAGATCAATGCAATTTCTCGTTTTATGCCATCCAATCATTCTCTAACTTGTTCCAAAACTTGTCCAAGCCTTCTAGAACATGTAGGATAGTTTCACGTTGCATTCCATACACTCGAACTCCGCAATTTGCAAAAGTTCAGTGTATTACAAATGTTTTATGTTCCATTATTTTTATTCTATAAACCATTTATGTGTTATGAATCGTATCTCATAATTTGTACTAAAATTTTAAGGCAGCCGTTGTAAATCAAACCTACAATCCACATTATAATTGTATGGCATCCACTACGATCCCATTGTAAAGTACATCATTGTAAAGTGTAGATTCATCACTAGTACGTCTATAACATTCATAATCTATCTATCTATAATCTATAACATACTTAAATTCTTAATTCATCTACAGGTGGCATGACTTGGGATGGGATGGGCCCCATACCATTTTTTTGATTGGGCATGGGTTGGGTCCTAGCCGACTTCTTTTTTTTTTTTAAATCTTGATTTCTTTCTCCCTCCATGAGTGTGGCCCTAGCCCACTTATTTTGAAAAAAAATCTAGATTTCTTTCTCTCTCCATTGATTTGAACACGAGGGATTGAAATTTTTTTAATTCAATTTATTTCCCTTCTCTCTTATTATAAAAATTTAAAATATATAATTTTTTACACAAAACTTTTAAATAATTTAGTTACATGTATTACATATAAATTTTTATAATATTGATCACTTAGTATTGATTGTATAATAAAAAATAAATCTATAAATCTATAATCTATAATATATTATGAAATCTCAGTTTATCCACAGGTGGCAGGACTTGGGGTCGGATGGGCCAACCAATTTTTTTTGTTCGGTATGGGTTCGGTGCTAGTCTACTTTTGTTTTTTTAATCTTGATTTCTTTCAGTCTCAATGGGTTCGACTGTAGTACACTGAACTTTAGCAATGCAGCACACTGGACCTTTGCAAATTGTGAGGTTCGAATGTTTGATGTGTATTCCGAACTTTTCCACACTTGGTGGAAGGTTGTAGATGGTATTCCGGCCTAAAAGTTTGTTCTTTAGAGTTTTGGCAAGTCCTGAGAGTTTTCACTCTCGGGGACTGGTCCCTGATATGAGAAGATCGGTCCCTTCAGAACAGTGCTGCGGCAAGGCTTGAGGCAACCGGTCCCTGGCTTGGAGAGATCGGTTCCCGAACGCGTGTTTTGCATGAAGGGTTCGAGAGACCGGTCCCTAGCGGGGAGAGACCGGTTCCCGAATGTTGGTTTTGTAGGACGAACTGAGAGACCGGTCCCAGGTGTCGGGGAGACCGGTCCCTCAGCGCGAAAACTGCCCAGACCGGGCAGTGCACAGGGTGATTCTTTGAGGGGCTTATATGGATTTTGTTGCTTCTAAGGGCCTTAAGGCCATTTCCACCCTCTCACTCCCTCATTTCTCACCCTCCTTACACTTCTACAGAGAGAAGAAGAAGGAGAAGGAGAAGAAGAAGTTGGAGGAGAGCAAGATCTTGAGGCTTGGAGCATCTTCCTCTCCCTTTTGCTCACCATTGGAGGCTTGGGGCTTGGGCTATGTAATGTCACGCCCCGGGACCGGCGGAGGCCCTCCCGGTAGCGTGCCCAGACCCGCCATATGTCTACACATATAAGGCGTCTACAAGAAAAGCGGAAGTAANAATATTACAACAGCCCGGTCTGGGCAGTTTTCGCCCAGAGGGACCGGTCTCTCCCCAGCAGGGACCGGTCTCTCGCTGCGAACCCGAAAAACCATCGTTCGGGAACCGGTCTCTCCCTGTGCGAGACCGGTCTCTCACTGCGTAGACGCGCTCGGGGACCGGCCTCGCCCGCCAGGGACCGGTTGCCTCAAGGCTGCCGCAGCACTGCTCACTGGGGGACCGGTCTCTCCTTTCAGGGACCGGTCCCCGAGAGTAAAAACTCTCAGGACTTATCCAGAATTCCAGTTTTCGAACTTTTTAGGTCGGAATACATTCTACAACCCTCCACCAAGTGTGGGAAAGCTCGAGATACATCCAAACACTCGAACCTCGCAATTTGCAAAGGTCCAGTGTGTTATATGTAAGGAAGTGAATTCTCGAAATTCGAGGATTGTACTTCATCCAGGGTCGACTAACTGTCGAGAGTATACCCTTTGCGGGAGTCAAGAATGTCCAAAACATAAAAAGTGTCTTGGAGTTGAGTCCGCGAGAGCAAATGAGGCAAACTGCATCATTGGGCTGATGTGCTCTCGGGGACCGGTCTCTGCAGGTGAGAGACCGGTTCCCTTGGCTGGGTGTTGCGGGGTTACATGATGCAACCGGTCCCTGGCAGGAGGGACCGGTTCCCGAACGTGATCCCAGCGAGAAATGCCAAAAATTGGCTAAGTCCTGAAAGTCGAGCTCTCGGGGACCGGTCTCTCAGGTGAGGACCGGTCTCCCGAGGACCGGTCTCCTGGGGAGAGACCGATTCCCGAACGCGTGCGCCCGAGGGAAGCTCTCGGGGACCGGTCCCAAGTCGGGGAGACCGGTCCCTTCGCGCGAAAACTGCCCAGTGAAGGCAGTGCACAAGAGTGAAAGTTGAGGGGCTTTTATGCAAAATAGCCTTTATTAGAGTGGGCTGAGCCCTCTCTCTCCCTCACCTCTCTCATTCCACTCTCCCTCACTCTCATTTCTCTCTTGCTCCCTCTCTTTCTCTCTAGAAAGGAAAGAAGGAGAAGAAGAACAAGAAGGAGAGGAAGGGAAAGAAGAGGAAGATAAGGAAGGAGAAGAAGAAGGAGATCAAGAGGAAGGCTTTGAGCACCTCCATCTCCCTCTCCTCTTCCTCTTGGTGTAGCTCTTGAGGTAAGCTACTAAACCCTAGCTTTGTAAACTTAGGGTTTTGGGTTTCTATGCTTTGGAATGGGTCAAATGGACCCCAAACTAGCTTCTAAATAGATCAATCTTAAGAATCTAGGGATTCATTGGGTGGTTTGCTATAGGTGCAAACCTAGGGCTCCAAAATGGGGTTTTTGTGAAAGTATGAGATTGATCTCATTTGAAGCCATGGAAACCCTATTGATAGGTCGCAAAACGCGGGGGCGAAGTTGATTTTGGCATTCGGCAAACCGGCGTGAAGTCCTCGGCAAAATAAGGCCGGGATAGTTTGGATTTGGGCGAGGAAGGCTAAAGCCTCTTCGTAAAGCTCGCCGAGAGAGAGATTTCCGAAACCTCTACATTTATTAAAGGTGGGGGGTGTCATCCGAAACTTTCGAACTCCTTTCTATGTCTTAGATTGCATTTAATCTCATCTCTTCATGTTGCATTGTAGGATTGCATAACTAGCTTCATTCCTTTATGCTTTCTAATTGATAACCTATAGTACTTGGAAGCTTGGTAAACTTAGATAGGTGAGGATTGGGTCCGAACATGGATCTATCAATGCTAAAGTTAGAGATGAACCCGATGGGGGTCGTGATGCTGAACATACAAGTAAGTGTATTGTCAACAGAACAAACGAGTGCATCCAAATGTTTGAATGATAACTAGTGGCATTAATGTAGTGTGATATGACACTAGAGGTCGATGGACTAGGAATAGGTGATCCTTAGAAAATGCCTTTGAAACAATGAATTTAGGAAAACTAAATAGCATTGAATGAAATGTCGGGAGAAACTGATGATTCCGCGTAGTTGATTGACCCTATTAGGGCGTCCTCACTTGGAGAGAGGGGATGGATTGGGTTGTGGAACCTAGTGTTAGTGTGTCCTCACTTGGAGACGGATAGATCTAGGCTCACAGTCTGGCCGTTTGGATGTATAGCCATCCAAATCCACATGGAGGCGGATTGGCATCGAGTACTCCGGAGTGTCGTGCGACGGACCTGGAGGTCCGACCACCATGGAGGTCGCAGATGGTCCGGGCTTTGGGGCAGCTTGCGAGCTGCCTTCCCCCTTGGATTGAAAGGTGGAGTCCATGGCGAGCCTAGGCTCGCACAGATTGGGTAAATGCGAAGGTTAAAGTTATTAATGTATTGAACATTGCTATTCAAATGGATCGATTTGTTAGCCATGACTAGCAAACCTTTATTATATGCATGCATGCATTTCATACTTATATTATGGGTATGGTAGCCATAGTTTTCCTATATCTGCATTTACAGCTTTCAGATACATATCGTATCTATCTATATCTGATCTGTTGTTACTTGTAGGCCCACTTGCCGACCTAGTGGGAGATCGACAGACGTCGCGCGCCGAGCCCACTGGGAACGTTATGGACGATGTCTACAAACCCCACTCTATTTCCAGTGGTAGGTTCAGGATTTCGAGGGAGCGACCGCGCAAGGGCCATCGCGCCCAATCCAGTTGAGGCCGTGGTAGTATTAGCAGCTTTCCTTTGCATAGCCCACACCCTATGTATTGAGCCCGAATTTCATGTTAGTGAGGTTGGAGAGCGTAGTATTTTGAGGATCAAGTGTATTTATTTCGGAAATGATGAAGTGTAAAGAAATCAAACTATTGTAATAGTTAGGAAATACTCTCTATTTCACTCGTTTATCTTGTGGATTATCTTGCTTCTTTCTTCGTGCCTTAGGCATCTATTTTTGTGCATAGTATATGTGTATATTAGAATTTAATTTCCTGTTTAAATTCTTGTATTTTTCTTATTTGCCTGGTTTCACTTATTTGTGGATGTGCTCCGTTCGGCGGCTCGACGTCTCTCGACGAACCGCTGCCGAAATTGCTTAGTGGTTTCGGGGCGGGGCGTGACAGGCTAGGAGCTCGGTAAAGGAATCAATCTACAAATCCTAGAGCATTGGAACTTGGTTGGATTCTTCTCTTGAGGTTAAGTTGCCTATTTTCTCACCCTCTAGATCTATTTTTTGGTAGATTTGGGAGATACAACCATATTTGGATTTTAGTTTATTTTGGCGGATCTTTTTGATTTGAGGGCTTGGAGGCCTAACTTGATGGGTTTTAGACATTCTACTAGGTTGTTGAAGGTTATTGCTCGCTTTGAAGCTTGGGAAGGAATTTCATCACAAGAGGGTGAGTTATTGGCCTCTATGCTTAGATGGTTAGATTGAAGCTTTCCGATGTTCGTTTCGATTCTGATAACTCTTGTTCCTACATCTTTCATGGGTGCTAGGAGACTTGTGGGATACCTCCGTTCAGGCGAAACGAAAAATTTTGTATTTTTTGGTGGGTTTGACTTCATGAAATTGGGTGTAATAACGAAAATTGAAAAAATAAATATCGAACTTTAGTCAAATGACGAGTGCGAGCGATGTTACACTTTCGAATATAAATATTTGCTAAGTGTTAAAGTGAAACAAAATGCAATGGGGAGGTTTTCGAGAGCTAAAGAATCAAAAATCTGCAAACTGCCCCAGTTTTTTGAAGCTTCTCGGGGACCAGGTCCCTGGTGGGAGAGGCCGTTGTCGCGAACGCAGTAGAAATGAACAGCCTGAAAGATCGGCTAGTCCCAGAAGACAGCTCTCGGGAAACCGCGTCCCGCGGGGAGAGACCGGTCCCAATAACCGGTCCCCAGTTGAGTAGCATCCGGTTCGCGTCCCGTGGGTACCGACGCCTGCTTGCTCACGAGGGAGAGTCTCGGGGAACCAGTCCCTTAGTCAGGGAGACCAGTCCCGAAGCACAACTTACCAGTCACCAGTGTTTGAGGTGCAAGTTTGAGGGTTTAACTGCAATTTTAACCCATTGACTATGTATGAGGGCAAATGAGATATTTCTGTCAATGCTGCACCCTCTCATCCCCTCATTGATCTCTTTCTCTCTCAAAAGACAAGAAGGAGAAGAAAAAGACAAAGAAAGGAAGAGAAGAAAGAAGAAGAAGGTGGAGAAAGAATTTATTGCGAGTGAAGCCAACTCCATCTTCTTCCTCTCTAGTGCAAGAAAGGGAAGCTTGAGGTAAGCTTCAACCTATTCTTGGTAAAACCCTAATTGATGAGGCTCAAATTTCTTAGTAATATACTGGTTTTTATGAGTCTTTTTGTGATTTTGAAGCTTTATTTTGCTTCTTTATGATGATCTATACTATGATTGGATAGAGTGATAGTTTGTATTTGGAGAGATTCAACCCCCTGCTTTATGGTGAAACCCAAACAGTTTTGATTGAACTAGGATGGTTAAATGGCTTTTTAGAGTACCAGAAGTTTCTTTGCTTCCCAATGAAATCAAACCTAGGTTTTCTATGCCCTATGGAGCTAGGGACCCGAATTGGGCTTTATTCATGGGGATTTTTAAGTGAAATTGCCCTCTAGAATTTCTAATTGGGCCGACCAAACGAACGCGTTGGTGTGCGGTTTGAGTATACAAAAGTCTATAAAAATTTAAGGGCAAAATGGCCTAAGTAGGGCTTCTTATTTGTCGCAGGTAAAGAATGAAGGGTCATAAAAATTTTCCAAGAAAAATCGTTTGAGACCTTTGAAACCTACGGGTCGGTGGTCTTTTCAAATGTTGAACTTCTTTCTCTATGCCTAATGGTCATCAATTGAAGCTATGTATATTACATTGTTGCATGCATTTTAGGGTAAAAGCAATGATAAAAATGCTGATATAGCATGATTGATGAGTACAACTTGGCGTAATGGTGATGATTAAGAACTTTATGAATGTTAAAAAACACCTTTATATGTATCATAGAGAAAATGTGAGTACAAAGTGAGGTGAAAGAACAGAGTGACACAATAAAGTATAGATTGAGTGGCATTGATACCTGTAAAGTAAAAGTACAACTAGAGGTTACGGTGAGGCAAAGAATCAAATGTAATGTAAATAATAATGATTAATGTACTAAGCGAAAAACAAGTGCGGGCGTAAAAGAACAGATATGCTCAGAGCTTAGCACAAAAAGAAAGGAAAGGTAAAGAACATGTTTGCTAGAATTAGCAAAAGTAAGAAAGGCTAAAGAACATGATTGCTAGAGTAGCAAAAGTAAAGAAGTAAAAAACAATGATTGCCTAGAAGCGAGCGTAAAGTGATTTAGACAGCTAGAGTTTAGATGTAAAGTCAAGATTGAACAATACAATCTTTTGAAGTTAAGGATTCGATCATTTACTTCATAAAGTTCCGTGCTCGAGGGTGGTCGTCCCCCTCGCGCGATGCGCTCCAGAGTTTTGCATCACGGGTTGGAGTAAACCCGAAGGACGGTCCTAGCGGGTGAGTTCCTGCGATGATGGACTTAATGTGAAGCAAGTTAATGTGGCGAAACCCCCGGGTTAGCCTTGAGATTAAAGAACAAAGAGCAAAGAACAAAGTGCAAAGAACAAAGAACAAAGAACAAAGACAAAGTGTAAAGTGTAAAGAACAAAAGAACTTGCATAATCTGCATATGTTAATGTTGAGCATATTTTCTGATTATTGTTCAGGCATATTTGCATCATATTATAGATTGGTTACTATATACAGCTTTTCCTTTCTATTATGCCTAAGTTAGTCCTAGTGGGAAAGTCAGTGAGATTGAGGCCGAACCCACTGGGAACTTTATTGTAGTTCTCACCCCACTATTCCACAGAGCCGGGATCGAGCAAGCCGGCGAGCAACTACGGCAAAGGTATCGCACCATAGTCAGAGGCTACCAATGTTGGGATTATATTTTGTAGTAGAGTACCCTACGATCATCTTTTGTATTTGATGATAAATGATGTAAAGAAAAGAATGTAAAGTTTCAATTGAGCAAATGTGTTGTAAAAAGAAATGATGTAAAGAAATGTAATGATGTGACGAATGTTTAAATTGAATGTTAGTTTTCTTTCTTTCACTTATGGCTATTGCTTACACTCGTGTAAGCCATTTGGTGTATGTTTCCGCTTATGCTTTCTCCATACTTGAAATGTACATGTGATGAGCCTTGGGTGGATAGGGGAAACTCTGTCCGTTCGGCGTCTGTTTGACGTGCTCGGGTCGGGCCAAATTGGTATCGGTTCCGGGGCGTGACAGATATCGTGGTATCAGAGCCAAGAGTAAAAGAATAGGAAGAGACCTAGAGACTCTTAGGATTGGAAGACCATAAGGATCTAGGAAACGTGAGTGACGTGGAATCAAATTTAGCGAAAGCATGTGATTGGGTTAAGTTGGGACGTCTCTAATGTGATTAGAGGCTAAGTTAAATTTTTATTTGTTTCCTACTCGTTATTTTGTGTCGGGCGGCCGACGACATAATGCTTGGGGCAAGAATGAATGTATAAGTTGCTTTCGCCGGATTGGGTATGGTCAAGTAATATTGGTCATGTAGCTAATGTGAGTTGCTTCTTTTCAGGAAGCAATGGCACCTCGTGGACGACCGCAGACAAGGTCGATGCCGGAGGAGCCGAGTGCGGAGCCCGAGCGATCCGGAGCGAGTGGCGACGGAGAGCTTAGGGAGTAGTTGGCCGCGCTTATTGGAGTAGTGCGGCAACAAGCGGAGTCCGATCAGCGCCAAGGGGAGCAGATTCAGCGGCTCCAGGAGGCTTTGGAGCGTCGGCAGGCGGCTGCCCAGGCGGGTGTCGAGCATGTTGTGCCCCCTGTGGTAGTGCCGGGCGTAGACAAGGGAGCAGTGACAGCAGCGGCTGTCCCAGTTACGGTAGTACCGGTCAGATCGGGAACCTCAAATCCCGATAGTGCGGCGGTAGAAGCGGAGCGAGAGCGCACGTTGGTGGCTCTCATTCAGTTCAAGAAGTTCAACCCATCTACCTTTGAAGGTGGATTGGTGGAGCCGGCAGTTGTGTAGTCGTGGATCGACTTGATGGAAACATTCTTCGAGGACCTAAATACCTCGGAGAAGGACAAAGTGTATCTTGCCACCCATTGTCTAGAGAAGGCGCCGATGGTGTGGTGGCAGCGAGTGAAGCGGGATCGACCTACCGATCTTCCGCTCATGCTTTGGGAAGAGTTCAAGAGAGCGGTCTTCGCGAACTACTTCTCCGACACGGCGAAGCGGAGGTTACAAGAAAAATTCCGCAAGTTGAGACAGGGCGATCGATCGGTGGGAGAGTATGAGCAAGAATTCTCCCAAATCATAGACTGCGTTCCCGATGTTGTTCGTGATGATCGGGATCCGGCTGACTGGTTCTTGCGAGGACTCTAGCCGAGGATATATGAAAAGGTGCAAATTCTGAAGTTGACGACCTTTGCGGAGGTCTTCGATAGAGCTTTGTGGGTAGAGCACGGTAGCGCCCATGTGCATGAAGAAAGGGAGGCTATGGCCGAAAGCAAAGAAAAAGGCAAGAAGCGGACGGCAGGTGTTGCCGGGGGCCGGCCAAATGCTAAGAAACCCTCTCGGCATCCCTGACAGTAGTCGAGGAACTAGAGACCTCCTCGATGCGTCATTTGTGGCGGAGAGCACCGAGTGTCGACTTGCACGCAGCGAGACGGCAAATGTTTCAAGTGTGGCCAACCGGGACATCTTATCCGGGAGTGCCCGACGTGGACGTCGTATGTGCCGACGGCGGCATCAGCACCATCTATCCCAAGACAGCTTGCGGGGTTACCACCGGCGATGTCGGCTGGGCGCGCGTCATCACCGCGTCAGCCGGAGGGATTGAGAGCGCCGAGCAGCAGAGTCTTTGCCGTTCAGGTAGAGGAACAGCAGCCTGCAGCACCCGACTACGTCGTGGCAGATATAATCGTGATTAAAGGCACTAGAGCTAGAGCAGTGTTTGATACAGGCGCATCTCATTCATTCATTAGCACGTCATTTGCTAAAACTCATGGCATAGATGAGGATTACTGGTGGGTGAACGTCCCAGAACATTCATTCAGTGTCCACAATGAGTGTTTAGCGTGTCCAGTGCAAATAGGCGATTGGATTATGCCGATTGATCTGCTAGTGCTAGATCAGATGTGGGGATTCGATGTCATCTTGAGGACCAATTGGCTCTCCAAGTACGATGCAGTTATAGATTGTGAAAGCAAGGTGATCACTTTTCGTGAGCCTAATCAAGAAGAGTTGGTCTACCAAGCGTGCAAGAGTAGGCGCTTCTCGGTGACCATATCGTCTGTAAGGGCGAAGAAAATGATCAAAGGAGGGTGTAAGGCCTATTTGGCAACCATGGTGAATGCTCGAAAGGAGTACCCTAAGTTGGGGGATATTCGAGTAGCGTGCGAGTACCCGGATGTATTTCCGGCAGAGTTACCGGGACTGCCACCGGACCGGGAAGTTGAGTTCGTCGTTGACTTGATTCCCGGGGCGTAACCAGTTTCGAAGGCTCCGTATAGAATGGCACCGGTGGAGTTAAAGGAGCTGAAAGGCAAACTACGAGACTTACTCGATAAAGGCTTTGTGAGGCCGAGTGTGTCACCATGGGGAGATCCGGTACTATTTGTGAAGAAAAAGGATGGCACGCTTCGACTCTGCGTAAATTATCGCGAGTTGAACAAAGTGACGATAAAGAACAAGTACCCGTTGCCAAGGATTGATGATTTATTCGATCAGTTGCAAGGGTCCAAGATGTATTCGAAGATTGATCTCCAATTGGGATATCATCAACTAAAGATTAGACCGAAGGATGTGCACAAAACGGCGTACCGTACGCGGTATGGCCATTATGAGTTCACGATAATGCCGTTTGGGCTTACTAATGCCCCGGCAGCATTTACGGACTTGATGAATCGAGTCTTCAGGCCATTGTCGGATCGATGCGTCGTGGTGTTTATAGACGACATATTTGTCTACTCGAAAAGTGAAGAGGAGCATGAAGAGCACTTGAAAGCTGTGTTGCAAATACTCAGACAGGAGAAGCTCTATGCAAAGTTGAAAAAGTGTGACTTTTGGCTAAAGGAGGTCACATTCTTAGGTCATGTGGTGTCGGGCGACGGAGTGTCTGTAGACCCGAAGAAAGTAGAGGCAATAAAGGATTGGCCTCGCCCAACGAATGTAGCGGAGGTCCGCAGTTTTCTTGGACTTGCGGGCTACTACCGGCGGTTCGTGGAGGGGTTCGCTAAAATAACCACTCCACTAACGCGTTTCACGCATAAAGGAGTAAGGTACGTGTGGAGCGACGATTGCGATCGAAGCTTCGAGGAGTTAAAGAACAGATTGACGTCGACCCCGGTGCTTGCCTTGCCGACTCCGGGGGAGACTTTTGTAGTGTATAGTGATGCTTCTTATGTTGGTCTCGGGTGTGTATTAATGCAAAATGGGCGGGTCATTGCTTATGCATCTCGCCAATTAAAAAGCTATGAAAAGAACTATCCGATTCACAACCTCGAGTTAGCCGCGGTGGTTTTCGCGCTAAAGCTTTGGAGGCATTACTTGTATGGTGAATATTGTGAGGTATACACCGATCACAAGAGTCTCAAGTATTTGTTCACCCAGAAGGAGTTGAATATGCGGCAGCGACGGTGGTTGGAATTGTTGAAGGACTACGATGTCACTATACTATACCACCCCGAGAATGCTAATGTCGTGACCGATGCTCTAAGTAGAAAATCGGCGGAGAACTTAGCGAAGGCAATTACGCCTCAACCGCTGTTGCAAAAGAAAACGCAAAGATTTGGGTTGGAAGTGGTAGCGCCGGGAGTGCCGGCTACACTTGCCACACTGGTTGTGCAACCGACCCTATTGGAAAGAATCAAGGATCTTCAAAATTCAGATCCTTATCTTCAAAAGGTGCGGAGTGAAGTTGAGAACGGTAGTGCTGAGGATTTTGGCATTGGAGCCGATGGCGCACTTCGATTTCGAAATCGTTGGTGCGTGCCCAAGGATGGCGAGTTGCGAAGGGCGATCATGCAAGAAGCGCATCAATCCCCTTATAGCATATACCGTGGCGGCACTAAAATGTACAAAGATCTGAAGGATCATTATTGGTGGCCGGGTATGAAGAGAGATGTTGGGGAGTTCGTGGCGCAATGTTTAACGTGCCAACAGGTTAAAGCAGAGCGCCGATTTCCGGCGGGAAAGCTACGAAGTCTATCAATACCCGTTTGGAAATGGGAAGATATAGCGATGGACTTTGTTACCGGTTTGCCTCGATCGCAAGGCGGACACGATGCGATATGGGTGATAGTGGATCGATTGACAAAGTCGGCACGCTTCTTACCGATACATACTACGTGGTCGGGAGACAAGTTAGCTCAAGTGTATCTTGACGAGATGGTGAGACTTCATGGGGTTCCAGTATCGATTGTATCGGATCGAGACCCCAGGTTCACATCCCACTTTTGGAAGAGCTTACAAGACGCGCTAGGCACACGGCTCGACTTTAGCACAACGTTTCATCCTCAGAGTGATGGACAATCGGAGTGGACAATACAAATCCTCGAGGACTTGCTTCCAGCGTGTGTGATAGATTACAAAGGCGGATGGCATGATTTCTTGCCAATGGCGGAGTTCGCCTATGATAACAGTTATCAAGAAAGCATAACGATGGCGCCATTTGAGGCACTATATGGACGTAAGTGTCATTCCCCTATCCGTTAGAGCGACGTGGGCTAGAGAACGGCTCTTGGCCCGGATGTAGTGCGGGAGGCGGAAGAGAAAGTTCGCCTTGCCCGTCAACGGTTGGCGACGGCGCAATCTCGGCAAAAGAGTTATGCCGACAAGCGAAGGAAAGACTTAGAGTTCACGGTTGGAGACCGCGTGTTCTTGAGAGTATCGCCAATGCGAGGAGTTAAACGTTTTGGGGTCCGTGGGAAGCTAAGTCCCCGTTATGTCGGACCGTTTGAGATATTGGAGCATGTAGGTGCGGTGGCGTACAAGCTTGCACTACCACCGAGACTCGCGGGAGTTCACAATGTTTTCCATGTATCGAATCTCCGAAAGTACATTCGCAATTCGACCCATGTGTTGGAGTATGAGCCCGTAGAGGTATGTGAGGACATTTCTTATGAGGAGTACCCGGTGTGCATTCTCGATCGAAAAGAAAGAAAGCTGCGGAGTCGCAAAATTCCATATGTGAAGGTCCAATGGAGCAACCATGCGGTGCGAGAAGCCACTTGGGAGCTCGAGGAGACCATGCGGAGAGAGTATCCGCATTTATTTGAGTCAACGAGTTAAGGTATGTGTAATTTCGCGGACGAAATTATTTTAAGGGGTGGAGAATGTAATATACCGAAAATTCGAAAATTAAATATCGAACTTTAGTCAAATTGACCGAAGTGCGAGGATGGTACACTTCGGAAAGTCCGAAGATGTTAAAGTGATCAAAAGTGCAATATGGGAGGTTTTCGAGAGCTAAAGAATCAAAAATCTACAAACTGCAGTTTTTGAGTTCTCGGGGACCGGTCCCTGGTGGGAGAGACCGGTCCCCGAACGTGTGAGAAATGAAACAGCTGAAAAATCGGCTTAGTCCCAGAAGACAAGCTCTCGGGAACCGGTCCCTGCGGGGAGAGACCGGTTACGTCGCGCGTGCGCCCTACTGCTCGCAGGGAGAGCTCTCGGGAACCGGTCCCTAGTCGGGGAGACCGGTCCCCGAGCACGAAATCTCCCCATTCCAGGCAGTGTGTTGAGGTGAAAGTTGAGGGGTTTAACTGCAATTTTGCAACCCATTGAGCTATGTATGAGGGCAAATGAGATATTTCTCTCATTCTCACACTCTCATTCCCTCTCATCTCTCTTTCTCTCTGTAGATGACAAGAAGGAGAAGAAAAAGACAAAGAAAGGAAAGGAGAAGAAGAAGAAGAAGGTGGAGAAGAAGCTATTGGAGTGAAGCAACTTCATCTTCTTCTTCTCTAGTGCAAGAAAGGGAAAGCTTTGAGGTAAGCTTCAACCCTATTCTTGATAAAACCCTAATGTGAAAGCTAAATGACCTAGAAACGGTTTTTATGAAGCTTTTTGAGGATTTGAAGCTTTCTTTTGCTTCTTTATGAGATCAAAACCATGGTTTGGTATAGAGGTGAAGCTTGAAGGAGAGCTTCAACTCCTCTTATGGTGAAACCCAAACTAGGGTTTTGATTGAGCTAGGAATGGTTTAAATGGACTTTTTAGAGTACCATGAAGTTTCTTTTGCTTCCCAATGAGATCAAACCCTAGGTTTTCTTATGCTATAGAGCTAGGGTACCCGAATTGGGGCTTTTGCTCATGAAAATTTCTAAGTGAAATTGACCCTCTAGAAACCTAATTGGGGACCAAACGAACGCGTTGGTGCGCTCGGTTTGAGTATACGAAAATTCTATAAAAAGTTAAGGGCAAAATGGCCTAATAGGGCTTCGTTTTGCCGCAGGTAAAGAACGAAGGGTCTAAAAATCCGAAGAAAATCGTCGAAGCACCTTTGAAAACCTACGAGGTCGGTGGTGCTTTTCAAACTTGTTGAACTTCTCTCTATGCCTAATATGTCATTCAATTGAGCATATGTATATGCATTGTTGCATGCATTTTAGGGTAAAGCAATGATAAAAATGTGATATAGTATGATTGTGAGTACAACTTGCGTAATGTGATGATTAAGAACCTTATGAATGTTAAAAAGCCTATATATGTATGCATAAGAGAAAATGTGAGTATCAAAGTGAGGTGAAAGAACAGAGTGACACAATAAGACATAGATCGAGTGGCATTTGATAATATAAAGTAAAGTGACACTAGAGGTAGTGTGAGGCAAAGAATCAATGTAATGTAAAGAATAATGATAATGACTAAAGTGAAAACAAAGTGGGGCATAAAGAACACGATTGCTAGAGTTAGCAAAAGTAAAGAAAGGTAAAGAACATGATTGCTAGAGTTAGCAAAAGTAAAGAAAGGTAAAAAACAATGATTGCAAGAGTAGCGACGTAAAGTGATGTAAAGAACACTAGATCTAGTGTAAAGTCAAGATTGAACATACAATCCTTTGAGTTAAGGATTCGATCATACTTGTTATGAGTTCCGTGCTCGAGGGTGGTCGCTCCCCCTCGGGCGATGCGCTCCGGAGTTTTGCATCACGGGTTGGAGTAAACCCGAGGACGGTCTTAGCGGGAGGAAGCTGAGGGCCCGCGATGATGGACTTAATGTGAAGCAAGTTAATGTGGCGAAACCCCCGGGTTAGCCTTGAGATTAAAGAACAAAGAACAAAGAACAAAGAACAAAGACAAAGTGTAAACTGTAAAGAACAAAAGAACTTGCATAATCTGCATATGTTAATGTTGAGCATATTTTCTGCTTATTGTTCAGGCATATTAGCATCATATTATAGATTGGTTACTATATACAGCTTTTCCTTTCTATTATGCCTGAGTTAGTCCTAGTGAAAAAGTCGGTGAGATTTAGGCCGAACCCACTGGGAACTTTGTTGTAGTTCTCACCCCACTATTCCACATAGCCGGGACCGAGCGAGCCGGCGAGCGACCGCGACAAAGGTGTCGCACCATAGTCAGAGGCTACCAGTGTTGGGATTACATTTTGTAGTAGAGTACCCTACGATCATCTTTTGTATTTGATGATAAATGATGTAAAGAAAAGAATGTAAAGTTTCAATTAAGCAAATGTGTCGTAAAAAGAAATGATGTAAAGAAATGTAATGATGTGACGAATGTTTAAATTGAATGTTAGTTTCCTTTCTTTCACTTATGGCTATTGCTTACCCTCGTGTAAGCCATTTGGTGTATATTTCCGCTTGTGCTTTCTCCATACTTGAAATGTACATGTGATGAGCCTTGGGCGGACAGGGGAAACTCTGTCCGTTCGGCGTCTGTTTGACGTGCCCAGGCCGGGCCAAATTGGTATCGGTTCCGGGACGTGACATGTGGCAAAATGGCCCCTATGCATTACATACTCGTCGTAAAGTCTTTTTGAATGTAAATCCTTGCTAGATAGAATTTATGGAAATTTTAGAACCCTTGAAATGCATGTGCTATGTGTAAGATGAATATCACTCTATATAGTAGAGCTATATGTGTAGACTGCATGCATGTGAAAGGTGTGCAAATTTTCAAGTTGTGAACATGTCTCTTATGCTAGAAATGGTTAGAATTATGTATTCATGAACATAATCATCAAGCTTGGACTCGTTGAACAAAAGTGTCATAAAGGGGCACTTGAAACTAGAAAACTATGAAAATGCAACATAGAGATATAGTGATAGGCCATTGGACATCGACTATATTCCATGTTAGAGACATGATGACATAGTGATAGGCCTTTGTGACATTCGATACACTCCATGTTCATAGACATGAGGACTTGAGACTTGAGATAGACTTATATGCATGCTTGCCATTATGCTCATTCGCACATGCTTGTGAGGGTCGCTCCCTACAAGCCGGCACTCCAGAGTTAGTCATCGCGATACATATTCACCGTGCAGAATTGGGCGCCGAAGTGGATTGCCGTGGAAAAGGCTCATTCCTAAGAGTGGGGATGTTGAATACCACGGGGCCATTAGGCACGGCACCAGCCAGACAGCCTACGGGTGGGTCTTACAGGCCAGACAGCCTTCGGGTGGGTCTCTATACCAGACAGCCTTCGGGTGGGTCTTCATGCCAGACAGCCTTCGGGTGGGTCTTATAAGATTAAACTTTTAACAGTTAAGTGACAAGTGGATATTGACTAGAATAGTAAATAATGACATTTTTACTATTTGCATCGACGACATCGTGTTGGTTGCATACTCATGCTTATACAGGTTAATTACATTCATGAACATACTTGTTGTAGTTGCTTTATTACTTATGCAGTTCATGCTAAGTAGAGATATCATGGTAGAATAGTACTCATGGTTCCATACCTGTTCATTATTTCGCTTTCGTTATACTTGTACTGACCCTCTTTTGTAGCTCTTGGGCCTAGTGGTGCATTTCACTAAAGTCAGTAATTGCCCACTGGGAACTATTATTTTATGGTTTTATTTCAGAGCCTTCGGCACCGGCGGATGCACGGGATCGCGGCAAGGGAGTCGCATAACTAGTTAGCGGGGAGCTACTTTTGAGCTTAAATGGTTTACTCTTTCTTTTATTGTATTAGAGAGAGAGAGAAATTTTGTGTACCATGTATAGGTACCACCTGTGTGTTTGTTTAGCTTTTGTTTTGGGATTCTTATTGTATTACTTTATGTTTCTTCTAGTGGATTTTTGGTATATGGTTCGTTTCCTCTTTTGTAGCAACTAGATATACTTGCTCTGATACTCCTAATTGTTCTCTTTTTACTGCTTCATTTATCGTTTTGTCTTAGACGCCTTATATGTTCTAGACATATGGCGGGTTTGGGCACGCGCCGGGCGGGCTTCCGCTGGGTCCCGGGGCGTGACAGATTAGTTTGGTATCAGAGCCTAGGGTTGAGTCTTAGTGGACATAGCAAACCTTAGGCCGGTTGGACTATAGGAAATAGGCTCGTGAGAGACGAGGTCTATTTGACTTGTAAGCGAAAGTATCGTGATTGGGTATCTTGATAAGTCTAGAAAGTGGAGCTAAATTGAAGCGTATAGCTCCTAACTTCGCGGAGGGTTACGTTGGCGGTCGACAACGTAACATCGGGAGTTAGTAGTGAAGCACACTTCATTACTTTCGCAGGATTTGGGGCATTACCTTCTTGAGTGGGGATTCGATGGCATGAGTTACTAACTTACGCTTTGATGATATTGTAGTGTGATGCCGATTACACGCTCCCAATTTGCCGGAGCGGATAACGCGGCAAATCTGGAGGAGGTCGAGACCTCCGATACCTCCCGATCCGGCGAGGTCCAAGAGTTGAGGGGCCAGCTTGCGGCCCTCACTGATATGGTGGCACAGCAGACTGAGGCGGCATGCCGACAGGAGGCGCGGATGAAGCATCTGGAGGATCTCCTACTGCAGCAGGCGGAGGCTCGGGAGGCTCGGGAGGCTCAGGTTCCTACACGACCCGCGTCGGTGGAGGTGGTTGCACCCCGAGGATCGTCCCTTGCACTCGACACATCTCGAACGATGCCTACGGTAGCGCCTCATGAGGAGGCTATTGCGGCACCAACTGTGCAGAGGCCTCCGGTTGGAGCGGTCTTCCCCGTGATGGCCAAGAGAGCAGAGCGAGACAGGCTGATGGAGCGCCTCAACGAGTTCAGGAGGTGCAATCCTCGGATCTTCGATGGCGAGAAGGTCGACCACTGGATCGTGGAGAAGTGGTTGATGCATATGGAGAAGCTCTTCCGCGACACCTTTGTGGAGGAGAGAGATCGAGTTTGGCTCGCCACTCACCATTTGGACGGCGAGGCCTATCGCTGGTGGTTGGATCTTCAGAAGAACCCCAGCACCGACTTGCCGGCTATTATATGGAAGAAGTTCAAGGAGCTTCTACTGGCACACTACTTCCCGACCAGCGTCAAGAGGAAGATGGAGCAGGATCTGCGCAACTTGCGCCAAGGTGATCGGACTGTGGCCGAGTACGAGCGGGAGTTTTCTCGGCTTCTTCACTGCGTGCCTTTCGTCGTGCGGGACGATGTGGACAAGGCTCGCATCTTCGAGCGAGGGTTGCGACCATCGATCTTCCGGTTTGTGCAATCCTCTAATCTCCAAACCTACCGGGAGGGGTGGATCGCGCGCTCATAGTGGAGAGCGGCGCAGCAGACGTCTAGAAGCGACGAGAGGCGATGGACAAAGGTAAGGCCAAGAGGCCTGCGGCAGAGGGTGCGAGCCAGACGCACCCTAGGAGGCCGCCGAAGCATCCGAGGAGCCAGCAGCGTGGACGCGGCTCAGCAGCGCATCGAGGAGGACCTGATCATCGCCGGCCTTCCCAATGTGTGATATGCGGTGGCCCTCATCACCTACCGCAGTGTCCGCAGCGGGCGAGCAGGTGCTACCAGTGTGCCCAGGAGGGCCACATCCGTACGGAGTGCCCGAGAGGTTCTTCGCTGGCACCGTTGACTGCATCGGCACCGGCTCTACCAGCCGCCAGCCACAGGACTCCGTCGACACTGTACCAACCTTGGCGGCCACCCGTCCAGCGCCAGAGGGAGGGATCTCGACAGGCCCCGAGTGGGGGTTTGTATGCCGCTCAGACTGAGGAGGCGGCAGTAGCCGAGGATGTGGTTGCAGGTATTATTTTACTTGATAGCATTAGAGTTCGAGCTTTATTTGATACCGGTGCATCGCATTCATTTATAGATCGGCTGTTTGCCGAGTTGCATGGCATCCCTTAGATTTTTTTGTTGCATCCAGGACATGTTGTAGTGTACCCGACCGCACTCTAGATATTAAAGAGTATTGCCCTAGTTGCCCTGTTCAGGTAGGAGATTGGATCATGCTCGTAGATTTGCTAGCTCTGCGCAAGCTAGGGGATTTCGATGTGGTCTTAGATATGGATTGGCTAACCAAGTATTATGCCACGATAGATTGCAAGAATCGCACGGTTACTTTTAGAGAACCGGGACGGACTGAGGTTGTGTTTAGAGGATGCCGGAGTTCGCTTTTTGCGATGTCGATCAGCTCGTCTCGAGCTAGGCAGCTGATCAACTAAGGATGTAACTTACTTGGCTAGTGTTGTGTTGAGGGGCGATGATGACACCCCTAGGATTGAGGATATTCCGGTGGTACGGGAGTTCCAGGATGTGTTTCCAGCTGAGCTACCGGGTATGCCACCCGATAGGGAGATCGAGTTTGTGGTAGATCTCGTCCCTGGGACTGCCCCAATCTCGAAAGCACCCCATAGGATGGCACCGGCGGAGCTGAGGGAGCTGAGGGCACAGCTACAAGATCTGTTGGACAAGGGCTTCATTCGATCGAGCGTCTCTCCGTGGGGAGCGCCAGTTTTGTTCGTCAAGAAAAAGGACGGATCACTTCGCCTATGCGTGGACTATCGTGAACTTAATAAAGTCACAATCAAGAATAAGTATCCGTTGCCGAGGATTGACGACTTGTTTAATCAGCTTCAAGGATCGTGTGTCTATTCCAAGATAGACTTGCAGTCGGGATACCACCAATTAAATATCAAACCCGAGAATGTATCGAAGACGGCTTTTAGAACACGGTATGGACATTATGAGTTCACAGTTATGCCGTTCGGGCTTACTAACGCCCTGGCAGCTTTTATGGACCTGATGAACCGTGTTTTTAAGCCTTATCTAGACAGGTTCGTTGTGGTATTCATCGACGACATTTTAGTTTATTCCCGAAGTGATGCGGATCATGAGGAGCATTTGAGGCTTGTACTTCAAATACTTCGAGAAAAGGAGCTTTATGCCAAGCTGAAAAAGTGTGAATTTTGGCTTCAAGATGTAGCCTTCCTTGGACATTTGATATCGGGATCGGGTATAGCCGTGGATCCTAAGAAGATTGAGGCTATCAAGGATTGGCCGAGACCGACAAGCGTTACGGAGATTCGGAGCTTCCTTGGATTGGCCGGTTACTACCGGAGATTTGTTGAGGGGTTCGCTAAGCTATCTACTCCCCTCATGAGGCTCACGCATAAGGGTGTCAAGTTCATCTGGAATGATGCGTGTGAGAGAAGCTTCCAAGAGCTGAAGCAACGACTGACGACCGCCCCGATCCTGACCCTACATGTTGCTAGAGCAGGGTATGTGGTTTATAGCGATGCATCTCTTAATGGATTGGGCTGTGGTTTGATGCAGGACGGCAAGGTGATCGCGTATGCTTCTCGCCAACTGAAGGAATATGAAAAGAATTACCTTACGCACGATTTGGAGTTCGCAGCCGTAGTTTTCGCATTGAAGTTATGGCGCCACTACTTGTATGGCGAGCGGTGTGAAGTATACATGAATCACCAGAACTTGAGGTATTTGTTCACTCAGAAAGAGTTGAACTTGAGACAACGCAGATGGTTGGAGCTGCTCAAGGATTATGATTTGACTATTATTTGCCACCCGGGCAAGGCTAACGTGGTGGTGGATGCGCTAAGTAGGAAGTCGACGAAAAACTTAGCGATGTATGTTGTCACTCAACCGCAGTTAATCGAGCAGGTGAAGCGGTTGGAGTTAGAGGTGGTGACTCCAGACACACCTTTGAGGTTGATGACCTTGGTAGTGCAACCTATACTCTTGGATAGAATTAAAGAGAAGCAAACTTCCGATGTGGAGTTGCAAAGGATTAAAAGTAAAATGGTTGATGGTTGCGTCGCCGACTACCTTGTGGATGACCAAGGATTGATGTGTTTCCGTGGGCGGATTTGCGTACCAGCGGGTTCGGAAATTAAAGAAGATATTCTTCAAGAAGTGCACCGAGTGCCCTATGCTATACGTCCGGGAGGCACCAAGATGTACAAGGATTTGAAGTTGCTTTATTGCTGGCCCAGGATGAAGAAGGACGTTGGCGAGTTTGTAGCTTATTGTCTAACTTGCCAACAAGTAAAGGCTGAGCATCGATTACCCACGGGAAAACTTCAAAGTTTTGCCTATTCCCGTGTGGAAGTGGGAGAAGATCACCATGCATTTTGTGATAGGATTGCCTCGCTCTCAGGCCGAGCATGATGCTATATGGGAGATCGTGGATAGGTTGACGAAGTCAGCGCACTTCATACCTATTCATACTACTTGGACCGGAGAGAAGCTCGCACAAGTGTACCTTGATGAGATTGTGCGACTTCATGGAGTACCTACATCGATAGTATCGGATCAAGACACACGGTTTGTGTCTTACTTTTGGAGGAGTCTAGAGGACGCCTTGGGCACCCGACTCGACTTCAGCACCGCTTTCCACCCTCAAAGTGACGGACAATTGGAGCGCACCATTCAGACTTTAGAGGATATGCTCCGAGCATGTGTGATAGACTTCTAGGGAGGATGGTCGCAGCACCTACCTATGGCTGAGTTTGCTTATAACAACAGTTATCAAGCAAGCATTAAGATGGCGCCATTTGAAGCACTTTATGGACGGAAGTGTAGATCGCCACTTCATTGGAGTGAAGTCGGCGAGAGATTGGCATTAGGCCCTGACGTGCTCCAGGAAGCTGAGGATAAGGTTCGAATTGCTCGGGAACGACTTTTGACGACGCAGAGTAGACAGAGGAGCTACGCCGATCGACGACGGCGAGACTTGGAGTTCCAAGTAGGAGATCATGTTTTCCTGAAGGTCTCGCCGACTAGAGAGATCAAGAGATTTGGGATTCAGGATAAGTTGAGCCCCCGTTTCATTCGACCGTATGAGATCTTGGAACGTGTAGGTCCGGTAGCATATCGACTTGCTTTACCACCGAACCTATCTGGCATGTACAACGTCTTTCATGTATCGGTCCTTCGGAAGTATGTCTTCGACCCGACTCATGTGTTGGATGCTACACCTGTGGAGCTGCGGGACGACTTGAGCTTCGAGGTGCAACCAGTGAGGATTTTGGCTCGCGAGGTGCGGAAACTGCGGAATCGGGATATTCCGTATGTGAAGGTTCTTTGGAGCAACCACGGGGAGCGCGAGGCCACGTGGGAGCTAGAGAGAGCGCTGCGAGAGCGAGCTGCGGGAGCGCTATCCCCATCTTTTTCAAATGGAGCTTTGAGGTATGTGTTGTCGTTTGAGTTTCGCGGAAGAAACTCCCTTTTAGGAGGGGTGAATATAGCACACTGGACCTTTGCAAATTGCGAGGTTCGAGTGTTCGATGTGTATTCCGAACTTTTTCACACTTGGTGGAAGGTCGTAGATGGTATTTCGGCCTAAAAGTTCGATCTCTAGAGTTTTGGCAAGTCCTAAGAGTTTTCACTCTCGGGGACCGGTCTCTGATATGAGAAGACCAGTACCCTCAGAACAGTGCTGCGGCAGGGCTTGAGGCAACCGGTCCCTGGCTGGGAGAGACCGGTTCCCGAACGCGTGTTTTGCGTGAAGGGTCCGAGAGATCGGTCCCTGGCGGGGAGAGACCGGTTCCGAACGTTAGTTTTGCGGGACAAACTGAGAGACCGGTCCCAGGTGTCAGGGAGACCGGTCCCTCAGCGCGAAAACTGCCCAGACCGGGTGTCACGCCCCGAGCTCCGCCAGTTTGGTCGGATTCGAGCACACGACAGACGCCGAACGGACAGAGCCTTCCCTGCCCGCCCAAGACTCCAACAACAAGTATATTACAAGCAAATCATCAAGGAGAATTGCGAGATATACAAGGTTTGTACGAAGGCAAACAACAACCACAGTGAAAGCATCGAACTAACTAAACATCCAATATACATGTCATTTGATTACATTTGAATCAAACACAAGTAGTCTATTACATTCATTTACATTCATTTACATTACATTATTTTCGGCTTCCTGTTTCAACATACAAAAGTTGAATACACTGGGTGTAAGGTATGCCTATACAACTCCGAGGCCGTTATCTACGGCGCGACTCCCTTACCTTGCTCCTCCGCCGCCCCGCTCGCGTATGGATCTGTAGGGTTAGTGGTAATGAGAACTAGAAGAAGTTCCCAGTAGGTTCGGCCGCCGACCATGCCGATTCGCCCACTAGGTCTAATTCAGGCATATGTATTTCAATAAAGAAGAATAACAAACCCACTAATGCATTTCTAATACAATGCCTGCAAGAAACAATTCACAGATAGATATACATGTTCAAACACATAATAATTATGCATGCATGTCCTTTTCACTTTTCTTTGGCCTTTACCCAATCAACCTGGGGTTCTCCTGGTTTACCCCAACTCACAGTCCACATATCCCGTCAAACGGGGGAGGCACAAGGCACAACCACCCGAAGGATCTTCGCTGGGCACGTCCACCTGTGTTGCTTTTCTTCTCCGGAGTACACCGCTCGTGGAGGAGCGACCTAACACAAGCCGGAACCAATACCTGTGAGTATGATCCCATCCTCAATTTGAGGAGGTATGGCCAACCTGTCACAATTCTCACTGTCTCAATGCCGATGAATGGTTAATACCTATTCATGCACATACTATCACTTGCCAACGTCACTGTGGTCCTGATGCCACAATACATATAATGTCACTTGGGTTAAACCTTGTTTAACTATTTACTTATCGATGTCAATCGAGTCACTAATGTCTATGTCGCCTTTGTTTACTATGGTCATGGTCATTTCTTACATTCACATGCATATAGGGTCTTTTACTTTCCTTTTTCACATAGTTCCTCATCACTACAATGATCTTAAGCAGATAATTATTACAACCAACACATACTGTTCATTACCCAACATGCAAGAATGCTATAATACCAATATGCTCAAATGAAAGGACATAGACATAGAAAGAGATCCGGTGTTTCCGGATAGCACCCCCCACCTTTATGTGTCACTAGGATGCCGCGGTTTCGATTCCACGATTTTTAGACTTGTTCGCCGCGAGTTACGACGATCTGTACTGTTTCAGCTTGTTTTCTTAATACCTTTGCGCACGCTCGTCGTATCGCCGAACCGAGCGCACCGATGCGTTCGTAGACCTGCCAATTAGGTTAAAATGAGATCAAATCCAAGTTTGAACCTCAAAATTACAAAACCCTAAATATAGGTCCTTTACGATGTCATCTTCTCCAATCAAACCCCCAGCTTGACAAAACATGGAGGAAAACCACCATAGACATCTCTAATTGCTTCAACTAGAAGCAAAAATCCAAACCTAACTCAAAATCATAACTCACCTTTGGAGCCCAAAACCTTTCTTCAATGCCTTGATCAAGCTTGCTCTACACCTTGGAGATCTTCTTCTCCAACTTTTCTCCTCCAAAACCCCTCTTAATCCAAGCCCTAGAGAGAAAGGGAGAGAGAGAGGAGAGGTTTTTAGAGAGAGAGATGGAAAGGTTTGTGTTAAGGTGTGAGGAAATGAGAGCTAACCCTAACCCTTAGCTCTATACAACCATCTCATGCAACATTTGCACTTAAACCCCTCAACTTTACACTTTTGCAACTAGCCCTTTCTAGGCATTTTCGCGCTTAGGGACCGGTCTCTCCCCTTCAGGGACCGGTTCTTGAGAGCTACCCTGCAACCTGCACAGAAGGGGACCGGTCTCACCCCGATGAAATCGGTCTCCGGGGACCGGTCTCCCACCGAAGGACCGGTTCCCGAGAGTTCAATTTCCAGGACTTAGCCGATTTTTCACCTCTGCTCGGCTGATCAACGTTCGGGAACCGGTCTCTAACCCAAGGGACCGGTCCCCGAGAGCAAAATTTCTAGGATTTCTCCAGAATTGCAGTTTCACTCTCTCGGGTCCCTTTATACTTCATATATAGGCTCCAATACACTTTTAGCCTATAGTAACTCATTCCTTTCCGCGTTCCGCTCATTTCGACGGAACTCAGCACGACTTACGGAAAAGTGATATGTTACACCGGGCAGTGCACAGGGTGATTCTTTGAGGGGCTTATATGGATTTTGTTTCTTCTAAGGGCCTTAAGGCCATCTCCACCCTCTCACTCTCTCATTTCTCACCCTCCTTACACTTCTAGAGAGAGAAGGAGGAGAAGAAAAAGAAGTTGGAGGAGAGCAAGATCTTGAGGCTTGGAGCATCTTCCTCTCCCTTTTGCTCACCATTGGAGGCTTGGGGCTTGGGCTAGGAGCTCGGTAGAGGATCAATCTACAATCCTAGAGCATTTGGAACTTGGTTTGGATCTTCTCTTGAGGTTAGTTGCTTATTTCTCCCCTCTAGACCTATTTTTGGTAGATTTTGGGAGATGAAATTCTAGATTTGAATTTTAGTGTTTATTTTGGAGATTTTTGATTTGAGGGCTTGGAGGCCTAATTGATAGGTTTAGAACCTTCCTCTAGGTTGAGTTGGAAAGGTTATTGCTCTCTTTGGAAGCTTGGGAAGGAATTTCATCACAAGAGGTGAGTTATGCCCTCTATGCTTAGATGATTAAGATTGAGCTTTCCGATGTTCATTTCGATTGTGTAACTCTTATTCCTACATCTTTAGGGTGTTAGGAGACTTGTGGACACCTCCGTTCGGCGAAACGAAGAGTTTCGATTTTTGGTGGGTTTGACTTCATGAAATTGGGGCAAAATGGCCCCTATGCATTACATACTCGTCCTAAAGTCTTTTTGAATGTAAATCCATGCTAGATAGGATTTATGAAAATTTTAGAACCCTTGAAATGCATGTGCTATGTGTAAGATGAATATCACTCTATATAGTAGAGCTATATGTGTAGACCGCATGCATGTGAAAGGTGTGCATCTTTTTAAGTTGAGAACATGTCTCTTATGCTAGAAATGGTTAGAATTATGTATTCATGAACATAATCATCAAGTTTGGACTCGTTGGACAAAAGTGTCATAAAGGGCACTTGAAACTAGAAACTATGAAAATGCAACGTAGAGACATAGTGATAGGCCATTGGACATCGACTATACGCATCTTAGAGATATGATGACATAGTGATATGCCTTTGTGACATTCGATACACTCCATGTTCATAGACATGAAGACTTGAGACTTGAGACAGACTTATACGCAGGCTTGCCATTGTGCTCATTCGCACATGCTTGTGAGGGTCGCTCCCTACAAGCCGGCACTCCGGAGATGGCCATCGCGATACATATTCGACGTGCGGAATTGGGCGCCGAAGTAGATTGCCGTGGGAAAGGCTCATTCCTAAGAGTAGGGATGTTGACAACCATGGGGCCATTAGGCACGGCACCGGCCAGACAGCCTACGGGTGGGTCTTACAGGCCAGACAGCCTTCGGGTGGGTCTTCATGCCAGACAGCCTTTGGGTGGGTCTTATAAGATTAAACTTTTAACAGTTAAGTGACAAGTAGACATTGACTAGAATAGTAAATAATGACATCTTTACTATTTGCATCGACGACATCGTGTTGGTTGCATACTCATGCTTATACAGGTTAATTACATTCATGAACATACTTGTTGTAGTTGCTTTATTACTTATGCAGTTCATGCTAAGTAGAGATATCATGGTAGAATAGTACTCATGGTTCCATACCTGTTCATTATTTCGCTTTCGTTATACTTGTACTGACCCTCTTTTGTAGCTCTTGGGCCTAGTGGCACATTTCACTGAAGTCAGTAATTGCCCACTGGGAACTATTATTTAATAGTTCTCACGCCCTCTGTTTTATGATTTTATTTCAGAGCCTTCGGCACTGGCGGAGGCACGGCATCGCGGCAAGGGACTCGCGTAGCTAGTTAACGGGGAGCTACTTTTGAGATTAATGGTTTACTCTTTCTTTTATTATATTAGAGAGAGAGAGAGATTTTGTGTACCATGTATAGGGACTACCTGTGTGTTTGTTTAGCTTTTGTTTTGGGATTCTTATTGTATTACTTTATGTTTCTTCTAGTGGATTTTTGGTATATGGTTCGTTTCCTCTTTTGTAGCAACTAGATCTACTTGCTCTGATACTCCTAGTTGTTCTCTCTTTACTGCTTCATTTATCGTTTTGTCTTAGACGCCTTATATGTTCTAGACATATGGCGGGTCTGGGCACGCGCCGGGCGGGCTTCCGCTGGGTCTCGGGGCGTGACAAGCAAATTGCAAGATTCTAGTATTAGATGAGCAACTGGAGTTACTTTGGATGTTTTGTGAGCTTATCAGCATTTAACTTAAAGGTTTTAAGTGTTAGGATACGCTATTAACACTAAAACCTGAAAATTTTCAGGTTTGATTGCTGAGTACTGGTACTGCATCGTACCCTATATAAAAACCCAGTTGCGCAGAGTTCTCGGGTTTTAGCTATTTTGAGGCCGAGTACCGGTACCCCAACCCTTGTACCGGTACCCAGTGCGGCAGATTGAGTTAGTAAGGGGGTTTTTGATAATTTCACAGTGATAGTTATCCATTTAAACCCCAGCTCGACCTCAGCTGGTTTCCCCTGTGCTAGAGCTTGCAGGGAAACAAGGTAAGTCCCTCTCTTTCTCTCTCTAAGATTTCTTCCACTTGTTGAGAAGATTTTGATGGAATTAATTTTCTTTTTTTCTCCTTTTTATGTTGGCTGGTCTTTTGGACTTTGGAGGAGCTGTAGAAGTAGAGGAAGCAATGTTCTGGAGTGGTGACCTTCGATCTTAGCTCGAGAGAGAGCTCGGCTTGGAGTTAAGAAAGGTTAGCTTCTTAATAGCTCCTTTATTTGGTTTTTGGTTGATGGCTAGATAACGTATGTTAGCTCACAGCTGAGCTATATAGAACTGATTTAGTGATGTTAAACCCTCTTTTAGGATGGTTTTAAGGTGCCCAACCTGAGGAGGAGAGTGTGGAGTACAAACTTGCTCTATCTATGTAAGGTATATTTCTACCTATGTGTTATGATTTCATGAAGTCTTCATAGAAGGCTTAGTAAAATCTTCTAATTGATTTAGAACTGTTGTTAGGGTGTTTGGAGGCTTGAGAGCTCCTTGTTTAAGCTGTCGGAAGGAGTCGTCGATTCCTCGGTGGGTTTGACCTTACCGAAATGGGTGAATTTCTCCTATGTCTTCTTTGATATTATTAAGTTGAAATTCTTGCATATTCATGTGAATATATGTTTGATTGGGTGTGTGCATGCATAAAACATGCTTATCATATATGATAAAGTGGAACCTCTAAGTAGTAGAGAAAAGGGGCTACGATAATTTCTTAATTAGCATGCATTACATGAGTTTAGTAAAACTTGTGTAGACAAGTTACATATTGCATCATTTCATAGGAAATTGATGTAGAGCTACGAATGTGATACTTAGTGTAGACTAACAACTAAGTGGAGAATGATTATGACACTTAATCTTGAGTTAAATTATGTAATTCCATGTTGTAGACATGACGATAGGACTTCTGTGCATATCGCATATAACAAGTTATATCTTTATATTGTGGAATGAATTGTTTAGAGATCATGTGTAGAATACCTTACCTGAGGTTTTGTATACTTGTGTTGTAATATACCGAAAATTCGAAAAATAAAAAATGTCGAACTTTAGTCAAATTGACCAAAGTGCGAGGATGGTACACTTCGGAAAGTCCGAAGGTGTTAAAATGATCAAAAGTGAGTTACGGAAGGTTTTCGAGAGCTAGAGAATCAAAATCTGCATTCTGCAGTTTTGAGCTCTCGGGGACCGGTCCCTGGTGGGAGAGACCAGTCCCCGAACGCGTATGAAATGAGCCAGCCGAAAAATCGGCTAAGTCCTGAGAAATCAGCTCTCGGGAACCGGTCCCTGCCTGAGAGACCGGTCCCCGAGAGACCGGTCTCCCAAAGAGAGACCGGATGCATCGCGCGCAGCAGCTCTGGCTGCGCGGGGAGAGCCTTCGGGAACCAGTCCCTGAGGGAGAGACCGATCCCTGCCTGCGCGATCAGCCCAGTTCGGGCAGTGTATATAAGTGAAAGTTGAGGGGTTTATTAGTATGTTTGCAGCCCAATGGTTATGTATGAGGGACATGAGGGCTTTTCTCTCATTCCACTCCCTCTCACACTCCCTCCTCTCTTTCTCTCTCTAGAAGACAAAGAAGGAGAAGAAGAAGACAAAGGAAAAGAAGGAAAAGAAGGTAGAGGAGAAGCCATTGGAGTGAAGCCACTCCATCTTCTTCCTCTCTAGTGCAAGTTAGGGAAAGCTTTGAGGTAAGCTTCAACCCTAATCATGCAAAAACCTTAAAATGGGGGCTATGTGACCTAGAAATGATTTTTATAGAGCATTTTGAGTTTTTGAAGCTTTTCTTTTGCTTCATTTGAGATCAAGACCATGGGTTTAGTGTTGGAGGTGAAGCTTGAAGGAGAGCTTCATCCCCTCTCATGGTGGAATCCAAACTAGGATTTGGAATGAGCTAGGAATGGTTCTAATGGACTCTTTACAGTATAATGAAGCTACTTTTGCTTCTCTTTGAGATAAAACCCTAGGTTTGATGATGCTATGGAGCTAGGGCACCCAAATTGGGGCTTTTACTCATAGGGGTTTCTAAGTGCAATTGACCCTCTAAAAACCTAATTGGGGGTATTTCCGATGCGTTGGTGCGCTCGGAATAGCATTACGAAAAGTGCGTGTAAAGTTATGAGCAAAATGGCCTAATAGGGCTTCGTTTTGCCGCAGGTGAGAAACGAAAGATTTAAAAATCCCAAAAAAATCATCGGAGCACCTTTGAAAGCCTACGAGGTGGGTGGTGCTTCTCAAACTCATTGAACTTCTCTCTATGCCTAATGTGTCATTCATTTGAGCATGTATATATATCTTGTTGCATGCATTTTAGGGTAAAGTAATGATGGAAATGTAATGATGCATGATTGTGAGTACAACTTGCATAATATGATGAATGAGAACTATGTAAACGTCGAAAACCCTATGTGTATGCATGAGAGAAAAGTGAGCACCCAAAGTGAGCAAAAGAACAGAGTGACACAATGACATAGATCGAGTGGCATTTGAAAACGTAAAGTAAAGTCACACTAGAGTTAGTGTGAGCCAAAGAACCAAAGTGATGTAAAGAATGATGAAAATGACAATGTGTAAAGTTAAAATAAAGTGGGGCAATAAGAATAAAGAATGTAAAGAACAAGAATGCTAAAGTTAGCAAAAGTAAGGAAATGTAAAGAGCAATGATTGCTAGAGTTAGCAACATAAAGTGATGTAATGAACACTAGAGTTAGTGTAAAGTCAGGATTGAACTTATAAATCCTTTGAGTTAAGGATATGAGCATACTTGCTATGAGTTCCGTGCTCGAGGGCGGTCGCTCCCTCTCGGGCGATGCGCTCCGGAGTTATGCATCACGGGTTGGAGTAAACCCGAAGGACGGTCCTAGCGGGTGAGTTCCTGCGATGATGGACTTAATGTGAAGCAAGTTAATGTGGCGAAACCCCCGGGTTAGCCTTGAGATTAAAGAATAAAGAATAAAGAACAAAGAGCAAAGCACAAAGAACAAAGTGTAAAGATAAAGAACAAAGAATTTGCATAATCTGTATTTATTTAATGTTGAGCATATTTCTGCTTATTGTTCAGGCATATTAGCATTATGTATAGTTTGGTTACTATTTACAGCCTATTCCTTTCTATTATGCCTGAGTTAGTCCTAGTGGGAAAGTCGGTGACATTGAGGCCGAACCCACTGGGAACTTTGTTGTAGTTCTCACCCTACTATTTCCACAGAGCCGGGACCGAGCGAGCCGGCGAACAACCGAGGTAAAGGTATCGCGCCTTAGACAGAGGCCACCAGAGTTGAGTTGGGTTTACATTTTGTTAGTAGAGTGCCCTATGTTCATCTTTTGTATTTGATGACTAGTGATGTTGAGAAAAGAATGTAATGTGTATTTTGAGGTAAATGTGATGTAAGAAAGAAATGATGAAACGAAATGTAAGGAATTCGAAAAATTACAGGTTGGATGTAATGTACATGATCTAAACTGAATCATAGTACTTGTGAATGTTTAGTTTCCTTTTTCTTTCACTAATGGCTATTGCTTACCCTCGTGTAAGCCGTTTGTGTATGTTTCCGCTAGTGCATTTCTTGTTTGAATTTGTACATGTGATGAGCCTTGGACGGATAGGGGAAACTCTGTCCGTTCTGCGTCTGTTTGACGTGCTCGGGCCGGCCCAAATTGGTATCGGTCCCGGGGCGTGACATGTGTAGACAAGTTGTTCATGGCATTCACATGATTGAGTTGGCATGAACTTCATGTTATTGCATATGGCCTAGTTAAATAACTAGAATTTGACATTATAATTTAGACTCCGACCTAGGGGTCGTGAGATGACATACTTGTATAGTCAGATAGAAGTAATTGCACATCAATTGTATACTCCATGTAGTGGAGGTTTATGTAGAAATATATTACATATGCCACAAGTTTGTATGAACACCATAGTGAATCATTGACTATGAATGTAGTAAACCACATTCCTTATGTTATAGGGAGTAGTGAATGGACTATATATGAGTTTGCGGGTGTAGCCCGTTAGAATCATCAATATGATACAACCATGTACTTGTTTAAGTCATACTATCTATTGGTAGAAATATGTCACCAAGTAGTTGATAGTAGAACATGACTTTATTGTTAATTGCCGACCTTGTGTCGAAATTGAAATTCCATGTTAGAGATATGATGAACTTATGAACGCTATGCTGTGGATTACGCTTGCTTGCCAATGTGCTCATTCGCACATGCTTGTGAGGGTCGCTCCCCACAAGCCGGCACTCCGGAGTTGGCCTTGCGACATCAGATCGCCCGTGCGGGACTGGGCGCCAAAGTGGATTGCCGTGGGTAGTGTTGACTTCCACGGGGCCATTAGGCACGGTACAAGCTGGGACTTTACTACGTGTAAGTCTTTTGTTAATTGGGTTAATGTAATTAAATGTAACCTTAGGGGACATAGTAGTAAAAATACTTTATGTTATTAGTTAAGATATACCTAGTAGTGAACATACTAGAAGGTTGACATTTCTATTAGTCATTAGTTGTGATGACAGTATTTGTATGTTTACAATCCTGTTAGTATAGGAAACAACTATGCGATATCATCAGCTAGTTAAACTAGAATGATGACATGCTGCATGAATCATGACATGTAGGTTAATGATGGACGATTTGTAACTAGCATAATATATCAATTTGTATATGTAATGAGTAGTATATAAGACATGTTAGAAAATATATCTTGTTGAGACATGTACATAGTTGGTTCATTGCATCTATCTGTTACAATTACTTGTTGTACTTACTGTAGTTTACTCATTCCTCAGTTGACCTAGTGGTGTACTTCGCCACTCTCGGCAGCTTATCCACTGGGAACTATTATTTAATGGATCTCACTCTCATTTGTTGGTTGCTTTTGTGCAGAGCCTTCCACAGCGGAAAAGGTTAGGGTTCATGGCAAGGGGTCAGTGACTAGTTAGAGCCTCCGCGATGTCTGGATAGATGAACCATACAAGCTTACTTTAGTTTAGTTTCAAGTTGTATTCTGGAACCATTTAGAATGTACTTTGTACTTTATGTTCTAAACTTTAGTTTGGAATTGTTTATAGTGTAAGCTTATGTACTTACGTACTTGCTCTTATTACCTGGTTAGGGAGTTATGCTTTTCGCTATGACGGTTGTAGACGCCTGGTGTACACTAGAGGTGTTAGTATACACGGCAGGTCTGTGCACGTGGCTAGTGAGCTTCCACTGAAGTTCAGGGCGTGACATCAGCCCTAGCCCATGTTTTTTTTTTAAAATTTTGATTTCTTTCTCTCTCCATCTATTACATATTGTGAATCTTGTTTTATCTACAGGTGGCATGACTTTAGGTGGGATGGGCCCCACCTTATTTTTTTGGTTGGGCATGGGTTCGGCCCTATGACGCATTAAACCTTTGCAAATTGTAAGGTTCGAGTGTTTATTTGTGTTCTGAACTTTTCCACACTTCGTAGAGGGTCGTTGACTGTGTTCCGACCCATGGTTCGAGCCTCGAGATTGGAGGTTTAAAATCTAACACCAAAGTCCGAAAAGTCGGATTTTTGGTCAGCTCTCGGGTAGCCTCAGCAGGGCTGTGTACCGGTACAGGGTTGATGGCTGTACCGGTACACGCTGATGGCTGTACCGGTACGTGGTTTGAGTACCAGTACGCAGGCAGATCTCGTGCCAACCCGAGGCTCGGGTTGGACTGGTGCATGGCATGTGTACCGGTACACAAACCCGTGTACCGGTACGCAGTGCAGAATGGGCTGTTTCGTGGAGTGGTGTTTTTGCAATTGTTGCAAACCCTTTATAACACCACCCAGCCCCCTCTAGGGCTCCTTTGAGCCCAGAGCTGAGGAGAAAAAGGTGAGAGCTCCCTCCCCTTGGTTTTCTTCCATTTTTGATGGATTCTTCTTGGTTTTGATCTCCCTCTTTGTGCTCTTTTGCCTCTTTGGTGCGTTTTCTCCATGGTTGAAGTTTGAAGCCTTGGTTGGAGCACTTGTGGTGGAGGATCACTGATTTTGGTGAACTTGAGTCTTGTTTGGGAGCTTCTAGGAGGTAAGCAACTTACTCTTTCCTCTAGATTTAGCTTTTGTTGGTTCTTTTGAGATTAAACCCTAGATTTTGGATTTTAGGGTTTTATTTGGGGGTTTTGGATTTAAACCTTTATGAACCTAATTGATTGGATTAGAACTTTTGATTAGGTTGCTTTGGAAGGGTTTTTGCTCTCTTTAGAAGATCGAGAGAGGATTTCACCATATAAGTGAGTTTTTCCCCTTTTGTATGATGATGTTAATGTTTGATCTAAGGGATAGATCGTTTAGTGGTTTGACTCTTCTTTTACCACCTTAGGGTGCTAGGAGACTTGTGGGCAACTTCGTTCGGCAAAACGAAGGTTTGCGGTTTGATTGGTGGGTTTGACTTCATGAAAACGGGGCGAAATGGCCCATATGCTTTCTAAACGCTTCGTAAAGTCTTTTTAAGAGCACATCCATGTTAAACATGATTTATATGAATTTTAGAATACTTAATATGCATGCCTTATGTATCATGGAATTTACACTCTATATAGTAGAGCTATATATGTAGACTGCATGCATTGTGGAAAGTGGTTGGCTTTGCAAGTTGAAAACATGTCTTCCATGTTTAAAATGAGTAGAATTATGTATTCATAAACATAAATATCATGCTTGAACTTATTGAACAAAGGTGTCATAAAGGGGCAGCTATGAAATTGCAACATAGAGACATAGCGATAGGCCGTTGGACATCGACTATATTTTAAAGACATGACGACATAGTGGTGGGCCTTAGTAACATCCGGTATATTCCATGTATTTAGACATGAGGACTTGAGACTTGAGACAGACTGATACGCATGCTTGCCATTGTGCTCATTCGCACATGCTTGTGAGGGTCGCTCCCTACAAGCCGGCACTCCGGAGTTGGCCATCGCGATACGTTCGCCGTGCGGGATTGGGCGCCGAAGTGGATTGCCGTGGGCCAGGCTCATTCCTAGGGTGGGGATGATGACTACCACGGGGCCATTAGGCTCGGCATCGGCCAGACAGCTTACGGGTAGGTCTCAGGGCCATAGACAGCCTTCGGGTGGGTCTCTCCAGAATTGACTTTGAGTATTCACTACGACATGTGGACAGATGCTGACTTAGTACATTGTCTAGAATAGTAAACAATGACATCTTTACTATTTGCTTGAGGACATCGTATCGGTTGCATACTTATGCTTATTCATGTCATACACATCCATGTACATTCATGTTATAGTTGCTTTAGTGATTATGCAAATCATGCTAAGTAGAGACATCATGCTATAGTGAGTTACATTGTTACTTACCTTTTTCTTTACCACATTTTTATCACTGACCTCCTCTTTGTAGCTTTTGGGCCTTGTGGCGCAGTTCACTGAAGTCAGTAATTGCCCACTGGGAACTATTTTTAATAGTTCTCATGCCCTCCTTTTCGTGGTTTCTTTCAGAGCCTTCGGCACCGGCGGAGGCGCGGGATCGAGGCAAGGGGATAGCATAGCTAGCTAACGAGGAGCGGTTCTTTGCCTAGATGGATTACTCTTTCTTTTTGTAGTTGAGAGAGTGAGGGATTTTGTATCCATGTATAGAGACCACCTATGTATTCACTTTCAGCACTTGTTTTGGGGATTCCTTTGTACTACTTTATATTTTTATTAGTCTACTTTATATTTTTATTAGTGGACTTCAGCTTTATGTTCCTTTCTCTATTGTAGGACTTAGTCCTATAGCATGCTCTGATACTCCTAGATGCTTTCTTTTATCGTCTCATTTTCACCGTAGTTTTAGACGCATTATATGTTTTAGACATATGGCGGGTCTGGACACGCGCCGGGCGGGCTTCCGCTGTGTCCCGGGGCGTGACAGGCCCTAACAACTTTTTTTTAATCTTGATTTCTCTCTCTCTGCATACGACCGGCCCTGGCCCAATTTTTTTTAATTTTGATTTCTTTCTCTCTCCATTGATTTGAACACGAGGGATTGAAATTTTTTTAATTCAATTTAATTCCCTTATCTCTCATTATAAAATTTTAAAATATATAATTTTTTATATATAACTTTTAAATAATTTAGTTGCATGTATTACATATAAATTTTTATAATATTGATCACTTAGTATTGATTATACAATAAAAAATAGAAGACAGATTGATGGATTAATTACTTATTTTAATAAATTTAGATGTAAAAGTTTTATAAATATACTAATTAAATTTATAAAGCTATACAACGTATTCCAATTTTGAAGTCAAAGTATCATTGATTAACCCAAATCTAACATATTGAAAGGTTGGATAGTAAAAAAATAAAATTTTGAAATATTGGATAGCTTATTCAAAATGGTTCATAATTAGTGCACGTTTTTATTTTGATTTTAATATCAAACTTTAATGGCATATTTTTAATCTGATAAATGATTAATTTCCCATATAAAATCTTCTAAAATATCTAAAATCACTTTTAATTTTAAGAAGTAGGCAAATAGTTTTTTTCCCTTAAATTAAATTAATAATTGAACAAACCAATCGATGCCCAATTCTGTCTTCGGAATAAAAATAAAACATAAAAATGGTGAATTACGGATTTGGTCCTCAAACTATATGATGCGTGGTATTTTAGTTCTTGAACTTTAATGCTTTATAATTTCTGTCTCCAACTATGAGGCACACGACACTTTAATTCTATAACTTTCTATAACTTTAATTAGTTATAATTTCTATCTCGAGCTATGAGGCATATGATATTTTAATTCTTAATTTTTACTAATGTTATAAATATAATTTATCATTCTTATAATTTTATCTTTATTCTTTTCTTGCCCTTCTTGTACTTTTACTGCTACCGCTTCAGTTTCTTTTTTCTTTTCTTTTTTTTATTCTTTTTTACTCTTTAACTCTTCTTTTATTACTTTTTTGCTATTTTTTTCTTTAACTTCATTTATTTATTTATTTCTGCAAAAGAAATCTGCCACAACGCACGGGTGTGTTCACTAATCAGTGTCTTCACTAATCAACAATTAATCGCTGAAACAAGCATAAAATTAATTCACTCTTAGCATTAGAAGGCACTCAATAACACTAGCACTAGGGATATTTCGAAAGCATTGGACATGAAAATATATTACACAGTAGCCCGAGAGGGATGGATACAGAAAGGAACAACTAGCCCAATCTGTTCAAAGACATCCCAAGATACAACTGCAATTCCTAATCAGAAAAAATAAAACATGGACGTCGAACTGAGATTTGAAAGCCACCACTTTCCTGCCACAAATGTAACAGTGGGCAGCATAATTGGAAATGTCAAGAGACAACTGTACAAATTATCCGGAGAAAGTCATCTTCATGTTCAAACTGCCGCTTGCAAATTGAATAGAAGGTGGGAACCAAACTGAACTGCCTTGATGAACCGAAGAAGAGGAGAGTACCTGACTGCAAAGAACATCATTCAAGGAATAGTGTCAATTTCTTTCGTAACCCTTTCTTTCGATTGGGCACAATTTTGAAGCGGGGAGTCACCTTTTGATTTTGATGCTAGAGTGGATCAGATGTGGTGAAAGGGTTGTGCTGATGGGAAGGCCACCTTATCCTCTCCGGTGAGCAAGGGTCCGGGGCTGGGGGCGGGGTAGGATGCGCAATAAAGGTGGGTATATTGTGCCCAGGCATAAGCACTGACACCCCTTTCGAGTATACAGACATCTGCCAAACAACAAAACAAAACTTCTTTTTGGTTAACCACCTCTAAGCTTTATCAGCAAACTGATAATAATGACATATATGCTACCATAGTTTGCCTAAGAAACAAATGATGACCGCAATGATAGTACATAACACTGAACTCTTGTGATATATATGCTGGTAAATATCCTAGTTTGACGAGTTAACTTAGTATGTAGCCTTCAAATTTGGATTATGTATTCTGCCGTTGGCAACCTTGCAATTCGAACTGTAACCACTGATTTCCTGCTCCAAATTTGATCTAATACAGACAAAACTAGACAACCGCTATAAATCTATAACTGCTTGAAGGAGAATGAAAAGCCAACACAATGAAATTATGAAACAGTAGTTCAGTTTATAGTAAAGGAAAATTCATTATTCCTTCTAAACCAATTCTCAACGCAAATGACTGTTCGACAGGCCAAAGCTTCTGCAGAAGTAGTGCTGTTCAACCAGAGATCTATAGTCAAACAAGGAGCTCAAGATCCTCCAGGTGCCATGTGATCTTTTCAGACCGAAACCCATTTGTGCTGGAACTAAACTTTCTAGCAACCCATCTGGTTTGTCAAAAACCATTAACTAAACCATTAGGTGCTCTGCCTACATACCCAGACTGCATAAGCATTAACTGCTTAGGCAATAGTGGGGCAACTTGGTACCTAGAACATTAGATAATTGCCTAGGATTATATCGTAAAATCAAATACATATATTTAGGTAACTTCACTAGTTGTTAATCTTGAGAAAAATAATTGTCCCTAGTGAGGATAAATGTAGTTTATTCCATAAAAAGTAAACGAACCAAGATGAGACATTTGCTGGAATTTCACTCAATGAAACATGAGAATACACCATTTATTGCACATCACGTTCTGTTCTCACAATTTTCTCTCTTTAAAATGGTTTTATAAATTAGCGGCAACGTAACAATGATTAAATTCTGATAATTTCTTATGAATTTGGCAAGTGAGACAACATTGTTTAGTTTTAAAAACTTTTTCTAATAAAATGTTTAATTGACCACATATTAACTGGGCACTTCACCTAAATGCTTAGGTAACTAACAGGTTTCTTCACCTAGAGGCTAGGGTTTGCCTGGCCACCCTAACAACCTTGCAACCTACTTAAACACTTAACACTACTTACGTGATTAGGGAGTTATTCCACCTTGTCAAGAGATTGGCTCTCTCTGTCGACCTAAACAAAAAAATTTCCATTTTTTTACTATGAAATTATGCCTAATAAAGCTCGTATCATAGCATATTCTCCAATAATAGGACAACATGCAATAAATATTGCTTCTACCGACATCCTTTAATGAAGTCACTATTGTATCGCAATTTATGGTAATTTCCGATGTCTAAAGGAACAAACTTAAGAAAGTAGAATTATCAACTAAAAAGCAGTTGTAAAGGAAAGCTAATTGAAGTTGCACAGAAAACTGATTGGTGCGAACTGTATTTTATTTAAGTGATATGTGACAGAATTTTGAACTTTTGAGCATGGCTGCTAACCAACAAAAGGTTTGATCACAACTTTTTTGGCTTATTAAGCACATTACATGAGGTCCATTTTACACTTCTTGTTCATTTAAATAAAAAATGCTCTATAAACAAACAGCAACACTAAGAGAGTACCTTTTTTTATTAGCTTCCACTTCCCTGTAACTTCTCTCTAACTCGGGAGGAAGTCATCTTATGACGAATTAAGGGGATGGTGAATCTTAGTATTCACCATCTATCCTACTTTCACCAGAAACAGTGAAACTCAATTTCCCTCTCCTGAGTAATGCCCAGGCAAACTTGCCTGACGATGGCTAATTCCATGCAAATAGGACAAATTAAGATTCGTTAATGACGGACACGATCCAAATTTAGTTTTCTGACGAACCTTTGAGTCAGCTCAACTATCCTGCGAGGGGCCAATTTACGTGTAAGTTGAATAGGCCATCAACATGAGAATGATCCAACAGCACAGATGGACACCATGCAAGAGCAACATCCATCAAAATGATTGACCTGAGACCGCGACTCCACAACACCCAAATTTATGTCCTGTTAGCCTCTTTCCAAATTTCTTTTGCCCACTCTTCCTGTCCCAACACAGCAGATGCTTTCTCTCTTGTTACCTTCTTTCTTGTTACATGACAAATACCTCAATAGCTTATTATTCTCCATGGAGCAGTTAAAAAGCTATTAGATAGTACAGACTACATTCTACAGTAGAGTATAATAACTGGAATGAGACCCCACACAGTAGTAGTTTCATTCAACTGTCTCCCAAATCATAATAAATGAAATTTGACTCCAGGCTGCGACTGGTAGGAATCACAGGATTTTACAGAATCTGAGCGAAGGGTCCTTTCATTGGTGCTGAAGGCTGCCAATCGCTATGTAGCCGAAAGAAATTTGGAATAACTAGAGCGGAAACAAACAGTAAAAATATCTGTCTTCTTCCTTCTTCCGTAAAACTAGAGAAATTATGTATCTTAACACAATTACTGCCATTTGCGAGAAATGTTATCACTTGCAACAACAAATAGAATATGCATTGCTGTCGTACTCTCTCTCACTGCAGAGAGCAATTCGGCGGTCAAAAAACTAAAAGCAACAAAATAATGATAAGACAGTAATGCAGGGGCCAGAGAGTAATTAGGTCGAAAATAAGGGAGTAAAATTGAGGCTATGGGCATGCGTATACCTCAGGGGAGGGGCAATCGAGCTTGACGGCGAAGCTCCGGCGCTGCGCCTCGAGGTCCGGGGACGGGCGACGCCTCCGGCGGAAGGAGAGGAAGGAGAAGGAGAATGAGGAGGAGGAGGAGGAGGACGACGACGATGCGGCAGCAGCATTGGCGGCGGGTGGGCTGCGGAGGAGGAAGCGCTCGAAGATGGCCATGAGGAGGAACATGGAGATAAGGATGGCGGTGGCCACGAACCCTAACGACACCGCGTTCACGGAGCTGTCCAGCTGGCGCCACCGCTCCTCCCCCGCAGTGCTCCTCTCCGCCGCCGCCAGCGGGGCCATCGCCGGCCCCGTCTCCCCCATTCTCCCTCTCCGCAACCGCCTCGGATGACGCTAACACGGCGTCGCCCGTCGCAACGGCATCACCGCTCGACGCTCGCCGCTGATAATGACGGCCTCCGCCTCTACCTTTCCCTCCCTCTCTCTCTCTCTGAGCTACGGTGGCTTGAGAGATAGAAGACGTTCTTGCTGCTATGATTTCCCTATGGTCAGGGAGGGGGGAGAGAGAAAGACTCTCCTTTTGACCACATAAGAGAGAGAGAGAGAGAGAGAAAAAGAGAGAGAGAGAGAGAGAGAGAGGGAGGGAGAGAACGAGCGAGCATATCATGCTCCTTTTCTTTTGCTAACCGGATATTACAATTTGGTGGTATAAAACTTCACATATTTGATTACCTATGGTAACAAATTCTTTAGTTTAGCTTATTATTTTTATGGGATAATTGCCTATATACCACTCATGCGTCTGAAAATATCCGATCTATCCCTACTTTTTTTTTCTTTCTAAAATGCCCCTCATATGTTCCACCGTTATTGCAAAATACCCCGCAGTTATCTCCTGTTAAGTTAACCTGAGTTAAACGTAAGTTAAATATCTATCACAGTTAAAAAAAATTAAAATGCCAATTTTGCCCTTAACTTAAGGGCAAATAAGAAAGATTGGTTACGGTAGAGGGGTATATTGGAAAAGACAAAAAGGTAGAGGGGTATATTGGAAAAGACAAAAAGTTGAAATATTTTTTGTGCCCTTGACTTGGCAAATAAGAAAGATAATGATGGTGGAAGGGTATATTTGAAAAAGGCAAAAGAGTAATTTTACAGCGATAACAGTGTTACTTAACAGATTTTAACTCTAAGGGTATATTAGAAATAGGTTGGAACGTAGGAGGGGTATTTTCAATATTAGCCTTCTAAGAGGGGTAAATCGAAAAGTCGGAAACTTTTCAGGGGTATATAAGAAATTGCCCCTATTTTTATTTTGGGGCAATTGATTATATATTTATAAAAAGTTTTTTTAACTTTTTAATTTATCTCTCTTACAAAGTTAATATTAAAAATACTCTTTTAACGTTCCAAGTTATTTCAAATATATATGTAGAGTTAAATTTTATTAGTGAAGTATTGTCTTTTCAAATATAATCTTTACCATCACTAGCTTTTCTTATTTGTCCTTAAGTTAAGAGAAAAAGAGATATTGTAATTTTTTTAACTTGGGTAGAAATTTAACCTGGGTTTAACCTGAGATAACTTAAAGGATACTAACAGCAGAGATATTTTTAAATAACAGAGAACAATAGAATGGGTATATTTGAAATAGAAAAAGTAGGAGTAAATTAAATATTTTGAAAATTTTCTAACGCATATTAGATATTATCCTTTTTATATATTTGAAATAGGGTTCATAACATTCCGGACGCTACAAACAGAATAAAACGTCTAACCAACATGGCGGCAATCTAGTGGGTCGTCTGGACGGAACGTAACAATAGCGTCTTCAACGAATACCTTCCTAATGCTACCAGGGCTCTTTAGCACGTATCTAACTTGATGATTGCCTGGACTTCTTTAACTTAATGTCTCACTAGATTGACCTGTACCTTCGCCTTTTGTTCTTTCTTCTTTTTTTTTCCTTTCTCTTTCTTCTCCTTCTTTTCTGCTTTTTTAGGAGGCCTTAGCTGCTTCCATCATGTTAGCCTAGTTCATTTTGCTTAATGAATGAAGCGGGTAGCTTGCTACCTTTTTCTCAAAAAAGAAATAGGGTTCATAAAATTATTTTACAACAAAGTTTACAGATATTAGGAAGTTTTAACAAGTTGTTGGCGTTGGTGGTAGGCAGCTTGGTCGAAATGACGAACTGATGTGGGCAGATCGGAGGATAATATGCAGTACGCCGGGAGCCAAAAAGGAAATGCCAATATTAGTGAGGTTTGTGCCAGAACGATTGAGGATACGGAGAGGAGATGTCTTGGCCAACAAGCAACTTATCCCAGTGTATCCCTAAAAAATAAGGGACATTGCCAAATTATTATCTACGAAACCAAGTATCCAATAACCACATGTGGGAAGCACACTACTATAAATAGAAAAAATGTGCCTACAACAAAGGTCCTTCACACAAACAAAGGACCACATCATTTTTAATTTTCTTTAATTCCAACACTTACAAGTTTGTAGGAGTAGTCTACAACCTTTCTTTTACATTTATTCAAAAGAGCTTTTTATGAGTAGCCTTAGTACAGTACTGTAATTCTTGTAAGTACTTTTTGTCGAGTGAATATAATTAATTCGGCTCTTTTAGCCGAGTCTGCCTTTTCGGTTCATTTACGTGTTGAGAAAGAACCCGGTTGAGCGGATCCCCTGCTCAACCCAATCGCTTGATTTCAAGCTACACTTGAGGGTCAATCTGGGAGAACTAGCAGGCGTGTTCAACCTAGTTTTGACTCGGTCAACAATTCGAGATCCTGGTTCACCATGTCAACAAATTTTTCGCATGCTCGGTAGGACACTCAGGTAAAAATATTTAAATACCAATGGCTAACGATAACACCATGAACCTCCGAAATAGAGTCATTCCTAGGTCTCCAGGCAAAAACCAAGTGAGCAGTGCTGAAAATCTGAATGAACAACAATCGGCACCACCTTCAGGTGCAGAAGGTTGTCACGCCCTGGGACCGATCCCTTTGGCCGGTCTGGGCACGTCGAACAAACGCCGAATGGACAGCACCTCCCCTGTCCGCCCAAGACTCAACACATGTACAATTCAAGTAAAGAGAATGCACAAGCGGAAACATACATAATGGCTTACACGGGGGTAAGCAATAGCCAAAGTGAAAGAATTCTAAACTATGCAACATACAAGTAGAATGATTACTTTCAACCATTTACAAGCATACATCATTTATATTTACATTGCTTTTCATCATCTCCTTTCTTTACATCACAATGTCTTCTCAAAATGGAAGATAAACTTTCAATATTACAATTTCAACATTTTCACATCTATATCATCAAAATACAAAAGATGATGCAAAGGTATGCTACTAGTAAAATATGAAACCCGACTCGGGTGGTCACTGTCTACGACGCGATACCTTTACCGCGGTCGTCAGCCGGCTCACTCGGTCCCGGCTCTGTGGAAATAGTGGGGTGAGAACTACAACGAAGTTCCCAGTGGGTTCGGTCCCAATATCGCCGACTTTCCCACTAGGTCTAACTCAGGCATAATAGAAGAATTAAGCAGATAGATAGTAATCGAGCTATACACATGCAGCTAATATGCCTGAACAAATAATCAATGATTATGCTCAATTGAATTACTCATGATGAATGCAAGTTCTCAATCTCGAAACTCAATCTCATGGCTAACTCGTAGGCGTCGCCCTCAATAGACTCACCAACTCGTAATTCCAATTGTCGAGCGAGACTACTACAACCCTGTAACACGCTGGACCTTAGCAAATTGTGAGGTTCGAGTGATTGGATGTGTTTCGAGCTTTTCCACACTTGGTGGAGGGTCGTAGAATGTTTTTCGATCCAAAAAGTTCAAAAACTTGAATTCTGGACGAGTCCTGAGAGTTTTCACTCTCGGGGACCGGTCCGTGAAAGGAGAGACCGGTCCCCCAGTGAGCAGTGTTGTGGCAGCCCTGAGGCAACCGGTCCCTTGCGGGTGAGACCGGTCCCCGAGCGCGTCCTCGCAGTGAGAGACCGGTTCCCGAACGTTGGTTTTTCGGGTTCGCAGCGAGAGACCGGTCCCTGCTGGGGAGAGACCGGTCCCTCTGGGCGAAAATTGCCCAGACCGAGCTGATGCAATTTTGGATTTTTGAGAGACCTAGCTGGATTTTGTTGCAATAGATGGTCTATATGACCCATCCACTCTCTCTTCTCCTCATTTCTCTCCTCTCAACTCTCTCTACAGCCTTGATAGAGAAGGAGAAGAAGAAGGAGAAGGAGAAGAAGGAAGGAAGGAAGAAGAAGATTGAGCGCAACTAGTGGTCTTGGAGCATCTTCCTCACTGTGAGGAAGTGAATTCTCGAAACTCGAGGATTAGACTTCGATTAGAATCGACTAGTTGTCGAGCGTGTAAGCTTCGGAAAGTCCGAAGGTGATTTTAACGCATTAAGTGCATTAAGGAAGGGTCCGCGAGAGCACCAAGTGCAAAACTTGCACTGGAGCAGAAATGCTCTCGGGGACCGGTCCCTGGCAGGGAGGGACCGGTCCCATCAGGCTGGGTTGCTGAGGTCTCTGATGAGACCGGTCCCTGGCAGGCAGGGACCGGTTCTCGAACGTCAGCCCAGCGAGAATAGTCAAAATTTGGCTAAGTCCCGAGAATCCAACTTTCAGGAACCGGTCTCTCGGACAAGGACCGGTCTCCCTGGGACCGGTCTCTCAGGCAAGGACCGGTTCCCGAACGCGAAAACCCCTCTGCTCGAAATGGCAGCCTTCGGGGACCGGTCTCCCCGAGCTGGGACCGGTCCTTCACTGCGAAAATGCCCAAAGAGGGCTGGTTTGAAGGATGAAAAGTTGAGGGGGCTATCTGCAAAATGGCCTTTATTAGAGGTTGGGGGACCTCTCTCTCCCTCTCATTTGCTCTTTCTCCCTCCCATACTCTTTCCCTCTTTCTCTCTAGAAAGAAAAGAAAGAGAAGAAGGAGAAGAAGAAGAAGAAGGAAAAGAAGAGAAGGAGAAGATCAAGAAGAAAAAGAAGATTACCTTCTTCCCTCTCTCCTTCAAGCTAGAGCAAGCTTGGAGCCTTGGTTTGAAGGTAAGCTCTAGACCCTCTAATGGTATTTCTAGGGTTTTGGGTTTTTGTTGTTTAGAAATGGTTCGAATGGAACCTAGAGAAGATAAGTAGATGGTTCGAGCTCGAAATCGAAGCTCGCACCGCGGATTTCTCCTTTGTTGAGACCTAGGGCTCAGAATTGGGATTTTGGCAAATCTAGGGTCTTGATCTAATCTAATAGGTCGCAAACCTAATTGCTAGGTCCCAGAACGCGTCGGCGAAGACGGTTTGCCGATCCGACGAGCGAGTGCGGAGTTATCGCCGAATCGGGCACTTGAGGGCTCGCTTCGCCCCGAGAAGTTAGGGCGACGTGCAAGAACCGCAACATCGAGCTTTCTATCATCGCGGCATCACCAAGAGGTGGGTGGTGTCCATCCCGAAGCAATCGGGCTCCCTTCTATGTCTTAGTACATGTCGACTCTTGCATCTTGTATTATTGCATTATAGGATGATTGTGCATTGCCTTTCCTTATGCTTTCCTTGATGATATCGTAGCATGTATTAGATACTTGATATAGTGGATCGATAAGGATTGGGTCGAGATTTGTGAATCCTATAGTGCAGAGGAAGAGATGGACTCAATGGTTGGTCTAATGATAAACAAAGAACGAGTGGCATCTAGTCGATAGTAAACCATGGACGAGTGGCAATCTAGTTGATAGTGTATAAGAAAACAAGTGATGCATGTTAAACTCGGTGTATACGACGCCTATGGACTACATGATGATTGTAACCCTAGAGGATAGGGTATTCTCGAGATGAGGATTGGATCATGCTCATGGTCTATTTTTAAATCTTGTGATGGAAGCCCCACACAAGTAGTGCGCTCCGGAGTTGGTCACGTGGGATTGCCTATTTTGGGTCCCAAGGGATTGCCTATTTTAGGCCCCGGCAGACGGTCTCGGTTCGTAGTGCGAGTTGACCCTCCCTACCTTCGAGATGGCTAGTGAGCAGTAGGCTCCTTCAGGGAAGCCACGAGATTAAGAAACAAGTAAATGAGATTGATGAACGAGTAAATAGCTTTACCTTTGGACATGATAATGGGTTAGTTGTTTATCTATTTCATTGTACATGCATTCATATATTTATGATTGGGCATAGTAGCGTAGCTTTACTTCTGTCATTTACCGCTTTCCTTATCTATCTATCTATCGATTATCTACTTTTGCCCGCTTGGACCTAGTGGGGAGATCGGCGGAGTCGGCGGCCGAACCCACTGGGAACTAAGGAAGTTAGTTCTCACCCCACTCTTTACAGGTTCTAGTTCGGGCGCCCTCGGTGAGCGTGAGGATCGCGGTAAGGGCCCGGCGCTCTAGTCGCATTAGCTACCTCCCTTTTTGCATTAGCTGTCACCCTTTTGTATTTGAGAGTAGATGTTGTATAGGGTGAGGTTCGAGTGATTGTATTTATATTTTGGGAGAAAGTAAAAGATGTAATTAAACATATATATATTATGTCAACTGAATGTAATAGATAGCCTCCTCTCTCTTTATGTACTTGTATATGTTTTTATACTTGTATCTTGCTCTCGTCTTGTTGCACTGGTGGTGCTTCCTGATCGTGTATTCATGAATTAATTCTTGGGTAAATTCTTATACATGATCTGTTGGTTAGCCTTGGGCGGACGGGGGAGGTCCCGTCCGTTCGGCGTCTGTTCGACGCGCCCGGGCCAGACCAAATTGGTAGCGGTCTCGGGGCGTGACAGATAAAGTGGTATCAGAGCACCAGAGCAAGCAAAGAGAGAGTCTAGAATGACCTAGAAGACCCTAGGTTGGTAAACCCTAAGGTTATAGGGACGTGAGTGAACGTGAATCCATGACGATGGCGGAAGTTGATTGATTGGGTCGAAGTTGGTGCTATGTCTCTAGCTGTGAATAGAGACGGATCCAAGTGACACTAGTTCTTGGCTCGTAGTGGTTGTGTCGGCGGCCGACGACGCAACGCTGAGAGTCCAACACTAGAGCACTTGTGTGCTTCCGCCCGATTTCGTGGTAGAGTCGTTTAGTTTCGTGAATGTTGAGAAATTATCGGGTTAAGACAACTAATTGGGTTGTTGCTTTTCAGGAGAAAATGTCCCCAAGGCGTTACGTACGCAAGTCTGCTCCGGTACCGCCTTCTGCGGAGCCCGAGCAGCCGAGATCGGAGGAGGTGCAGGAGCTGCGGGAGCAGGTCGCTGCAATGTTGGGCCCGATGCAGCGCCAGGAGGCTCGGTTCGAGCATGTCACGCCCCGGATAAGATGCCTATTTGGCCCGACCCGAGCACGTCAAACAGACGCCGAACGGACAGAGTTTCCTCTATCCGCCCAAGGCTCATCATATGTACATTTTCATCAATAGAGAAAAGCACTAGCGGAAACATACACAAACGGCTTACACGAGGGTAAGCAATAGCCACTAGTGAAAGAAAAAGGAAACTAAACATCTACACAAGTAATATGATTTATTTTAGATCATATACATAGCATCCATCTCTTACATTTAGGATTCTTTGCGTTTCATTACATAATTTCATCATTTCTTTCTTACATCACATTTGCCTCAAAATACGCATTACATTCTTTTCTTTACATTACTATTCNCGCAGTCGTGGGGCCGTGGGCCGCAGCGGTGCCCTATCTGTGGAGATCGAGGCCATCGGGCACCGAAGTGTAGACAACGACATGGAAGGTGCTTTAATTGTGGACAAGAGGGACACATCAGCCGCGACTGTCCGGCAAGGGCCTCGTCTACTCCGTCAGTCGCATCGACTCCACCGCCCCCGCCTTATCAGGGAGGGGCCCCCTACGTCCCTGTATCAGCAGGACGCGCACTGGCGCCGCGCCAGCCGGAGGTGACTCGATCAGCGCCGAGCGGACGGGCATTCGCCGCTCAGGCCCATGCCGAGGAGCCTGCCCAAGCCGAGGAGCCTGATGTTGTGGCAGGTATGGTTCTAATCAATGGAGTTCGCTCCAGAGCTATGTTCGATACGGGTGCCACGCATTTATTTATTAGTAGGGCATTTGCACGCATGCATGACATACCCATAGAAGCAAGTGGGAAGTGGCGAGTCGAGGGTCCCGAGTCGTCATTTAATACCTATACAGAGTGCTCGTCGTGTCCGGTGCAAGTGGGTGATTGGATAATGCCCATCCGGATGTTTGAACTCGTTAAACTGGAGACGTATGACGTTATTCTAGGCATGGACTGGCTCTCGAAGTATTACGCCACGATCGATTGTAAGAATAAATTGATTACCTTCCGGGAGCCCGGACAGAAGGAGTTTGTTTATCGAGCTTGTCGGAGTTCTTGCTTCGTCGCGACGGTATCAGCGACGAGAGCTAGGATGTTGGTCAACAGCGGTTGTGTAGCATTTTTCGCAACCGTCGTGGAGGTGGACCGGGTGATACCGAAATTAGAGGATTTATCGGTGGTGCGGGACTTTCCTGATGTATTTCCCACGGAGTTACCGGGGATGCCGCCGGATCGGGAGATCGAGTTCGTTATAGACTTAATTCCCGGGACGGCGCCAATCTCAAAGGCCCCATACCGCATGGCGCCGGCGGAGTTGAGGGAACTGAGGGATCAGGCGGAGTTGAGGGAACTGAGGGATCAGTTGCAAGATCTCCTCAACAAGGGGTTTATCTGACCGAGCGTATCGCCGTGGGGAGCCCCGGTATTGTTCGTGCGCAAGAAGGATGGCTCGTTTCGACTCTGCGTGGATTATCGAGAGTTGAATAGGGTCACGATAAAGAATAAGTACCCGTTGCCCCGAATCGACGACCTATTTGATCAATTACAAGGGTCACGAGTGTACTCGAAGATAGACCTACAGTCCGGCTACCATCAGTTAAAGATTAAGCCGGAGGATATTCAGAAGACCACGTTTCGTACGCGTTATGGACACTATGAGTACACGGTTATGCCTTTCGGGCTCACTAATGCCCCAGCAGCGTTCATGGACCTGATGAACCGTGTGTTCAAGGCGTGCTTGGACCGCTTTGTCGTGGTCATCATAGACGACATCTTGGTCTATTCGCGGAGCGACGAGGAGCACACGGAGCATTTGCGGACGGTGCTTCAAATCCTTCTGGAGGAGAAGCTATTCGCAAAGCTGAAGAAGTGTGACTTCTGGCTTCAAGAGGTTGCCTTTTTGGGGCATGTGATTTCCGAGGGCGGTGTTTCGGTTGACCCGAGGAAAGTCGAAGCGGTCGAGAAGTGGCCACGCCCGACGAACGTCACGGAGGTCCGAAGCTTTNTTAGATTTTTAGAGGGTTAATTGCACTTATAAACCCTCATGAGCAAAAGCCCCAATTTGGGTGCCCTAGCTCCAACGTATATCAAAACCTAGGGTTTGATCTCATTGGGAAGCAAAAGTAGCTTCAATATACTCCAAAGAGTCCATTAGAACCATTCCTAACTTATTCCAAACCCTAGTTTGGATTTCACCATGAGAGGGGATGAAGCTCTCCTTCAAGCTTCACCTCCAACACTAAACCCATAGTCTTGATCTCTAAAGAAGCAAAAGAAAAGCTTCAAATACTTTAAACAATCCATTTCTAGGTTCATTCAAACTCATTTCTAAGGTTTTACTATATTAGGGTTCAAAGCTTACCTTGTAAGCTTCCTTTTCTTGCACTAGAGAGGAAGAAGATGAAGCTCCTTTGCTCCTTGATCTTCTTCTTCACCTTCTTTTCCTTCTTCTCCTTCTTTTCTTCCTTTTTTTCTTCTTCTCTTTTGTCTTCTAGAGAGAGAGAGGGAGAGAAAAGAGTGTGTGTGAGGGAGAGAATGAGAGAAAAGGCTCTCTCAGCCCTCTACATAACCCATGGGTTGCAAAAATACAAATAAACCCCTCAACTTTTATCTCTGTGCACTGCTTGGACTGGGCAGTTTTTGCAGGCAGAGACCGGTCTCCCCGAGCAGGGACCGATCCCCGAAGGTCCACCCTGCGCAGCCAAAGCTGCCGCGCGCAATGCATCCGGTCCCTCTCTGGTGGGACCGGTCTCTGGGGGACCGGTCTCTCAGTCAGAGACCGGTTCCCGAGAGCTGACCTTCCAGGACTTAGCCGATTTTTCGGCTGTCTCATTCTGCACACGTTCGGGGACCGGTCTCTCCCACCAGGGACCGGTCCCCGAGAGCTCAAAATCTGCAGTTTTGCAGAATTTGATTCTTTAGCTCTCGAAAACCTCCCGTAACTCACTTTTAATCACTTTAACACCTTCGGACTTTCCGAAGTGTACCATCCTCGCACTTTGGTCAATTTGACTAAAGTTCGATATTTATTTTCCGAATTTTCGGCATATTACAGAGCAGCTCCAGGAAATTGTGGAGCGGCAGGCGGCAGCGGCGGCGGCCGCGATGGCGGCGGCCGCGACGGCGGCGGCCGCGACGGCGGCAGGAGATCGCGATCCGCCCGCACCTTCGGCCTGCACGCCGGTAGCGGCCAAGGGTGAGGGCATAGCGGCGGTTCCGATGGCAGCGGTTCCCCCGCCGATAAGTGCGCCTCCGACAGCTTCGGGTTCGGCAACGCTTGATACGACGGCCGACGAAGTGGAGCGGGAGCGTGCGCTGACGGCTCTGATGAAGTTCATGAAGTTTAAACCACCAACTTTTGAGGGGGGAAAGGTGGAGCCATCGGTAGTGGAGTTTTGGATTGACTCTATGGAGACCCTCTTCGAGGACCTATATACCCCGGAGAAGGATAAGGTGCCCCTCGCCACCCATTGCCTCGAGAAGGCGGAGAAGGTGTGGTGGAAGCGGTTGAAGCGGGATCGACCCTCTGACCTTCAACCAATGCTCTGGGAGGAGTTTAAGAGGGAGATGTTCGGAAATTACTTCCCCGACACCGAGAAGCGGAAGTTGAAGGGGAGGTTTCGCAAATTGAGACAGGGAGATCGTTCGGTGGCGGACTACGAGCAGGAGTTCTCCCACATTATAGACTGCGTCCCGGATGTGGTCAAGGACGACGCGGATCGAGCCGAGTGGTTCTTGCGAGGACTTCGGCCGTGGATATATAGAGCGGTGCAACTGTTCCAGCTCACGACCTTCGCCGAGGTTTTCAACAAGGCGCTGTGGGCGGAGCATGAAGATGCCCACGTGCGGGAGGAACGCGAGTTGTTGGCCGGATTCCAAGAAAAGGGGAAGAAGCAATCGGGCGGCGGTTCGGGGGGACAATCGAGTTCGATGAGGCCCCCGAAGCACCCGCGGTCGCAGTCGTGGGGCCGTGGGCCGCAGCGGTGCCCTATCTGTGGAGATCGAGGCCATCGGGCACCGAAGTGTAGACAACGACATGGAAGGTGCTTTAATTGTGGACAAGAGGGACACATCAGCCGCGACTGTCCGGCAAGGGCCTCGTCTACTCCGTCAGTCGCATCGACTCCAGNTAGGGTCACGATAAAGAATAAGTACCCGTTGCCCCGAATCGATGACCTATTTGATCAATTACAGGGGTCACGAGTGTACTCGAAGATAGACCTACAGTCCGGCTACCATCAGTTAAAGATTAAGCCGGAGGATATTCAGAAGACCACGTTTCGTACGCGTTATGGACACTATGAGTACACGGTTATGCCTTTCGGGCTCACTAATGCCCCAGCAGCGTTCATGGACCTGATGAACCGTGTGTTCAAGGCGTGCTTGGACCGCTTTGTCGTGGTCATCATAGACGACATCTTGGTCTATTCGCGGAGCGACGAGGAGCACACGGAGCATTTGCGGACGGTGCTTCAAATCCTTCTGGAGGAGAAGCTATTCGCAAAGCTGAAGAAGTGTGACTTCTGGCTTCAAGAGGTTGCCTTTTTGGGGCATGTGATTTCCGAGGGCGGTGTTTCGGTTGACCCGAGGAAAGTCGAAGCGGTCGAGAAGTGGCCACGCCCGACGAACGTCACGGAGGTCCGAAGCTTTATAGGCTTAGCGGGCTATTACCGACGGTTTGTGGAGGGTTTTTCGAAGATTGTAACTCCACTTACCGGTTTGACTCAAAAGGGCGCCAAGTTTATTTGGAGCGCCGAGTGTGACCAAAGCTTCAACGAATTGAAGAAAAGATTGACGTAGGCTCCAATACTCGCCTTACCGGTGCAGGGCGAGGACTTTGTGGTTTATAGCGATGCATCCTATCTGGGCTTGGGGTGTGTCCTGATGCAGGGCGGGAGAGTGATAGCTTATGCGTCCCGTCAGCTGAAGGACCACGAGAAGAATTACCCCATCCATGACTTGGAGTTGGCGGCGGTGATCTTTGCGCTGAAGTTGTGGAGGCACTACCTATACGGCGCACACTGCGAGATCTACACCGACCACAAAAGTCTGAAGTATCTATTTATCCAGAAGGAGCTAAACATGCGGCAAAGGCGGTGGCTAGAACTATTAAAGGATTATGATGTCGATATTCTCTACAACCCCGGCAAAGCAAATGTGGTCGCGGACGCACTTAGTAGAAAGTCGGCGAAGAACCTCGCTTTTGATGTTACCCGGCAAACGCCCCTAGGGCTGGAGATGGAGCGACTGGACCTCGAAGTGGTCGCTCCCGAGGTCCCGGCTCAGCTGATGGCGCTCATTATTCAACCGACCTTGTTGGAGAGGATCAAGAAATTGCAACCTGCAGATCCAAGTCTCCAAAAGGTGCGGCGCAACATCGAGGAAGGACGAGATGGCGATTTCGGTGTGGACGCCGGTGGCGCGCTCCAGTTTCGAAACCGGTGGTGCGTGCCCGAGAATGAAGAGCTTCACGAGTTGATTCTGCAGGAAGCCCACCGGTCTCCATACACGGATCACCCGGGCGGCACCAAGATGTATCATGAGTTGAGAGCACTCTATTGGTGGCCGGGGATGAAGGCTGATATTGGGCGCTTCGTGGCAAAATGTTTGACTTGTCAGCAGGTGAAAGCGGAGCGCCGGTTTCCAGCGGGAAAGCTTCAGAGTTTACCTATTCCGTCTGGAAATGGGAGGATATATCTATGGATTTCATCGTTGGCTTACCTCGCTCGACAGGGGGACACGACGCGATCTTGGTGATTGTGGATCGCTTGACAAAGTCAGCGCACTTTTTACCGATCCACACCACCTGGGCGGGAGATAAGTTGGCGTAGGTATATCCTGACGAAGTAGTGAGGTTACACAGGGTGCCGAAATCGATTGTGTCGGATAGAAACCCCAAGTTCACTTCACATTTCTGGAGAAGCCTACAGGAGGCCCTTGGCACACGGCTTGATTTCAGCACCGCATTTCATCCCCAGACTGACGGACAAACTGAAAGAACCATTCAGACTCTGGAGGACATGTTGCGAGCGTGTGTCATTGATTACAAAGGAGGTTGGTGTAAGTACTTGCCAATGGCCGAGTTCGCCTACAACAACAGTTATCACGCTAGTGTGGAGATGGCACCGTTCGAGGCTCTTTATGGGCGGAAGTGCCGCTCTCCCATTTATTGGAGTGACGTGGGCGAGCGCACGGAATTTGGCCCCGATGTGTTGCGGGAGGTGGAAGAAAAAGTCTGCCTTGTTCGCAAACGGTTGCTCACGGCGCAGTCTCGACAACAGAGCTATGCGGATAGGCGCCGACGAGATTTGAAATTCGCGGTAGGCGACCGCGTCTTCTTGAAGGTCTTGCCTATGAGGGGCGTAAGGCGATTTGGAGTTCGGGGAAAGTTAAGTCCCCGATATATTGGCCCCTATGAGATCTTGGAGCGGATTGGGACGGTGGCTTATCGGCTCGCGTTGCCGCCGAAGCTAGCGGATGTGCACAATGTATTCCACGTCTCCAATCTTCGCAAATACATTCCCGACCCCGAGCATGCAATGCTATACGAACCGCTGGAACTTCAGGAGGATCTGAGCTACGAGAAATTTCCGGTGGCAATCACCGCTCGTGAAGTGCGCAAGTTAAGGAATCGAGAAATTTCTTATGTCCGAGTCCGAATCGAGAAATTTCTTATGTCCGAGTCCGGTGGAGCAATCATGATGATCGCGAAGCCACCTGGGAGCTCGAGGAGGAGATGAAGGCGAATCATCCTCGCCTGTTCGAAGGTTAAATCGAGGTATGAATTTAGAATTTGGAATTCTAATTAAGTTTTGTAGTATTGAGTTCGTTTCGAGGACGAAACTCTTTTAAGGTGGGAAGGATGTGAGGAAGTGAATTCTCGAAACTCGAGGATTAGACTTCGATTAGAATCGACTAGTTGTCGAGTGTGTAAGCTTCGGAAAGTCCGAAGGTGATTTTAACACATTAAGTGCATTAAGGAAGGATCCGCGAGAGCACCAAGTGCAAAACTTGCACTGGAGCAGAAATGCTATCGGGGACCGGTCCCTGGCAAGGAGGGACCGATCCCATCAGGCTGGGTTGCGGAGGTCTCTGATGAGACCGGTCCCTGGCAGGCAGGGACCGGTTCCCGAACGTCAGCCCAGCGAGAATAGCCGAAATTTGGCTAAGTCCCGAGAATCCAACTTTCGGGAACCGGTCTCTCGGACAAGGACCGGTCTCCCGGGGACCGGTCTCTCAGGCAAGGACCGGTTCCCGAACGCGAAAACCCCTCTGCTCGAGATGGCAGCCTTCGGGGACCGGTCTCCCCGAGCTGGGACCGGTCCCTCACTGCGAAAATGCCCAAAGAGGGCTGGTTTGAAGGATGAAAAGTTGAGGGGGCTATCTGCAAAATGGCCTTTATTAGAGGTTGGGGGACCTCTCTCTCCCTCTCATTTGCTCTTTCTCCCTCTCATACTCTTTCCCTCTCTCTCTCTAGAAAGAAAAGAAAGAGAAAAAGGAGAAGAAGAAGAAGAAGGAAAAGAAGAGAAGGAGAAGATCAAGAAGAAGAAGAAGATTACCTTCTTCCCTCTCTTCTCCAAGCTAGAGCAAGCTTGGAGCCTTGGTTTGAAGGTAAGCTCTAGACCCTCTAATGGTATTTCTAGGGTTTTGGGTTTTTGTTGTTTAGAAATAGTTCGAATTAGGGTTTAGGGTTTAGGGTGGTCTCTCCCTGCAGGAACCGGTTCCCGAGAGCTGCTCTTCTGGGACTTAGCCGATTTTTCGGCTGTCGCATTTCTCACGCGTTCGGGGACCGGTCTCTCCCACCAGGGACCGGTCCCCGAGAGCTCAAAAACTGCAGTTTACAGATTTTTTGATTCTTTAACTCTCGAAAACCTCCCACATTGCATTTTTGATCATTTTAACACCTTCAGACTTTCCGAAGTGTATCATCCTCACACTTTGGTCAATTTGACTAAAGTTCGATGTTTATTTTTCGAATTTTTGGTATATTACATTCTCCACCCCTTAAAATAATTTCGTCCGCGAAATTACGCATACCTTAACTCGTCGATTCAAACAAGTGCGGATACTCTCTCCGCATTGACTCCTCGAGCTCCCAAGTGGCCTCTCGCACAGCATGGTTGCTCCATTGGACTTTCACATATGGAATCTTGTGACTTTGCAACTTCCTCACTTCTCTATCGAGGATGCACACCGAGTACTCCTCATAAGACATATCCTCACGTAACTCTACGGGCTCGTATTCCAATACATGTGTCGCGTTTCGGATATACTTTCGAAGATTTGACACATGAAACACATTATGAACTTCCGCGAGTCTCGGTGGTAGTGCGAGCTTATACGCCACCGCACCCACACGCTCGAATATCTCAAATGGTCCGACGTATCGGGGGCTTAACTCCCCACGGACCGCAAACCGCTTTACTCCTCGCATTGGCGACACTCTCAAAAATACACGGTCTCCAAGCGTCGGACGAATTTCTCCAAAAGGTGCGGAGTAAAGTTGAGAGCGGTAATGCCGATGATTTTGGCATTGGAACCGACGGCACACTACGATATCGAGATCGTTGGTGCGTCCCCAAGGACGACGACCTTCGGAAGGCGATTATGCAAGAAGCGCATCAAACTCCCTACAGTGTACACCCGGGCGGCACCAAAATATATCGAGACTTGAAATTACATTATTGGTGGCCGGGCATGAAGAAAGACATCGGGAAGTTCATGGCGCAGTGCCTCACATGCCAACAAGTTAAGGCGGAACGTCGATTTCCTGCGGGAAAGTTACAAAATCTACCAATACCCGTGTGGAAATGAAAAAATATCGCAATGGATTTTGTGACGAGCTTACCTAGATCACAAGGTGGACACGACGCGATTTGGGTAGTTGTGGACCGGTTGACCAAATTGGCACACTTTTTGCCGATCCACACTACTTGGTCGGGAGACAAATTGGCTCAAGTCTATGTTGACGAGGTGGTGAGGCTTCATGGGGTTTCGGTATCTATTGTATCGGATTGGGACCCAGGTTCACATCTCATTTTTGGAAGAGCTTGCAAGATGCATTGGGCACACGGCTCGATTTTAGTACGGCATTCCATCCTCAAAGTGACGGTCAATCGGAGAGGACAATTCAAATACTTGAGGATATGCTTCGAGCGTGTGTGCTTGATTATAAGGGCGGATGGCATGATCATTTACCGATGGCGGAATTCGCATACAACAATAACTATCAAGAAAGCATTGTGATGGCGCCATTCGAGGCCCTTTACAAAAGGAAGTGTCGCTCGCCAATACATTGGAGCGACGTGGGCGAGAAAATGGTTCTTGGCCCCGACGTGGTGCGAGAGGCGGAGGAGAAAGTCCATCTTGCCCGACAAAGGTTGGTGACGGCGCAGTCACGGCACAAGAGTTATGCCGACAAGCGGCGAAAGGACGTTGAGTTCGCGGTAGGAGACCGCGTATTTCTAAAGGTATCGCCAATGCGAGGAGTTAAGCGGTTCGGTGTTCGCGGGAAATTACGTCCCCGCTATATCGGACCCTTCGAGATTTTGGAACGAGTTGGTGCGGTGGCCTACAAGTTGGCATTACCACCGAGACTCGTGGGAGTACATGATGTATTCCATGTATCCCAACTCCGCAAGTATGTGTACGATCCAGATCATATTCTCTCGTATATACCAATGGAGCTTCAAGAGAATATGACATATGAGGAATTTTCGGCGTATGTTACCAATCGGGAGGTGCGAAAGCTTCGGAACCGCGAAATCCCGTATGTTAAGGTTCATTGGTGCAAACACGATGACCGGGAAGAAACGTGGGAGCTCCAAAGCGAAATGAGGGACCGTTATCCTCACCTCTTCGAGGATCCGAAGTGAGGTAAGAAATTTAAATTCCAATCTTAGTAGTTTCGCGGACGAAACTAAATTTTAGGGGTGGAGAATGTAACATACCACGTCCCTCGTAAATCGTGCTGAGTTCCATCAAAACGAGCGGAACGTGGAATTGAACGAGTTAGAAAGGACCCTAAGCGCATTAGAGTTCATAGACAGAGCAAAAGGGACCCGGAGAGCAAATCTGAAAATCTGGCTAAGTCCCAGATTTTGAGCTCTCGGGGACCAGTCCCTGAAGGAGAGACCGGTCCCTGTGCGCGTAGCCTACCAGGAAGTCTTGAGGCATCCGGTCCCTGGTGGTGAGACCGGTCCTCGGGAGACCGGTCCCTGACGGGCAGACCGGTCCCTCACTGCGCAACAGCTGAGAAACTCGAAAATTGGCTAAGTCCTGGAAAACACCCGTTCGGGAACCGGTCCCTGGTCAGGGAGATCGGTCCCCGAAGGCGAAAAATGCCCAGTCTGGACAGATTAGGGGAAACAAAAAGAGGGGCTTAAGTGCAATTGTTACAACACCTTATATGGTCACCCCTCTCTCTCCCACAGCCATTTTCACCCCTCTCACCCATTTCCTCTCTTTCTCTCTCTAGAACTCTTGCTCTAGGGCTTGGAGAAGAAGAAGAAGAAGTGAAGGGAAGGAGGATTTGGAGGATTTGGTGGGTTCTACAAGCTCTCCTACAAGAAGGACTTGGAGGAGCTTGGGCTAAGGTGAGTTTTTGGTAGAAATGAGTCTAGGGCTTGGTTTTGATCCCTAAGTTTTGGAGCTTTGGGTTGTTCTTGACCTTGGGAGCCTTCTATGGGCTTTGAACTCCATGGAATCCATGAGAGCTCAAGTGCTCTCATGGTGGATGGTTAGGGTTCACCATAGAAGCCCTAGGGTTGGTACCAAAGGACTAGAAACCTTAGTAGAGAACTTCTTAGATGATTCTAAGCTATTGTTTGCTTAGGATTGGGATCGATTCATGGGAAAACCCTAAATGATAATATTAGGGCTTGAAAATTGGGGCTTTTGCCCTAGGGTTTTTCGGGGGCAAATTGACCCCGTGGAAACCTAATTGGGGGTGTCCTAAACGCGTGGGACAACTTCGTTTAACGTTGCAAAAATGATAGAGTATAGTTCATGTACAAAAAGGCCTAATATGGCACTATTTTGATTATAGGGCGCGGAATCGGCTTTCGTAAAGTGCGGGAGCCTTCATATTCTACACCCACACGACCAATAGAGGTGGGGGGTGCACGCCGGAATCGTTGGATTCCCTTCTATGTCTGTTTTTTCTATTCTTGAGCATATGCACATATACCCATTCATGCATAGTAGGGTAGATACATATGGAACTTGGTTTGACTTCATTTATATGGTTCTAACGTAGTTGAATATAGAGAATGATAGGACCAAAATGAACATGTGTGATTGGACCCTCAAGTTGTGTGAATATGAGATTGGACTTGGACAATAGAAAACAAGGGTGACATTGACATAGAAACAAGATTTGCATTGAGAGGTGAACCGTTAAACATAGTTTAACCAATTATGACATCGTCAAAGGTAAAGCCTTGAGAGTGGCAAGAATGAATAGGTAGAGACCTATCGTGACATTAGCATTGTGACTAGTGGCTACGAATCCTCAAGTTGAGGATTGGTTCGATACTCACATTTCGTCTTGGCTTGAGAGAGGTCGCTCCCCCTCGAGCGGTGCGCTCCGGAGTTGGTCACCACTGGGCGTGGTAAAGTCCCCCCAGATGACGGTCCCTAGGGAGGTTCGAGTCCCCCGCTATTAAGGAATTTTGAGTGGTGAGTTATTGGACTTAACAAAGTTAACCGGTAAGATTGGGTAAGAGCGAGAGCTTCTTCGGGATTTGAGCATGCATGCATTTTCTATTATTGCATCGAGTACATGTATCCACTGACATTCTTTTACAGGCATGGTATTAGATGCATTAGTATTGGTTACTTCTCTTTTCCTTTGTAATACTTATGCCTGGATGGACCTAGTGGGTAAGTCGGCGAGGTCGGATGCCGAGCCCACTGGGAACTTTGTTTAGTTCTCACACCACTAACCCTACAGGTCATAGCACGAGCGGGGCGGCGGAGGACCGAGGCAAGGGTTTGGCGCCGTAGGTAGCGGCCACCGGGACTTTATGCATTTTGTAGTCATTCCCTTTTGATATACATGTATCAACTTTATTCTGTTGATTTAGAGATGTAAAGTGTAAACAATCGTGTTTTTGGTGGATGACAAAATGTAAAAGATATAATGGTTGAATGGAATGTAATAGCTTTGTTTACTTGAATTTGATTTAAATGTAATCAAATATCATGTATGTTGCGTATTTAGCTTAGAGCTTTCGCTTTCGTTGTTACTTGCCCTCGTGCACGCCTTGTATTATATATGCAAATCTCTTGTCGATTGCCTATTTATACATGTTGATAGAGCCTTGGGCGAGCAGGGGCGGCTCTGTCCGTTCGGCGTCTGTTGACGCGACCCGAACCCGGCCAAATTGGCGGGGATTGGGGCATGACAGCCACCGACTGTTGACGCTCCAAGGCCTCCTGGAGCCGTTGAATCTGCTCCCCTTGGCGTTGGACGGACTCCGCTTGCTGCCGCACTACTCCGATAAGTACGGCCATTTGCTCCCTAAGCTCTCCGTTGCCACTCGCTCCGGATCGCTCGGGCTCCGCACTCGGCTCCTCCGACATCGACCTTGCTTGCGATCGACGTCGAGGTGCCATTGCTTCCTGAAAAGAAGCAACTCACATTAGCTACTTGACAAACATTACTTGACCATACCCAATTCGGCGAAAGCAACTTATACATTCGTTCTTGCCCCAAGCATTATGTCGTCGGCCGCCCGACACAAAACAAAGAGTGGGAAACGAATGAAAATCAAGCTTAGCCTCTAATCACATTAGAGACATCCCAACTTAACACAATCTCATGCTTTCGCTAACTTTAATTCCACATCACTCACGTTTCCTAGATCCTTAAGGTCTTACAATCCTAAGGGTCTCTAGGTCCATTCCTATTCTTTCACTCTTGGCTCTGATACCACGCTATCTGTCACGCCCCGGGACCGATACCAATTTGGGCCGGCCCGAGCACGTCAAACAGACGCCGAACGAACAGAATTTTTCCTGTCCGCCCAAGGCTCATCACATGTACATTTTCAAACAAGAAGTGCACTAGCGGAAACATACAAATACGGCTTACACGAGGGTAAGCAATAGCCACGAGTGAAAGAAAGGAACTAAACATTCACTTGTACTATGATTCAATTTAGATCATATACATGAGGTCCAACTTGTACATTTTCAAATTTCTTACATTTCATTTCATCATCTCTTTCTTACATCACATTTACCTCAAAATACACATTACATTCTTTCCTTTACATTATTTATCATCAAGTACAAAAGATGATCATAGGGTACTCTACTACAAAATGTAAACCCAACTCTGGTGGCCTTTGACTAAGGTGCGATACCTTTACCTCGGTCGCTCACCGGCTCGCTCGGTCCTGGCTCTATGGAAAAAAAAAAGGGGTGAGAACTTGTAATACANGTTTGGAATTTTGTTGAACGAAGACTCAATTTCATCCATTAAGTGTCATTTATATTGGAGAGAATTGACGACATTTGTTGAAGATCGAGTCAATCTTCGTTGCTCTGATTTGCTGCAGGTTTAAGTTACGCTCTAGCCTTTGATCTCTCTTTAGTTCAACTCATGGAGAGATTTCGACTCTAAATCGAAGGGGACCATTCTTGGAATATCTTTTGTGTCGTTTTGAGGTAGAGGGGTGCACGGTCCCTGAAGGGAACTCAGGAGGTCAGTCGTTTGTTGCTCGTGCCGCGCTTTTGCCGCATTTAGCCGCTGAAAAGAGATCTCTCTCTTTTTGGGATCTCTCTCTCTCCCCCTCCTTCACTTCCCTAGAAGAGACTCGAGGTCGTGGAAGTTTTCTCCAGGTCCCCAGCTCGACCTTCCTATCCCTACTCATTTTCTACACTTTTCTGGTTTTGTCGGGACGACGGTGCGTCGACGTCGATGACGACGAACGACATGGCCATGTCGTAATCCGAACATGGTCATGTGGTTACGTCTTTAACGACTAAAGCGTTAACGTTTCGTAAAAGAGTGAAGATCGAAAGGTTTGTGAGAGATTGAACAGGTTTTTGAACACGTTCGGAAGATCTTGTACAGTATAGTAAGGGATGTGAGCTTAAAGCGTTAAACGTTTTGTTAAGTCACATAATGTAAGTGGGGAGGATTTATCTTCAAAGCAGGCGCTTTGAACATTTATGAATGGAGTGCTAAGGTAGTTCTTATCTATCCCTATTACGAGAACATAACGTGAGAGGTTAAGGGTTCACCGAAGGGCAAGTAGCACTAACGGGGTTTCCTAGAAGTGCATTCCATAGAGCGCTAAACTTCGACGAAGTGAAGAGCTCGATCATAGGAATGACCTACGAGGAGTTTCGAGTTTAGAAGCACGTTGAGATGACCTTATGAGAGGTCATGCAATAAAGACAATGAATGAATTATGACTCTAATTCAAAGCTATACGTGGATTGATCGAGCGAGTTGATGCTGTTTGAATTTTTCTTTTCGCAGCAGGTTTGCGGATCATATTAAGCTATTTTGGTGACCTCAAGAGTTGATTCAGTGGGTGTTCTGACCCAGGGTAAACAAGAATTTCAGCTAGAAAACTGAAATTTTTAGATTTCGACTAATATAGCTTATATACAAGCATATTGACGCCGTTTCGGTTTTGTTCGCAGCGAGAGGGCATTTGACCCTTGGATCGTCTTGGATTGGTAGTAGAAGGTCTTTTGGAAGCCTAATTTGAGGTATCAAACTAGTCCTAAACAGGGAATTAAATTCCTACTTCGCTTTAAGTGTGAATTGTACCGAAATTGGACTTTCCGGTTATAGTATTGACTCGACTCTCGTACCTTGTTTTCAGCAGCTTTGGGGCTTCGTTGAGCCGATTTTGGGACTTCCTTTGGACTGTTGGGAGCTTAGTAATAGGTGGGTTTGACCTAACCAGAGCAAGTGAAGCTCTCCTATGTTCTATATGTACTTATAGAATTATCGCATAGGTGCATTTAGTGACTATAAGATTGATAGAGAATTTGGGAATGTGTCATCGTATTGTTTGATGCTTAAGTAGAATGAAATCTCTATAAAGTAGAGAACACATATACACGAAGTATCTACATCTATATTCAATTTAGTTGAATGACTTATGGACAAGTGTAGAATACACTTATAAAGTAGAGAAAAATGATATTCTCGTGACTCTAAAATAGAGAACCATAACATGCTTATGATCATGTTGATAGTGCCATAGTAGTGAAAAGATTCTAATGCCATGTATAATTTAGCATTACTCTCACATGTTTATTAATCTAGTAGATACTAGTTGTTGTCAATGTTGATTATATTGAAATTCCGATCAAAGGATCGAGAGCGAGAATGTTGTGAACCAAAATATGATAATTGAGACATGTTGGACTGTGGATTTTGCTTGCTTACCATTGTGCTCATTCGCACACGCTTGTGAGGGTAGCTCCCTACAAGCCGGCACTCCGGAGTTGGCCTACGCGACAGTTGCTCGCCCGTGCGGGATTGGGTGCCGAAGTGGATTGCCGTGGGGAGTGTATACTACCACGGGGCCACTAGGCGCGGCGCAAGCTGAACTACCTTGGGTAGGTCCTTGTGAATGAAAGGAAAACTCTATTGAGGTAAATGTACTAAACGACAAAGGACAGTAATGAATGCTATTAATTTAAGTGTACAGTAGTCACTTTCATGCTCGTGCTTATATTCATGTCCATATTCATGATTACAGAAATTGTTATATCTCTTGTATGCGAGTGATTCATTACTGTAGAAAGCTATTACATGTTGATTACATGCTTATTACTTATTAGCATCATGTTTATAAATTATGCAATTATCGTTATTGCTTTCAATTAGTACATCATGAGCCTAGTGGTGTAATTCGCCGAGGCTGGCGGCTTACCCACTGGGAACTATTGTTAATAGTTCTCACGCCCTTTTGGTGATTGTTTTTGCAGAGCCATCTGCAGGAGAGGCTAGGGATCGTGGCAAGGGAGTCGCGTCTAGCTAGACGTTGCTAGGAGCGTGCTAGTCGATCACCTTGCTACTCGGGCTACGACCGAGGGTGATGTCCCTTTGTATAGAGAAACCACCTTTGTACCCATTATTTTTGTATACCCGTGCTGTATATGTACTCCTTGGATCGAGAACTACAGTTGTGATACTTCTCCTCTGTCGAGATCTTGGATTGTACACTCTTTGTTCTTTTACTGATAGTATATCGACTTGTACATTGCTCTGATATCAGGATAGGACTCTCTTTGTTCTATTTCCTATCGACTTGCTTTCTTTGTAGACGCCTTATATACTGCAGGTGTATGGCGGGTCTGTGCACGTACCGGTTATGCTTCCGCTGGTATCCGGGCGTGACAGAACTACAACAAAGTTCCTAGTAGGTTCGGCCTCAACATCACCGACTTTCCTATTAGGACTAACTCAGGCATAATAGAAAGGATAAGCTGTATATAGTAACCAATCTATAATATGATGCTAATATGCCTGAACAATAAGCAGGAAATATGCTCAACATTAACATATGCAGATTATACAAGTTCTTTTGTTCTTTACACTTTACACTTTATCTTTGTTCTTTGCTCTTTGCTCTTTGTTCTTTGCTCTTTGCTCTTTGTTCTTTGTTCTTTAATCTTAAGGCTAACCCGGGGGTTTCGCCACATTAACTTGCTTCACATTAAGTCCATCATCGCCGGCCCTCAGCTTCCTCCCGCTAAGACCGTCCTTCGGGTTTACTCCAACCCGTGATGCAAAAACTCCGGAGCGCATCGCCCGAGGGGGAGCGACCGCCCTCGAGTACGGAACTCATAGCAAGTATGATCGAATCCTTAACTCAAAGGATTGTATGTTTAATCTTGACTTTACACTAACTCTAGTGTTCTTTACATCACTTTATGTTGCTACTTTAGGAATCATTGTTCTTTACCTTTCTTTTACTTTTGCTAACTCTAGCAATCATGTTCTTTACTCTTTACATGTTCTTTATGTCCCACTTTGTTTTTGTGCTAGGCTTTAAACCTCACTTCTCGGGATGCGAGCCATAGGTCGGATCACAGTCAACGACCCACCAGTAAGTCTAGAATTGCTCAGCACACAACCAACCACTCGAACCTCGCAATTTGCGAAGGTCTAGTGTGTTACACGGGGCCTGTCGGGATCCCTCGCTCTGGCGCTGGACGGGTGGCCGCCCAGGCTGGTACTGTGTCAACGGAGTCCCGTGGCTGACGGCTGGTAGAGCCGGTGCCGATGCAGTCAACGGTGCCGGTGAAGAACCTCTCGGGCACTCAGTCCGAACATGGCCCTCCTGGCCACACTGGAAGCACCTGCCCGCCCGCTGTGGACACTGCGGTGGGAAATGAGGACCACCGCAGATCACACACGGGGAGGGCCGGCGACGGTCAGAACCTCCTCGCTGCGCTGCTGAGCCGCGTCCACGCTGCTGGCTCTTAGGATGCTTCGGCGGCCTCCTAGAGCGCGTCTGGCTCGCACCCTCTGCCGCAGGCCTCTTGGCCTTACCTTTGCCCATCGCCTCTCACCGCTCCTGGACATCTGCTGCGCCGCTCTCCACTATGAGCGCGCGATCCACCACCTCCCGGTAGGTTTGGAGGTTAGAGGATTGCACAAACTGGAAGATCGACGGTCGCAACCCTAGCTCGAAGATGCGAGCCTTGTTCTCGTCGTCCCGCACGACGAAAGGCACGCAGTGAAGAAGCCGAGAAAACTCCCGCTCGTACTCGGCCACAGTCCGATCACCTTGGCTCAAGTTGCACACATCCTGCTCCATCTTCCGCTTGACGCTGGTCGGGAAGTAGTGAGCCAATAGAAGCTCCTTGAACCTCGTCCAAGATATAGCCGCCAAGTCAGTGTTGGGGTTCTCCTAGAGATCCAACCACCAGCGGTAGGCCTCGCTGTCCAAATGGTGTGTGGTGAGCCAAACTCGATCTCTCTCCTCCACGAAGGTATAGCGAAAGAGCTTCTCCATATGCATCAACCACTTTTCCATGATCCAATGGTCGACCTTCTCGCCATCGAAGATCCGAGGACTGCACCTCCTGAACTCATTGAGGCATTCCATCAGTCTGTCCCTTTCCGCTTCCTCGACCAAGGTAGGGAAAGTTGCTCCAACCGGAGGCCTCTGCACAGGTGGTGCCGCAATAGCCTCCTCCTGAAGCGTGGCCGCGGGCACTGCTCGCGAAGAACTGGGCGCGGGGGATGGCGCTCTCGGCGCGACGTCCATGACTGGTGCTGGCGGTGTAGGGACCTTAGTCTCCCTGGAAGCCGCCGCCTGCTGTAACAGAAGATCCTCCAGGCGCTTCATCCGCGCCTCCTGTCGGCGCGCCGCCTCAGTCTGCTGGGCCACCATATCAGTGAGGGCCGCAAGCTGGCCCCTCAACTCTCGGACCTCGCCGGATCCGGAGGTAGCGGAGATCTCGACCTCCTCCAGATTTGCTGCGTTATCCGCTTCGGCAGATTGGGAGAGTGTAATCGGCATCACATTACAATATCATAAAAGGGTAAGTTAGCAAACTCACGCCATCGAATCCCCACTCAAGAAGGTAATGCCCCAAATCTTGCGAAAGTAATGAAGTGTGCTTCACTACTAACTTCCGATGTTACGTTGTCGGCCGCCAACGTAACCCTCCACGAAGTTAGGAGCTAAACACTTCAATTTAACTCCACTTACTAGAGTTGTCAAGATACCCAATCACGATACTTTCGCTTACAAATCAAATAGACCTCGTCTCTTACGAGCCTATTTTCTATAGTCCAACCGGCCTAAGGTTTGCTAGGTCCACTAAGACTCAACCCCAGGCTCTGATACCAAACTAATCTGTCACGCCCCGGCGCGTGCCCAGACCCGCCATATGTCTAAAACATACAAGGCGTCTAAAATAAAACGATAAATAAGGCAGTAGAACAAAGGAATTTAACGATATCAGAGCAAAGTAAATAACTATGTTCTACACAGAGGGGTAAGTATAAGACTGAAATCCACGAATAAAGCCATAAAGTAGTACAAAGGAAATCCCAAATACAAAAACTAAACATAAAGAGTATACAGGTGGTCTCTCTATACATGATACTCAAAATCTCTCTCTCTCTCTAATACAATAAAAGAAAGAGTAAGCCACCTAAGCTCAGAAGTAGCTCCCCGCTAACTAGCTACGCGACTCCCTTGCCGCGATCCCGGGCCTCCGCCGGTGCCAAAGGCTCTGAAATAAAACCATAAAACAAGGGACGTGAGAACTATTGAATAGTAGTTCCCAGTGGGCAATTACTGGCTTCAGTGAAATGCACCACTAGGCCCACACTTAAAATGGGGGTCAGTAAGCAGATATAAATAAAAACGATATGTACGACAAGTAAATAAGTATAAATATTTGCTACCACATGATATCTCTACTTAGCAGGATTTAGCATAAGTAAGAAAAGCTATTCTCATAAGAATGTACCCAACTATCGCTAGTATGATGTCCGTAAGTCAAATAGTAAAGGTGTCATTGTTTACTATTCTAATCAATGTCCACATGGCATGATGAATGCTCAAAATCAAATCTGAAGAGACCCGCCCGAAGGCTGTCTGGCCCTGAGACCCACCCGTATGCTGTCTGGCCGATGCCGAGCCAAATGGCCCCGTGGTAGTCAACATCCCCACTCTAGGAATGAGCCTTTCCCACGGCAATCCACTTCGGCGCCCAATTCCGCACGGTGAATATATATCGCAATGGCCATCTCCGGAGTGCCGGCTTGTAGGGAGCGACCCTCACAAGCATATGCGAATGAGCACAATGGCAAGTAACGAAAGATCCGTCTCAAGTACTAAGTCCTCATGTCTAACAATATGGATGTCACAACTCTCTCATAGGCCTATCTATATGTCATCATGTCTAAAATATGGAAAGTAGTAGATGTCCATGACCTATCTCTAAGTCTCAAAACAATAGTCTCATAGTGTGTTAGTCTAAGTGCCCCTTTATGACACTTTCATTTACTAAGTCCAAGCTTAACCCAAGTGTTCACAAATGCATAATTGAGCCACTTTAAACATATGAAGCATGTTTCCAAACGACTAATGCGAACACTACCCAAATGCATGTACAATTCCCAGAAGGCTCTACTATATAGAGTGCAAATTTTCTTATACATAACACATACATTTTAAGTGTTCTAAAATTCACATAAATTCCATTAAGCATAGAGTTGCATCTAAAATGACGTTACGACAAGTATAGAAAACACGAGGGCTATTTTGCCCCGTTTTCATGAAGCCAAACCCACCGAAAATCGAAACTCTTCGTTTCGCCGAATGGAGGTGTCCACTAGTCTCCTAGCACCCTAAAGATGTAGGAACAAGAGTTACACAATCGAAACGAACATCGAAAAGCTCAATCTTAAACCATCTAAGTATAAAGGGCATAACTCACCTCTTGTGATGAAATCCCTGCCCAAGCTTCCAAAGAGAGCAAGAACCCTTCCAACCCAACCTAGAGGAAGGTTCTAAACCCATCAATTAGGTCTCCAAGCCCTCAAATCAAAAATCTCCAAAATAAACCCTAAAATCCAAATCTAGGGTTTCATCTCCCAAAATCTACCAAAAATAGGTCTAGATGGGAGAAATAAGCAACTAACCTCAAGAGGAGATCCAAACCAAGCTCAAAATGCTTTAGGTTTGAAGATTAATCCACCACAAAGCTCCAAATCCAAGCTCTAAGCCTCCAAAAGTGAGAAATGGGAAATAGGAAGATGCTCCAAGGCTCCCTCAAGCTTGCTCTCCAACTTCTCCTTCTTTTTCTCCTTCTTCTTCTCTCTCTAGAAGTGTAAGGAGGGTGAAAATGAGGGTGAGAGGGAGAGGAAAGGCTCTATAAGCCTTCAAATATAACAAAATCCAGCTAGGTCCCTTTAAAATGCAACCTGTGCACTGCCCGATCTGGGCAGTTTTCGCGCTGAGGGACCGGTCTCCCCGACACCTAAGACCGGTCTCTCAGCCTGCCCCGCAAAACCAACGTTCGGGAACCGATCTCTCCCCGCCAGGGACTGGTGTCTCGGACCCTTCTCGCAAAACACGCGTTTGGGAACTGGTCTCTCCCAGCCAGGAACCGGTTGCCTCAAGTCCTGCCGCAGCACTGTTCTGAGGGGACCGATCTCTCATATCAGGGACCGGTCCCCGAGAGTGAAAACTCTCAGGACTTGCCAAAACTCTAGAGATCGAACTTTTAGGCCGAAATACCATCTACGACCTTCCACCAAGTGTGGAAAAGTTTGGAATACATATCAAACACTTGAACCTCGCAATTTGCAAAGGTCCAGTGTGCTACATTCCCAGTGGGTACGGCTACCCAAGGAAAAAGCTCAACCAATAGGTCTAATGAGGCACTGCAACAAGTTAGTCCAATAACATATAACGGATATTTATATATTTACTCAATATTGAATTACATGTCATGCCTCTCAATATGCAAAATGAAACTATGCAACCAATCAAGTAGATTACTTTAATTCTACTTTTTAATCTTAGTCTTTCTTTGTGCTTCACTATTCTTTACTCATAGCTATTCTTTTCTCTTAGCTATTCTTTATTTTTTATTCATAGATACAACTTGCTCATTGGCCATTCTTTTCTAAGGTTATTCTTACCTTGGTCACGCTCTGCCACTCGACTCGGTCTTGAGTCAATCAACGGCGGATAATCCGCGCTCGGTCCAGCTCGAGGTGAAGGAACTCACACATGCACCTCAGCCTTCCACAGCTCACCGCACTCTATGACCAAGCCACCCGGCGGCAAAATCGTCGCACACGCCACGTTAGTGGTTCGAGTCAACCAGCGGTATAATCGACAACCCAGCTCAACCGGTATAAACCACAATTTGGCTCACCCATCCGGAGGCGAAATCGTCGCACACGCCACGTCGATGGCATAGCCCCGGACGACGAAATCATCGCACACGCCCAACACCACCTTCGGTGTTCCCTAAGCTCTAGGATTCCGAAATCCATTTCGCATAACTCAAGGGTTGGCTTTAACCCTATAATAATGACCTATCTAGGTCCAATGTCTTTTCCATCCTAGGTCCACTTGACTCTAGGTTCACTATCTTTATCTCACAACCTAGGTTACTTTAACTCTAGGTTCAATCTTAACCTATATTTTTTAACACTAGGTTCTATGCCACTTATCATCTCAACCTATGTTCTTTAACACTAGGTTAATTTCCACCCTTGCGCAACCTATGTTTATTAACACTAGGTTCAATGTGATCCTTCATGTCCGACCTAGATTTACTAACACTAGGTTCATATCATTCGTGTTCAACCTATGTTTATTCACACTAGGTTAAATGCCACTCGATCTAATGTATATAGATTGTCCATATGCACATTTCCATTAACAAAAACCTCTATATGTTAGCTTGCATCATCTAGCATTTATATAATATGCTTATTCAAACTAGCATTCTTTACAACTTATCATTATGCATTACAACTAGCATGTTCTCTACTTTATGTTAACATGCAAATGTCATTTACCACATGCAATATGTCATCATGCACATATACCACTAGCATCACATGATATGTCCTTTACTTAGTATTCTCATTTTAGCATCCCTAAAACATGCTTATCATACATGGACTTAGCATTTTTATCATGTCATCATCTATATTCTTAGCATTAACCACATGCTTGCATTTCTTATTTCTATATCATGCTTATCATACCATTACTTAGCATTATCCACATGCATACTTATCATGTATACTTTAGCATTAATCAATGCATTCATCTAGCACTATTTACACTAAGTCATCATGCATTGTTTGGTAGCTCATTTAGCCTTCATCTCATGCATACTTATGCTATATCAATAGCTACCACTACATGCATCAATGATGAACATTTATCTTAGACATATAGGCGACCTAGTCGCTTCGGTAAACACAACCCACCTCAAGTTGCTTTCCGATTGCTTGTCGACACTTGCAATCGGCCTCCCGCGGCACCCGTGTATGGTTCAGCCCGATTTTGCTAATACTCACCAATCGTGCGTCGAATCGCGGCTCCGAAAATTATAGGTCTTTGGTTATATGCCACGGTACTCCAAATCCGTTTTCATGACTTTACGATGTCGCCTCGGCCCTCCAGGCGGAAACGAAGCCTAAATGTCCGTTTCTTGAATATCTTTACAACGGCTCGACGAATCGCCGAACCGACTTCGCCAACGCGTTCGTTTACCTAGCAATTAGGTTTACAGAGGGTACAAATGAGATCAAACTCTACTATTTTACAAAACCCATTCGGAGCCCTAATATGCAATTAACCTCTAAATAATCCAAATTAAATGGAGCAACATGTTTAGAATACTCTAGATACTATTAGAACATCATTCATGAAGGATTTAAACAAAATCCCAAACTCTTACCAAAACGTGAACGCCGCGACGAAAGCACGCCGCTCTAACGGGCGCACGAAAGCTTGATCCGTCGCCTCCAACGCGTTCGCAAGGATCTTCTCCGCCAACGCCTCAAATTTGAGCGAGAGATATAGAGAGATGAGAGAGGAATCTAGAGAGAGAAAGTAGGGTTTCTACCCCCCTCTCCATGCGTGTGTGTGATGGTGGGGTGCTGCTCGGGGTGAGGGAGAAGAAGCAAATTGCTTCGCTTTTAATGACACCCCAAAACACTATTCATCTCCAGGCAGTTCGAAATCTGATATCTTTCACCGGAGCTCCCTGAATATTCGTTTGAGCTCAAATTTGGCAGTCATGCTCGGTTTTACTTAACGAGTCCAAAGAAATTTTAATATCTCAGTTTCGACCCCCTTTGGTCACCGAAAACTGTACCGAACTGTAATCTTTATCAGATAGCTGTCGGATTTTATTTTCCACCTTTCGGGTGTCAGAATGATATGAAACCTTAAATCAAGTCTCATAAAAATAATTCTGACTTATCCTCCAGTTTTCATAATTTTCTGACACTGTGCATTTTTTGCTAATTTATCTATCCCGTTTTCAAAAGAAAATTCTAAGTATTCTGTTTTCATTCTGATTTCAGCACAAGTCATTTTTGACTTATGTTTTACTTCTCTAAATTCAATAAAAATAGTTTCTCACACTATTTTTATTTATTTTTATTTTTATACCAAAATCTGGTATGTTACATTCTCCACTCCTTAAAAAAAATTCCGTCCGCGAAATTCAAACCACGCCTCAATTCAGCTCCGCGAACAATTAAGGGTACCAACTAATTCTCCCACTCCAGAGCGACTTCACACTATCGTGGTTCCAGAAGCGGCTCATACTGAAGGATGTGGGTTTAATCCTAGACACATTTGCAAAGTGTGATACAAAAGTGCATCACGGGTCTTGCGAGTCATAGTGGCAGCGCAAGTCGGTACTCGACGACTCTACGCGCTCCCACACCATTCGTGTAAGGAAGTGAATTCTCGAAATCCGAGAGTTGTACTTCATCTAGGATCAACTAATTGTCAAGTGAGTATCCTTCGGGAAAGCTAAAGTTATCCAAAACACAAAAAGTGCATTGGAGTTGAGTCCGCGAGAGCATATAGTGCAAAACCTGCACTGGGCTGAAGTTGCTCTCGGGGACCGATCCCTGGCAGGGAGAGACCCGTCCCCGAGGCTGGTGGTTGCTGGGGATCTTTGATGCAACCGATCCCTGGCTGAGAGGACCGGTCCCCGTGTGCGACGCCAGCGAGAGAAGGCCAAAATCGACTAAGTCCTGAAAATCGACCTCTCGGAGACCGGTCTCTCAGGCGAGGACCGGTCTCCCGAGGATCGGTCTCCCGGGGAAAGACCGGTTCCCGAACGCGAAGAGGCCTTCTGGCCGCCAGGACTGCTCTCAGGGACCAGTCTCCCCGACGAGGGACCGGTCCCTCTGGGCGCAGAATGCCCAGTGAGGGCTGTGTACGGGGTGAAAAGTTGAGGGGCTAAAATAGATTTTGTTACAATAGAGGGGTATGTAGGCGCTCTCTCTCTTCCTCAACCTCTCATTTTCTCTCTCTCTCACACTCTCTCTTGCTCCCTCTCTCTATCTAGAAAAGAAAGAACAAAAGAGAAGGAGAAGAAAGAAGAGAAGAAGAAGGAGGAGGAAAGTAGCGATGAAACACGATGGGTGTTTGGTGACATAGAAAGTAGCGTTTAAATGCTAAAGAACAAACGAGTGGCATCTAATGTTAAAGAACATATCGAGTGGCATTAATGTAGTGTATTTGACACTAGAGGTCGATGGACCTAGGGATAGGCGGATCCCTTAGAAAATGCCTTGTGAACAATGAATTTAGAAAAGCTAAACAGCATTGCATGAATGTCGGGAACAGATGATTCCGCGAGAGATGTTGACCCTAGTTCATAGGGTATCCTCACATGGAAAGGATATAGACAAGTGTTTATTGAGATGTTGGCCCTAGAGGTAGGGTGTCCCCACATGGAAGGGAAAGATCATGCTCACGGTCTGCTTTGGGGTGGTATAGCCATCCATATCCTCACATGGAGAGGATTGTCGTTGAGTACTCCGGAGTGTCGGGCGATTTGGACCACTTGGAGGTCCGGACCACTTGGAGGTCCGCAGACGGTCCCGGGCCTGGGAGCACATGGAGCTCCCCACCCAATGGGATTGCAAGGTGAGTCGAGGGTGAACCCAAGGGTTTCGCTACAAATTGGATAAATGAACAGTTAACAAGGTCATTGAACATTATTATTCGAACATGGATCGAACTTGTTAGCATGGTAGTAAACCTTTACTATATGATGCATGCATTCATTATACATGATTATGAGTATAGTAGCATAGTTTTCATTTTATGCCTTTACAGCTTTCAGATATCTATCTATCTATCTGTCTATCTGTTGTTACTTGTGCCCACTTGGACCTAGTGGGGTGACCGGCGGAGTCGGCGGCCGAGCCAACGGGAACTATGGAAGATAGTTCTCACCCCACTCTATTTCCAGTGGTAGATACAGGTTTACCGAGCGAGGACCGCGGCAAGGGCATCGCGCCCAATCAGTGAGACCGTGGTAGTATAGTAGCTTTCCTTTTTGCATTAGCACACCTATGTATTGAGAGAGATTCATGTAGGTGAGGATTTGGAGAGCTATGTATTGTGAATGAACATATGTATTCATTTTGAGAAAAAGATGTACATGTAAAAAAGGTGCAAAACTATTGCAATAGTTAGTAAAGTACTCTCTTTATTTCACTTGTTTTTACTTGTAGATTACTTGCTCTTAGTTGTTGGCACTACTTGTGCCCCGTTGAATGTGTATGTGTAGAATTTAAACTTCCTGGGTAAATTCTTGTACACATTTCTGTTGTTGAGCCTTGGACGGACAGGGGAGGTGCTGTCCGTTTGGCGGTCCGCCCGGCGTGCCCGAATCGTGCCAAATTGGTAGTGGTTTCGGGGCGGGGCGTGACAGTTGTATGGTATCAGAGCGATAAGAGCAAGTAAAGAGAGAGAGTCTAGGATGACCTAGGAGACCCTAGTTTGGTAAGCCCTAAGGTTATAGGTGCGTGAGCGGAACGTGAACCTATAACGATAGCGAAAGTTGATTCAATTTGGTCGAAGTTGGTAATATGTCTCTAGTTGTGATTAGAGACGGATTCAAGTGGTATGAGTTCTTGTCTTGAGGTGGTTGTGTCGGCGGCCGACGACATGATACCAAGAGTCTAGAACGAGTACACTTGTGTGCTTCCGCCCGATTTCGTTGTTGAGTCGTTGTGTGTCGTAATTGCGACGAGGCGAACGGGTTAAGATAATTAACCAAGTACTTGCGTTTCAGGAGCCAATGGCACCAAGAGGACGCCCGAGCACGAGGTCTACTCCGGTACCGCTTCCCGAGGAGCCCGAGTAGGCTGAACCGAGCGAGATGGATTAGTTGCGGGCGCAAGTGACCACGTTGACCAATGTGGTGCTGCGCCAGGAGACCCGATTCGAGCGGCTCCAGGATCTTTTAGAGCGGCAGGTTACGGCGGCGGCGGCTGCGACGGTGAACGAGGGCGGTGGTCCGCCCGCACCCTCGACTCATGTACCCGGAGCGGCAGAGGGTGAGGGCATAGCGGCGGTTCCGGTGACGGCACGCCCACCGCCAGTGATCGTACCACATGCGACGTCGGGATCGGCTACACACGATGTGATGGCCGAAGATGTGGAAGGAGAGCGCGCATTGGCGGCTCTTAATAAGTTCAACAAGTTCCATCCGCCTACCTTTGAGGGCGAGAAGGTGGAGCCGGCGATGGTCGAGTCTTGGATCGATTCGATGGAGACTCTCTTTGAGGACTTGCGCACCTTGGAGAGGGATAAGGTGTACCTTGCCACCCACTGTTTGGAGAAAGCGGCAAAGGTATGGTGGAAGCGCGTGAAGCGAGATCGGTCTTTCGATCTCCCGCCGATACTATGGGAGGAATTCAAGCGGGAGATGTTTGCCAACTACTTCCCCGATACGCTGAAGCGGAAGCTCAAGGAGAAGTTCCGCAAGTTGGAGCAAGGGGACCGCCTAGTGGTGGAATATGAACAAGAGTTCTCCCACATCATTGATTGTGTTCCGGACGTAGTGAAGGATGACCGGGACCGGGCCGATTGGTTCTTGCGAGGACTTCGGCCGGGGATTTATAAGGCCGTGCAGATACTCAAGCTCATGACCTTTGCGGAGGTCTTCGACCGAGCACTTTGGGCGGAGCACAGAGACGCCCATGTCCGGGAGAAGCGTGAGATACTGGCCGAGTCCAAGGACAAGGGCAAGACACGCCAAGGCGGCGGCGGTTCGGGGGGACAAACACATTCCAAGAAGCCCCCGAAGTATCCACGGACTCAGCCAAAGGGCGGTGGAGCGCGGCGGTGCATCATATGCGACGGAGACCACCCAGTCTCGCGATGTGAGCAAGGCCGAGGCAAGTGCTACAAGTATGGGCAACCGGGGCACTTCATTCGGGACTGCCCAGGAGGAGGAGCCTCACTTGCCAAGTCAATTGCATCGGTGCCGGCGATTCCGGCTCACTATAGAGGAGCTCCATCGGCGACCGCATCGACGGGACGCGCGGTGATGCCGCGTCAACCCGAGGTGACGCGATCAGCTCCGAGCGGTTGGGTATTCGCCGCTCAGGTCCAAACTGAAGAGCCTGTGGAGGCGGAGGAGCATCGCTTTGTGGCAGGTATGGTTTTAATTAACGGAGTTCGCTCCAGGGCTTTATTTGATATAGGAGCCACGCATTCATTCATTAGTAGGTCATTCGCACGCATGCATGACATTCTCATAGAGGCGAGTGACAAGTGGCGAGTTAAGGGCCCTGGGTCGACGTTTAACACTTACTCGGAGTGTGCGTTGTGTCCAGTACAAGTGGGTGACTGGATAATGCCTATTCGGACGCTAGAACTCAAGAAGCTCGAGGCTTATGACATCATTTTGGGCATGCACTGGCTCTCGAAATATCATGCAACGATCGACTGCAAGAGCAGAGTAATTACGTTTCGTCAGTCAGGACAAAAGGAGTTCACGTATCGGGCTTGCCAGAGCTCATGCTTCGTCGCAACGGTTTCGGCGACAAGAGCAAGGAAATTGGTCAACAACGGTTGCACGGCATTTTTCGCAACTGTTGTGGAAGTGGAACAAGTGACTCCGACATTGGAGGAGTTATCGGTGGTGCGGGAGTTCCCAGATGTATTTCCCGCGGAGTTGCCGGGGATACCACCGGATCGGGAGATCGAGTTCGTCATAGACTTGGTTCCCGGTATCGCACCGATCTCGAAGGCTCCATACCGAATGGCGCCGGCGGAACTGAAAGAGTTGAGAAGTCAATTGCAAGACCTTCTCGACAAGCAATTTATCCGGCCAAGTGTATCACCGTGGGGAGCCCCGGTGTTATTTGTACGGAAGAAGGACGAATAGTTTCGACTCTGCGTGGATTATCGAGAGTTGAACAGAGTCACGATCAAGAACAAGTACCCACTACCCCGAATCGATGACTTGTTCGATCAGTTGTAGGGGTCGTGTGTGTACTCGAAGATAGACTTGCAGTGCGGCTATCACCAGTTGAAAATTGAGCTGGAGGATGTGCAGAAAATCGTGTTTCGTACGCAGTACGGGCACTATGAATTCACGGTCACGCCATTTGTACTCACGAACACTCCAGCGGCATTTATGAACTTGATGAACCGTGTCTTCAGGAAGTTTTTAGATCGATTTGTCGTGGTCTTCATAGACGACATATTAGTCTATTCTCATAGTGATGAGGAACATGCCGAGCATTTGAGGATAGTGCTTCAAACCCTTCGGGAGGAGAAGCTGTATGCTAAGTTAAAGAAGTGTGACTTCTGGCTCCGAGAAGCCGCATTTCTAGGGCATGTGATTTTCGCGGGTGGAGTTTCTGTAGACCTAAGGAAAGTTCAGGCAATCAAGGATTCGCCGCGCCAGACGAATGTCACGGAGGTTCGAAGCTTCGTGGGCTTGGCGGGCTATTATAGGCGGTTTGTGCAAGATAGTGATCCCACTTACCCGCCTGACTCAGAAAGGCACCAAGTTTGTTTGGAGCGAGGAGTGCGACCAGAGTTTCAAAGAGTTGAAGCAGAGATTAACTTCGACTCCGATGCTCGCTCTACCGGTACAAGGCGAAGACTTCGTAGTCTACAGCGACACCTCCTATCTAGGACTTGGGTGTGTTTTGATGCAAAACGGAAAGGTAATTGCTTATGCATCTCGTCAGCTGAAGAGATATGAGAAGAACTACCCCATCCACGATTTGGAGCTAGCAGCGGTAATCTTCGCCTTGAAGCTGTGGCGGCACTACTTATATGGTGCCCATTGTGAGATTTACACAGACAACAAGATTTGAAATATCTGTTCACACAGAAGGTGCTCAATATGCGACAGTGGCGGTGGTTAGAATTGTTAAAGGACTATGACGTCGATATCCTCTACCACCCCTGGAAAGCCAATGTGGTTACTGATGCATTGAGCAGAAAGTCGGCGGAGAAGCTCTCGATGTGGGTTACAAATCAGTCACCCTTGTGGTTAGACATGGAGCGGATGAACCTTGAGGTGGTTGCTCCCGAGGTTCCAGCCCAGTTGATGGCGCTCGTTGTCCAACCGACCTTGTTGGAGAGAATCAAAGATCTGCAATCCGCAGACCCAGAACTCCAAAAGGTGCGGCGAAACATCGAGGATGGTCGAGGTGGCGATTTCAGTATAGACACCGATGGCGCACTTCGGCTTCGAAACAGATGGTGTGTGCCGAAAGATGGAGAGCTTCGCGAGCTAATTCTACAAGAAGCGCATCGGTCTCCATATGCCGATCACCCGGGCGGCACCAAGATGTATCAAGGACTAAAAATACACTACTGGTGGCCGGGAATGAAGGATGATATTGGACGCTTTGTGGCGAAGTGCTTAACATGTCAACAAGTGAAAGCAGAGCGTCGATTCCCAGCGGGAAAGCTTCAAAGCCTACCAATCCCAGTTTGGAAATGGGAGGATATATCGATGGACTTCGTGGTCGGTTTGCCTCGCTCAACGGGCGGCCACGATGCGATTTGGGTAATTGTGGACCGATTGACGAAGTCGGCTCACTTCTTGCCGATCCACACCACGTGGTCGGGTGACAAGTTAGCGCAGGTATACCTCGACGAGATAGTGAGACTGCATGGGGTGCCGAAATCGATCGTGTCGGATCGTGACCCCCGGTTCACTTCGCACTTCTGAAAGAACCTGCAGGAAGCCCTTGGCACACGGCTCGACTTTAGCACCGCATTTCATCCTCAGACCGATTGACAAATAAAGAGAACCATTCAAACTCTGGAGGATATGTTGCGAGCGTATGCCATCGACTAAAAGGGAAGTTGGTGTGATCACCTACCTATGGCCGAGTTCGCCTACAACAACAGTTATCATGCTAGTGTAGAGATGGCACCGTTCGAGGCTCTTTATGGGCGGACGTGTCGGTCTCCTATACACTGGAGCGATGTGGGTGAGCGTGCAGAGTTCGGCCTTGATGTTCTGCGAGAAGGGGAGGAGAAAGCCCGCTTTGCTCGCAAGAGATTGCTCACGGCGCAGTCGAGACAGCAAAGCTATGCAGATAGGCGCTGACGAGATATAGAGTTCGCGGTGGGCGACCGCGTATTCTTGAAGGTTTCACCGATGTGGGGTGTGAAGCGGTTTGGAGTGCGGGAAAAACTGAGTCCCCGATACATTCGACCCTATGAAATATTGGAGCGAGTTGGCACGGTGGCTTATCGACTCGCTTTGCCGCCGAAGCTCGCGGATGTACACAATGTGTTCCATGTCTCCAATCTCCGCAAGTATATTCACGACCCCGAGTACGCAATGCTATATGAGCCACCGGAGCTTCAAAAGAACTTGAGCTATGAAGAGTTTCCGGTGATGGTTATCGCGCGAGAGGTGCGAAAGTTGAGGAATTGAGAAATTCCCTACGTGAAGGTTCGGTGGAGCAATCATGATGATCGCGAGGCCACCTGGGAACTCGAGGATCTAATGAGGAAGCACAACCCTTATCTGTTCGAGGGGTGAGGTAAAAAGATTTAAATTAAAGTTAGAAAATTAGTTCGTTTCGAGGACGAAACTCCTTTTAAGGAGGGGAGGATGTAAGGAAGTGAATTCTCGAAATCCGAGAGTTGTACTTCATCCAGGATCGACTAATTGTTGAGTGAGTATCCTTCGGGAAAGCTAAAGTTATCCAAAACACAAAGAGTGCATTGGAGTTGAGTCCGCGAGAGCATATAGTGCAAAACCTGCACTGGGCTGAAGTTGCTCTCGGGGACCGGTCCCTGGCAGGGAGAGACCGGTCCCCGAGGCTGATGGTTGCTAGGGATCTTTGATGCAACCGGTCCCTGGCTCAGGGGACCGGTCCTCGTGTGCGACGCTAGCGAGAGAAGGCCAAAATTGGCTAAGTCCTGAAAATCATGCTGTCGGGGACCGGTCTCTCAGGCGAGGACCGGTCTCCCGGGGAGAGACCGGTTCCCGAACGCGAAGAGGCCTTCTGGCCGCCAGGACTGCTCTCGGGGACCAGTCTCCACGACGGGGGACCGGTCCCTCTGGGCGCAGAATGCCCAGTGAAGGCAGTGTACAGGGTGAAAAGTTGAGGGGCTAAAATGGATTTTGTTACAATAGAGGGGTATGTAGGCCCTCTCTCTCTCCCTCAGCCTCTTATTTTCTCTCTCTCTCATACTCTCTCTTGCCCCCTCTCTCTCTATCTAGAAAAGAAAGAACAAAAGAGAATGAGAAGAAGGAAGAGAAGAAGAAGAAGGAGGAGAAGAAGAAGAAAAAGGAGAATATCAAGCTAGAGAAGGCTTGGAGCATCTTCCTCTCTTCCCCTCCTCTCCATTGGTGTAGCTCAAGAGGTAAGCTACGAACCCTAGCTTGTAGAACATAGGGTTTTTGGGTTTTGAGCTTTGAGATGAGGTCACATGGACTTCTAGCACCATTGTTGGTGGATTAGAGCTAGAGGCTAGGGTTTCATGGTGCAAATAGCATGATGCTAACCCTAGGGCACCCAAAATGGAATTTTCGAAAATAGATGAGATTGATCTCATTTGAGGCCGTGTAAACCTAATTGCTAGGTGTCTAAACGCGTTGGCGGAGTCGGAATTACGATTCGTCGAGCGGGTGTTGTAAGGAAGTGAATTCTCGAAATCGGAGGATTGTACTTTATCCAGGATCGACTAACTGTCGAGAGTATACCCTTTGTGGGAGTTGGAAATGTCCAAAACACAAAAAGTGCTTTGGAGTTGAGTCCGCGAGAGCAACTGGGCAAAATCTGGATTCAACAGATTCTTGCTCTCGGGGACCGGTCCCTGGAGGGAAGGGCCGGTTCCCGTAGCTGATGGTCGCGAGGAAGGTCAATGCGACCGGTCCCTGGCTGAGGGGACCGGTCCCCGTGCGCGACACCTGCGAGAGAAAGCCTATATTTGGCTAAGTCCTGAAGGTTTCTCGTTCGGGAACCGGTCTCTCAGGAGAGACCGGTCTCCCAGGGACCGGTCCCTCAGGTGAGGACCGGTTCCCGTGCGCGCAAAGTCTCCAGACTGCAGGGAGAGCTCTCGGGGACCGGTCTCCCCGACCAGGGACCGGTCCCTCTGGGCGAAAACAGCCCAGTGACAGCTGCTTGAGAGACGTGAGGGGTTTAAGTGCAAAATGGCCTTTATTAGAGTGGGCTGAGCCCCCTCTCTCCCTCACACTCATCTCTTTCTCCTCTCTCATACTCTCTTTCTCTCTTGCTCTCTCTCTCTCTAGAAAATAAAGGAGAAGAAGAAGAACAAGAAGGAGAGGAAGGAAAAGAAGGAGAAGAACAAGAAGGAGAAGAAGAATGAGATCAAGAGGAAGGCCTTGGACACTTTCATCTCCCTCTCCTCTTCTCTTTGGTGTAGCACAAGAGGTAGGCTCTTGAACCCTAGCTTCTAGAATTTGGGGTTTTAGGTTTTTATGCTTTGGAATGGGTCAAATAGACCGTAAGCATGCTTCTAAGTAGATCAATCCCATGAATCTAGGGATTTATTGAATGGTTTGCTATGAGTGCAAACCTAGGGCTCCAAAATGGGATTTTTGTGAAAGTATGAGATTGATCTCATTTGAAGCCTTGGAAACCCTATTGTTAGGTCACAAATCGTGGGGGCGAAGTCGGTTTTGGCATTCGGCGAGCCGGCGTGAAGTTCTCGGCGAAATAAGGCCGGGTTAGTGTTGATTTGGGCAAGGAAGGCTAAAGCCTTTTCGTAAAGTTCGCCGAGAAGGATTCTCGAAGCCTCTACATCGATTAAAGGTGGGGGGTGCCATCCCGAAGCTTTCGAACTCTTTTCTATATCTTAGATTGCATTCAATCTCATCTCTTCATGTTGCATTGTAGGATTGCATAGTAGCTCCCTTCCTTATGCTTTCTAAATGATAACCTAGTGTACTTGGAACGCTTGGTGACTTAGGTAGGTGAGGATTGGGTCGGAACGTGGATCCTATGATGCGAAAGAAAAGAGATGAACCCGATGGGGGTGTTGACGACATAGAAAGTAGTGTTAATGTCAAAGAACAAACGAGTGGCATCCAAATGTTAAATGATGACGAGTGATATTAATGTAATGTAAATAACATTAGAGGTTTGAGAACCTAGGGATAGGCAGATCCCTTAGAAAAATGCCTTGTGGATAAAGAACTTAGTAAACCTAAGTGTCCTCACATGGAGAGGTCGTCGATGAGTCGATTGAGACATTGACCCTAGTGGTAGGGCTTCCTCACTTGGAGAGGATTTGATTGGGTTGTGGACCCTAGTGATAGTGCTCCCTCACTTGGAGAGGATTTGATTGGGTTGTGGACCCTAGTGATAGTGCTCCCTCACTTGGAAAGGATTCGATTGGGTATTGACTGTAGTTGTAGAGCATCCTCACTTGGAGAGGACTTGATTGAGTTGTTGACCCTAGATGTAGGGCATCCTCACTTGGAGAGAATAGATCTAGCTCACAGTCTGCGTTTGGGATAGTATAGCCATCCAATCCCCACATGGAGGGGATTGTCGTCGAGTACTCCGGAGTGTCGCGCGACTAGGACCACTTGGAGGTCCGAACCACATGGAGGTCCGCAGACGGTCCCGGGCTTGGGTGCACTTGGAGCTCCCTTCCCACTTTGGGATTGAAAGGTGAATTATAGGCGAGCCTTAGGGCCTCGCCATGGATTGGGTACATGGAAATAGTAAAGGTTTATTAATGTCATTGAACATTGCTATTCGAACATGGATCGAATTTGTTAGCACAGTAACAAACCTTTATTATATGATGCATGCATTCATATTCATGATTATGGGCATAGTAGCATAGTTTTCCTACTATCGCATTTACAGTTTTCAGATACATATCTATCTATCTATCTGTTGTTACTTGTGCCCACTTGGACCTAGTGGGGAGATCGGCAGAGTCGGCGACCAAGCCCATTGGGAACGATGAAAGATAGTTCTCATCCCACTCTATTTCCAGTGGTAGGTACAGCGCTGTCGAAGGAGGACCGCGGCAAGGGCATCGCACCCGATCAGTGAGACCGTGGTAGTATAGTAGCTTTCCTTTTTGCATTAGCACACCTATGTATTGAGAGAGATCATTGTAGGTGAGGATTTAGAAAGTTATGTATTTTGAAGATGAAAAATGTATTCATTTAAAAAAATGATGTGAATGAAAATGGTGCAAAACTATTATAATAGTTAGTAAAGTACTCTCTTTATTTCATATGTTATATCTTGTGGATCGCTTGCTCTTTGTGTTGTCGGCACTGTTCGTGCCCTTGCGAATGTGTATGTTTAGAATTTAATTTCCTGGGTAAATTCTTATACACATTCCTGTTGTTCAGCCTTGGGTGGACAGGGGAGGTGCTGTCCGTTCGGCGGCTCGCCGCCGCGGCCAAACCATGCCAAATTGGTAGTGGTTTCGAGGCGGGGCATGACAGGTGTAGAGCTATCGGCGAAATAGGGCCGACCTAGCTTCGTTTCTCCCAAGGAGGCGGGGATCACATGGGTTGAAGTGCCGAGGGACACTTCTGGAACCTCCACAACGATCATCGACTACATAAGATGGGGGGGTGTCATCCCGAAGCAACCGGGCTCTTTTTTATGTCTTAGAATAGCATATGATTGCATCTCTTGCATGTTGCATTATAGGATTGCATAGTAGTACCTTTCCTTATGCTTTCTAATTGATAACCTAGTGTACATGGAACGCTTGGTGACTTGGATAAGTGAGGATTGGGTCGGAACATGTATCCTATAATGCTAAAGAAAAGAGATGAAACATAATAGGTGTTTCGTGACATAGAAAGTAGCGTTTAAATGCTAAAGAACAAACGAATGGCATCTAATATTAAAGAACATATCGAGTGGCATTAATGTAGTGTATTTGACACTAAAGGTCAATGGACCTAGGGATAGATGGATCCCTTAGAAAATGCCTTGTGAACAATGAATTTAGAAAAACTAAACAGCATTGCATGAATGTCGGGAACAGATGATTCCGCGAGAGATGTTGACCCTAGTTCATAGGGTATCCTCACATGGAGAGGATATAGACGAGTGTCTATTGAGATGTTGGCCCTAGAGGTAGGGTGTCCCCACATGGAGGGGATAGATCATGCTCACGGACTACTTTGAGGTGGTATAGCCATCCATATCCTCACATGGAGAGGATTGTCGTCGAGTACTCCGGAGTGTCGCGCGATTTGGACCACTTGGAGGTCCGCAGACGGTCTCGGGTCTGGGAGCACATGGAGCTCCCCACCCAATGGGATGGCAAGGTGAGTCGAGGGCGAACCCAAGGGTTTCGCCACATATTGGATAAATGAACAGTTAACAAGGTCATTGAACATTATTATTCGAACATGGATCGAACTTGTTAGCATGGTAATAAACCTTTACTATATGATACATGCATTCATTATACATGATTATAGGCATAGTAGCATAGTTTTCCTTTATGCCTTTACAGCTTTCAGATATCTATCTATCTATCTGTCTATCTGTTGTTACTTGTGCCCACTTGAAAATAGTGGGGAGACCGGCGGAGTCGGCGGCCGAGCCCACTGGGAACTATGGAAGATAGTTCTCATCCCACTCTATTTCCAGTGGTAGGTACAGGTTTACCGAGCGAGGACCGCGGCAAGGGCATCGCGCCCAATCAGTGAGACCGTGGTAGTATAGTAGCTTTCCTTTTTGCATTAGCACACCTATGTATTGAGAGAGATTCATGTAGGTGAGGATTTGGAGAGCTATGTATTGTGAATGAACATATGTATTCATTTTGAGGAAAAGATGTACATGTAAAAAAGGTGCAAAACTATTGCAATAGTTAGTAAAGTACTCTCTTTATTTCACTTGTTTTTACTTGTGGATTACTTGCTCTTAGTTGTTGGCACTACTTGTGCCCCGTTGAATGTGTATGTTTAGAATTTAAATTTTCTGGGTAAATTCTTGTACACATTCCTGTTGTTGAGCCTTGGGCGGACAGGGGAGGTGCTATCCGTTCGGCTGTCCGCCCGGCGTGCTCGAATCGTGCCAAATTGGTAGTGGTTTCGAGGCGGGGCGTGACAATTCGCCATTCGGTACACAAAGAACTCTTCTTTGCACTTACCTTTCCTTCAGGGAATACCTTCTGATTCGATCACCGACATTGCTTCGAAGTAATATCACCGATGCATCGCTTCGTCGTGAGTGCTCTAAATTCGCACTGACCCTTAATTTTAACGCGAGATGGCCCACTTCGGCACCTCTCAAATCTTAGTTCGTCTACGAGCATAGTCTCCAACATCAAGTGGCTTTCCACTAGTTCGATGTCTCACAAGGAGTACTTCATCATCTGATACCACATGCCACGATTAACATCAAACTATTTTCGCAACGAGCTCACGCGAGCGCTTCGTTCGTGAATTCGAGTCAAACTCCTCGATAAGGCTATCCGCCAAATCGCTCTCTTCGGTCTCCACAGGTGGACCAAAGGCCACCAATCGTACGTAGGCCCACCGCCTAAACCTGTCTCAATATGCAGCGTCTCTCGCTCGCAAATGCAGACCCAATCATTATCGAGCGAAATTCTCACTTGGGAATTCGCACACACTCCAACCAGGAGCAACTAAGATCCCAAACCACGTCAAGTCCTCGGGTTGGGTCACAACCATACTCGGTGTACCATCGGTCACACGATCTATCACGTGGCATTCCACGCTCCCGGGTCTAAGCTCGGACTACCGTCCTGACCAGAACTCTGCCCTACCCGTAGGTGCCGGGCCACTGTTACTCACAGCTGACTGCGCCTGCCCAATGGGCCCAGGCTCCACAGTCCACAAATGGTCCAGGCACGGGTCGTCCCCAAACACTACCCGCCGCCGTCGTCCTACACGACATACTCTACCGAGTCACACGTACTAATATCGGCTCCTATGCACTTAGTGCGAGTCACCAGTCCTACGAGTGATCCATGGCACGCTTCACACCTAGCAATGCTCAAGTGCTACTGCCAATACACTCTCTCGGCTGAATCCACATCCGCACTCTATGGGTATCTACACTCGAGCGCCCTACGCCTCTACAGCGTTCCACACGAAGTCCAGCATTAAGCAATCTTGCCTATGCACACCGGCCGCACGAGCACAACCGCCTACCTCACCTTAAGGTACTACTAGGCCCACGTGCTCAAATTTGGCCACTAATCGACCGTTCTCTCAACAGTGTACTTTCACTGTTCGATCTACCGGAATGACATACGAAATTTTCGGACCACTCGGGTGTTCTCATAAGCATCATGGCTCAACTCTCGCAATTTACTACTCATATTGCTCTGAGAGTCGTTTCGCCACTTCTACCTCTACCGCGAGTCTCACTTCTCGCCATAGATTACTTCTAGCACTTCGCTAGTGCCATCTGGCTCTATACCTGTACTAGCAGGTACTACGCCCTCAGATAATACAAAACTGCATTTCTAGAGCAATCAAACCCATCTCTAGAAATCCACCATGAGAGAGAGCTTAGAAGCTTACCTCTCCGAGAAGCTCTAACCAAGGAGAAGGTGAAGAAGATGAGGAAGACCTCCTTCTCCTTCTCTTTCTTTCCTTTCCTTTCTTCTTCCTCTTCTTGTCTTCTAGAGAGAGAAAGAGAGATATGAGAGGGTGTGTGGGTGAGAAATGAGAGAAAAGAGCTCTCATACCCCTCACATAGCCCCACATATTGCATAAGTGCACATAAGCCCCTCAACTTTTATTCTTTTACACTGCCCTGACTAGGCCATTTTCGGGCTCGGGGACCGGTCTCCCCGACGAGGGACCGGTCTCCGAGAGCTTCTCCCGGGGGCCTCGCAAGCTATGCATGAGGCAACCGGTCTCCCCTCGATCGAACCGGCCTCTTGGGACCGATCTCTTCCAGCAGGGACCGGTTCCCGAGAGCATTCCACCAGGGACTTAGCCGTTTTTTTCCCTTCTTCACGGTGTCTGCGCGTTCGGGGATCGGTCTCTCCCCGCAGGGATCGATCCCCGAGAGCAGAAAACCTGCAGTTTGTAGATTTTCAAATCCCTAGCTCTCGAAGATCCCCAATGACGCACTGTCACGCCCCGGGGCTCAGCGGAAGCCTACCCGGCGCGTGTCCAGACCCGCCATACGTCTAAAATATATAAGGCGTCTACAAAAATTTCGATAGGTAAAACAATAATACAAGGGATCTAGTGATATCAGAGCATTGTATAACTAGTTCTTTAACAAGAAAAGGACATAAAGCTGAAAGTCCACTAAATAAAAACATAAAGTAAGTACAATAGGGATCCCATAACAAGTGCTAAAAGGAGTACAAGGTGGTCTCTCTATACATGGTACAAAACCTCTCCCTCTCTCTCTCAAAATATAAAATGGAGGAGTAACCACCTAGCGCAAAAGAACTGTAAGGAAGTGAATTCTCGAAACTCGAGGATTAGACTTCGACCATAATCGACTAGTTGTCGAGTGCGTAGGTTTCGGAAAGTCCGAAGGCGATTTTAATGCATAAAGTGCATTAAGGAAGGGTCCGAGGGAGCACCAGTGCAAAACTTGCACTGGAGCAGAAATGCTCTCGGGGACCGGTCCCTGGCAGGGAGGGACCGGTTCCATCAGGCTGGGTTGCGGAGGTCTCTGATGAGACCGGTCCCTGAGGGGCAGGGACCGGTTCCCGAACGTTGGCCTGGCGAGACTTAGCCAAATTTGGCTAAGTCCCGAGAATGCAACTCTCGGGAACCGGTCTCTCGGACAAGGACCGGTCTCCCGGGGACCGGTCTCTCAGGCAAGGACCGGTTCCCGAACGCGAAAATCCCTCTGCTCGAAATGGCAGCCTTCGGGGACCGGTCTCCCCGAGCTGGGACCGGTCCCTCCGCGCGAAAACTGCCCAGTGAGGGCAGTGCTCAGGGGTGAAAGTTGAGGGGCTTTTATGCAAAATGGCCTCTATTAGAGGTGGGGGACCCCTCTCTCTCACTCTCAGCTGTTCTCTCTCTCTCTCTTTCACACTCTTTCCCTCTCTCTCTCTAGGAAAGAAAAGAAAAGAAAGAGAAGAAGGAGAAGAAGAAGAGAAAGGAGAAGAAGAGAAGAAAGAAGAAGAAAGAGAAGGAGAAGACTAAGAAGAATAAGAAGATTGTCTTCTTCTCTCTCTCTCCCTCAAGCTTGGAGCTTAGGTTAGAGGTAAGCTCCAACCCTTTAATGGTGTTTTTAGGGTTTTGGGTTTTATGGTTTAGAAATGGTTCGAATAAGGTCAAATGGAACCTAGAGGAGATAAGTAGATGGTTCGGGCTCGCAATCGAAGCTCGCACCATGGATTTCCCTCTCGTCGCCGTTCTAGGGCACGGAATTGGGTTTTTGGTAAATCTAGGGTTTTGATCTAATTAGTCGGGTCGCTAACCTAATTGCTAGGTCTCGGAACGCGTCGACGAAGACGGTTTGCCGATCCGACGAGCGAGTGCGGAGTTATCGCCGAATTGGGTACTCGAGGTCTCGCTTCGCCCCGAGGAGTCGAAGCGGCGTACAAGAACCCCAACATCGAGTTTTCTATTGTCGCGACATCGCCAAGAGGTGGGTGGTGTCCATCCCGAAGCAATCGGGCTCCCTCCTATGTCTTAGTATATTTGATCTTGCATCTTGTATTATTGCATTATAGGATTAGTATGCATTGCCTTTCCTTATGTTTTTCCTTGATGATATCGTAGCGTACATTGGATAATTGATATATTGGATTGATAAGGATTGGGTCGAGATTGTGAATCCTATGATGTAGAGAAAATGATGAACTATGAACGAGTGGCATCTAGTTAATAGTAAACTATGAACGAGTGGCATCTAGTCGATAGCGGACAAACGGACAATCTAGTTAATAGTGTATGCGACACCTATGGACTATATGATGATTGTGACTCTAGAGGACAGGGTATCCTCGAGCTTAGAGGATTGGATCATGCTCACGGTCTGTTAAATCTTGTGATGGAAGCCCCACACAAGTAGTGCGCTCCGGATGTTGGTCACGCCAGGGATTGCCTATATGGCCCCGCCAGACGGTCTCGGGTCCGTAGTGTGAGTTGATTCTCCCTACGTGTCGAGATGGCTAGTGAGCTGTAGGCGAGCCTTCGGGTAAGCCATGAGATTAATGAACAAGTAAATGAGGTTAACAAACGAGTGAATAGCTTCACCTTTGGGCATGATGACAGGTTAGTTGTTTACCTACTTCATTGGACATGCATTCATATACTTATGATTGGGCATAGTAGCATAGCTTCATTTCCGTCATTTACAGCTTTCCTTATCTATCTATCCATCTATTAGTATATCTACTTGTGCCCGCTTGGACCTAGTGGGGAGATCGGCGGAGTCGGCGGCCGAACCCACTGGGAACTAAGGAAGTTAGTTCTCACCCCCATTTTACCACAGGTTCCAGTTCGGGTGTCCCCGGTGAGAGTGAGGATCACGGTAAGGGCCCAGCGTTCTAGTCGCATTAGCCACCTCCTCTCCTTGCATTAGCCGTCACCCCTTTTTGTATTTGAGAGTAGATGTTGTATAGGGTGAGGGTTGAGTGCTTGTATTTATATTTTGGAAGAATGTAAAAGATGTATCTAAATGTAGTAAATCAAATGAATGTAATAGATAGTCTCTTCTCTCTTATGTACTTGTATATGTTTCTATACTTGTATCTTGCTCTTGTTTTTAGCACTAGTGGTGCTTATTGATCGTGTATTTATGAATTGATTCCTGGGTAAATTCTTATGCACGATCTGTTGGTTAGCCTTGGACGGACGGGGGAGGTCCTGTCCGTTCGGCGTCTGTTCGACGCGCCCGGGCCGAGCCAAATTGGTAGCGGTCGCGGGGCGTGACAGATAAAGTGGTATCAGAGCAATTAAGAGCAAGTAAAGAGAGAGTCTAGGATGACTTAGGAGACCCTAGGTTGGCAAGCCCTAAGGTTGTAGGGACGTGAGTGAACGTGAACCTATGGCGGTGGCGGAAGTTGATCGATTGGGTCGAAGTTGATGGCATATCTCTAGCTGTGAATAGAGACGGATTCAAGTGACACTAGTTCTTGGCTTGTAGTGGTTGTGTCGGCGGCCGACGACGCAACGCTAAGAGTCCAACACTAGAGCACTTGCGAGCTTCCGCCCGATTTTATTATTGAGTCGTTTAAATTCGTGAACGTTGCAAGGTTATCGGATTGAGATAACTAACCGAGTTGTTGCTTTTCAGGAGCAAATGTCCCCAAGGCGTTATGCGCGTAGGTCTGCTCCGGTACCGCCTTCTGCGGAGCCCGAGCAGCCAAGATCGGAAGAGGTGCAGGAGCTGCGGGAGCAGGTCGCTGCAATGTTGGGTGCGATGCAGCGCCAGGAGGCTCGGTTCGAGCAGCTCCAGGATGTTGTGGAGCGGCAAGCGGCAGCGGCGGCGGCCGCGACGGCGGCAGGAGATCGTGATCCGCCCGCACCTTCGGCACGCACGCCGGTAGCGGCCGAGGGTGAGGGCATAGCGGCGGTTCCGATGGCGGCGGTTCCCCCGCCGACAAATGCGCCTCCGACAGCGTCGGGTTCGGCGACACTCGAAACGACGGTCGACGAAGTGGAGCGGGAGCGTGCGCTGACGGCTCTAATGAAGTTTATGAAGTTTAAGCCACCAACTTTTGAAGGGGGGAAGGTGGAGCCGTCGGTGGTAGAGTCTTGGGTAGACTCTATGGAGACTCTCTTCGAGGACCTATATACCTCGGAGAAAGATAAGGTGCCTTTCGCCACCCATTGCCTCGACAAGGCGGCGAAGGTGTGGTGGAAGCGGTTGAAGCGGGATCGACCCTCTGATCTTCCGCCAATGCTCTGGGAGGAGGTCAAGAAGGAGATGTTCGGAAACTACTTCCCCGACACCGAGAAGCGGAAGTTGAAGGAGAGGTTTCGCAAGTTGAGGCAGGGAGATCGCTCGGTGGCGGACTACGAGCAGGAGTTCTCCCACATTATAGACTGCGTCCCGGACGTGGTCAAGGACGACGCGGATCGAGCCGAGTGGTTCTTGCGAGGACTTCGGCCATGGATATATAGAGCGGTGCAGCTATTCCAGCTCACAACTTTCGCCGAGGTCTTCAACAAGGCGCTGTGGGCAGAGCATGGAGATGCCCATGTGCGGGAGGAGCGTGAGTTGTTGGCCGGATCCCAAGACAAACAAAGAGAAGAATGGCCCATCCTGATAAAGGGGGCGCTGGACCGAATGCGACTGACCCGATAAGGCACCACTTCGCGGCAGTCACGCTATATGTCCTTCTTGCCAGCAGTTACAGCAAACGTCCATTCGCACTTGATCACGCGGAGACCGATCGGCGTCGATCTCCACGAAATAGGGCAACGCCGCGGCCCAGCCCACCGCGACTGCGACGCGGATGCTCGGGGCCATCACTCGAACTCGACTGTCCACGGTCGAACCGCCGCAGCGATCGGCTTCTTCCCC
>NC_033624.1:7910622-7926886 GCF_001540865.1 Ananas comosus
TGTCTAAATAAGGCTTGAAAACACGGTTCATTAAATCCATAAAAGCTGCTGGGGCATTAGTAAGCCCAAACGGCATAACGGTAAACTCATAATGTCCATACCGTGTTCTAAAAGCCGTCTTCGATACATCCTCAGGTCTGATCCTCAACTGATGGTATCCCGACTGCAAGTCGATCTTGGAGTATACACAAGATCCCTGGAGCTGATCAAATAGATCATCAATCCTCGGTAATGGATACTTGTTCTTGATCGTGACTTTATTAAGTTCACGATAGTCCACGCACAAGCGAAGTGATCCATCCTTCTTCTTAACAAACAAGACCGGTGCTCCCCAAGGTGACACACTCGGTCGCATAAAACCTTTGTCCAGAAGATCCTGCAATTGTGCCTTCAGTTCCTTCAATTCCGCTGGTGCCATCCTATAGGGTGCCTTTGAGATTGGAGTAGTCCCGGGAACGAGATCTACCACAAACTCAATCTCCCTATCAGGTGGCATGCCTGGAAGCTCCGCTGGGAACACGTCTCCAAACTCCCGTACTACGGGGATATCCTCAATCCTAGGGGCGTCGTCGTCACCCTTCAACACCACAGTAGCCAAATAGGCTACGCAGCCCCTACTAATCAACTGCCTAGCTTGCGAGGAGCTGATAGTCATCGCAAAGAGTGAACTCTGGCATCCTCGGTACACAACCTACGCCTGCCCCGGCTCTCTAAATGTCACCGTTCGATCCTTGCAATCGATAGTGGCGTACTACTTAGTCAACCAATTCATGCCCAATACAACATCAAACTCCCTGAGTTTATGCAAAGCTAGCAAGTCCACGAGCATGATCCAATCTCCGACCCGAACAGGGCAACTGGGGCAAAACTCCCGAATGTCCAAAGAGTGATCGGGTACAACGACTTGTCCCGAATGCAACAAAGATACAAGTGGGATGCCATGCAACTCGGCAAACAGCCGGTCTATAAATAAATGCGATACACCGGTATCAAATAAAGCTCTAACTCGAATATCATAAAGTAAAATGATACCTGCAACCACATTCTCGGCTGCCGCCGCCTCCTCAGTCTGGGCCGCATACATGCACCCGCTCGGGGCCTGTCGTGTCCCCTTCGTCTGCCGCTGGACAGGTGGCCGACCGGCCTGGTGATGCGCAGAAGATGTCCCCTGGCTGGGACCTAGCGATGCAGGTGCAGATGCTGAAGATGGCGCTGGCAAAGGACTCCTCGGGCAGTCCGACTGGAAGTGGCCCTACTGGCCACACAAAAAGCACCTACCCCTGCTGCGTGAACACTGTCGTGGGTAATGGGGACCACCACAGATCACGCAGCGGGGAGCCTGGCGACGATCGGGTCCTCCTCGCTAAGTAGACTGGCCACGTCCTTGCGACTGGCTTCGGCTCCTGGGGTGCCTCGGCGACCTTCGTGAGTGCGTCTGACTCGCACCCCTAGCCGTGGGCCTCTTCCCCTTCCCTTTCTCCGAGCTCTCGCGACGCTCTTGTAAATTCGTCGCTCCTGCCTCTACTATCAACGCTCGATCCACAACCTCTCGGTAGGTCTGGAGGTTGGAAGACAGCACCAACCGGAAGATAGAAGGCCGCAAACCACGCTCAAATATGCGGGCTTTGTCCTCGTCATCCTTCACAACAAACGGTATACAGTGTAGTATCCGGGAGAACTCCCTCTCGTACTCAGCCACTTACCGCTCGTCCTGGCGCAAGCTGCGCAAATCCTGCTCCATCTTCCTCTTGACGCTGGTAGGAAAGTGGTGCGCCAGAAGAAGCTCCTTGAACCTAGTCCAAGTAATCGCTGCCAAGTCGGTGTTGGGGTTGTCCTGGATATCCAACCACCAACGGTAGGCCTCGCCGTCCAGAAAGTGAGTGGCGAGCCAAACTCTGTCCCGCTCCTCCACAAAGGTGTCTCGAAACAGCTTCTCCATGTGCAGCAACCACTTCTCAACAATCCAGTGGTCGACGTTCTCGCCATCAAACGTCCTCGGGCTGCACCTCCTGAACTCGCTGAGGCGCTCCATAAGTCGATCCCGCTCGGCTCCCTCGGCCATCACGGGGAATGCTGCCCCTGTCACCGGTCTCTGAACAGGTAGTGCCGCAGCCACCTCCTCCCGAGGTGCGGTCGCCGGTGCCGCACGTGAAGAACTGGGCGCGGGGGACTGCGCCCTCGGTGCGACGTCCACCACGGGTGCTGGCGGTGTGGGACCCTGGGTCTCCCTCGAAGCTGCCGCCTGCTGAAGTAGGAGGTCCTCAAGATGCTTCATCCGCGCCTCCTGCCGCTGAGCCACCTCAGCCTGTCGCTGCGCCGCTGCCGTCTGCTGCGCCAACAGATCAGTGAGAACCGCAAGCTGGGCCCTCAAGTCACGGACCTCACTAGATCCGGAAGTAGCGGAGGTCTCGACCTCCTCGGGGTGTGCCGCATCATCCGCCCCGGCAGACTGGGAGCGTGTAATCGGCATCGTCACTACAAAACATAAAAGCGCAAGTTAGTAACCCACGCTATCGCATCCCCGCTCAAATAGATAAAACCCCAAATCATGCGAAAGTAAGGAAGTGTCCTTCACTACTAACTCCCGATGTTACGTTGTCGGCCGCCAACGTAACCCTCCGCGAAGTTAGAAGCCATGCACTCCGATCGAACTCTAACTTTTTAGAGTTATCATAAACCCAATCGAAATACTTTCGCTCACAAGTCAATTAGACCTCGTCTCTCACGAGCCTAATTCCTATAGTCCAACCGGCCTAAGGTTCGCTAGGTCCACTAAGACTCAACCCTAGGCTCTGATACCAAATTAATCTGTCACGCCCCGGGACCGGCGGAGGCCCTCCCGGTAGCGTGCCCAGACCCGCCATATGTCTACACATATAAGGCGTCTACAATAAAAGCGGAAGTAAAAGCAAGAAATAGAACAAATAGAATAAATAACAACTAATGATATCAGAGCGAGTAAAGTTCTATCATCTAAACCAGAGTAAAAGAAACATAGCTAAACCATAAAAGAAAATATAAGTAGTACAACATCGATGTCTAGTACAAAAATGGTGGTCTCTAGTACACGGGTAAACTCTCAACCCCTCACAAAAAGAAATACATCGAGAGGAAGACCACCTAAACTCGTCTCTCACTGAAGGGCTAACTCGAAGCAACGCCCTTCCCACGGTCCCTAGCCTCTCCCGGCGTGGAAGGCTCTGAAAGAAAACATAAAACAGAGGGCGTGAGAACTATAATTTATAGTTCCCAGTGGACAATTACTGACCTCCGCTCAATGCACCACTAGGCCCCAAAAGGAAAGGGTAAGTCGAAAGTAATAGTAATAACGAGTAATTTGTATTTATGAAAACATAATGGAGATGCTAAACTACTACTTGCAATCAAACATGGCATTTATGCAATACACAATTATCTTGTCATGAAGGACGTCTCTACTTAGGCATAGAAAATGTCATGGTTTGCTTAATGAAATTATAAGGATTATCCTTTATCATAGCAACATTGTTTATATGAATGCAATTAAGCAATGCCTCCTAGCATACTACATGTATGTATATATACCCAAGTCCAAATCTATGCCAGAAGCAAGTCCGAGTAATCCAACTACTACTCTTTATTTGGTAGTGATTATAACAAACTCACCCCGTGTCGATTTCCATTTCCCATTAAGGACCTACCAAAGGTAGTCCAGCTTGTGCCGCCTAAGTGCCTGTGGTAGCCCAACATCCCTACTCTTGGAATGTGTCTGTCCCACTCGACCCCGTAGGCTTCTCAATACCGCACGAGCGAACATAAGTCGCGTAGGCTAACTCCGGAGTGCCGGCTTGTAGGGAGCGACCCTCACAAGCATGTGCGAATGAGCACAAATGGCAAGCAAGCAAGGTCAAAGTCTCAAGTACTCTACTCTCATGCCTCTCACATGGCAAGGTCACTAGCATCCCAAGGATCTAGTCCAAAGTCTCAAAGTGACGCTCCAACGCACACACTTGCTTAGTGCCTCTTTATGACACTTAAGCATCACAACTAATCATGCCCAATTCATGTTCCATATTCCAATTAAAACAATACTAGCTAGGTTCACTTTAGCCCGGGCCCAATGCCTCTTTATGACATTGGCCCAATCTCTCAAATAGTCTAAGTCCTCAAGCCTCTCTAGGCTTCCAAAAATCCCTAATGTCACAATTGGCAAATAAGCTAAATGCATGAAAGCAAGGTTCATTTTCATAATAGGGATCTTAGTTTCAAATCTCAACCAGAATGCTATATCACACATGCATGCTCTCTACTACATAGAGGCCCAAAATTTTACTATATGCAACATAGGCATTTTAAGCATTCTAAAATTCACAATAAATACATATAACAAGAATATGCATGCTTTTTCAATTAATGATACTTAATTCATCACAAATGAGAATTTCTCATTGTGTGGCTAGGTCAAACCCACCGAACCGTCGCGTGCTCCTTCGATTCGCCGAACGGAGTTGTCCACGAGTCTCAAAATACCCTAAAAGTATTGAGCGAAGAGATACACGGGCATTACGATCAACTATAGGATCAAACATTAACCATCTCAAAAATAGGGTCAAAACTCACCTCTAGTGCAAAATCTCTTCCTAAGCTCCAAAAGAGAGCTAAATCCCTTCCAATCCAACCCAAAGGAAGGCTCTAATCCAAGTGATCAAGCTCCAAAAGCCCTAGATCAAAAAGCCCCAAAATCAACCCTAAAATCTCATTCTAGGGTTCCAACACAAGAAAACCTCAAATCCAAAGTCTAGATGGAGAGAAAGGGCTACCAACCTCTAAGAAGCTTCAATCCAAGCTCAAAGGGTGAAGATCTTCTCTCTTGCAAGCTCCAAGTCCAAGCACCAAGCACCAAGGAAGAAGATAGGGTGAGGAAGATGCTCCAAGTCCACTAGTAGCTCTCAAACTTCTTCTTCTTCCCTCCTTCTTCCCCTTCTCCTTCTTCTTCTTCTTCTCTATCAAGGGTGTAGAGAGAGTTGAGAGAAGAGAAATGAGGAGAGGAGAGAGTGGATGGGTCATATAGACCCTCTATTGTAACAAAATCCAGCTAGGTCCCCCAAAAATCCAAAATTACAACAGCCCGGTCTGGGCAGTTTTCGCTCAGAGGGATCGGTCTCTCCCCAGCAGGGACCGGTCTCTCGCTGCGAACCCGGAAAACCAACGTTCGGGAACTGGTCTCTCCCTGCGCGGGACCGGTCTCTCACTGTAAAGATGAGCTCGGGGACCGGTCTCGCCCGTCAAGGACCGGTTGCCTCAGGGCTGCCACAACACTGCTCACTGGGGGACCGGTCTCTCCTTCCAGGGACCGGTCCCCGAGAGTAAAAACTCTCAGGACTTGTCCAGAATTTCAGTTTTCGAACTTTTTAGGTCGGAAAAACATTCTACAACCCTCCACCAAGTGTGGAAAAGCTCGAAATACATCCAAACACTCGAACCTCGCAATTTGTAGAGGTCCAGTGTGTTACACGGTACTCCGTGGACATCACCGTATATTGCGCCTCGGGGAGAGGAGTTCGTGGCACTACCGGCGCGAACATCTGTAGCGGGGCTGTTTTTCTCGCGATGGTTGAGGGAGCCGAGCGGGATCGGCTCATGGAGCTCCTTAGTGAGTTCAGGCTATGCAGTCCATGGACCTTTGACGGGGAGAACGTGGACCACTGGATAGTGGAGAAGTGGCTTATGCATATGGAGAAGTTTTTTTGAGATACCTTTGTGGAGGAGAGGGACAGAGTGTGGCTCGCCACACACTTCTTGGATGGCGAGGCCTACCGTTGGTGGTTGGATATTCTGGACAACCCAAACATAGACTTGGCAGCGATCTGTTGGGCGAGGTTCAAGGAGCTGCTTCTGGCGCACTACTTCCCTACCAGCACCAAGAGGAAGATGGAGCAGGATTTGCGCAGCTTGCGCTAGGAGGAGCGGTCAGTGGCCGAGTACGAGAGGGAGTTTTCTCAGCTACTCCATTGTGTACCATTTGTGGTCCAGGATGACGAGGATAAGGCCCGCATTTTTTAGCGTGGACTGTGGCCTTCGATCTTTCGGTTGGTGCAGTCCTCTAACCTCCAAACCTACCGGGAGGTTGTGGACCGTGCACTCATTGTGGAGGCTGGAGCAGCAGACCTTCAGGAGCGACGCGAGGCCCTAGACAAGGGAAAGGGCAAGAGGACAGCGGCTGATGGTGCGAGTCAGACGTACTCACGGAGGCCGCCGATGCATCCCAGGAGCCGGAGCCAGTCGCGAGGACGTGGCCAGTCTACCCAGCGAGGAAGACCTGATCGACGCTAGGCTCCGCGCTGCGTGATCTGCGGTGGTCCCCATTTTCCATGGCAGTGTTCACGCAGTCGGGGCAGGTGCTTTCTGTGTGGCCAAGAGGGCCACTTTCAGTCGGACTGCTCGAGGGGTTCAGCGCCAGCGCCATCATCGGCATCAGCACCAGCTTCACCAGGTCCCAGCCAGGGGACACTTCCTGCACCTCACCAGGTCGGGCGGCCACCTGTCCAGCGGCAGATGGAGGGGTCACGACAGGCCCCGAGCGGGCGCATGTACGCGGCTCAGACTGAGGAGGCGGCAGCAGCCGAGAATATGGTCGCAGGTATCATTTTACTTTATAGTATTCGAGTACGAGCATTGTTTGATACCGGTGCATCGCATTCATTCATAGACCGGCTGTTTGTCGAGTTGCATGGCATCACATTGACATCTTTGTTGCCTCCTGGACTAGTCGTTGTACCCGATCATTCTTTAGATATTCGGGAGTTCTGCCCTAGTTGCCCTGTTCGGGTTGGAGATTGGATTATGCTCGTAGACCTTTTAGCTTTGCATAAACTCGGAGAGTTTGATGTTGTCTTGGGCATGGATTGGTTGACTAAGTACTACGCCACTATCGATTGCAAGGATCGAACTGTGACATTTAGAGAGCCGGGGCAGGCGGAGGTTGTGTACCGAGGATGCCAGAGTTTGCTATTTGCGATGACGGTTAGCTCTTCTCGAGCTAGGCAGTTGATTAGTAGAGGCTGTGTGGCCTACTTGGTTACTGTTGTGTTGAGGGGTAATGATGATGCCCCCAGGATTGAGATATTCCCGTAGTGTGGGAGTTTGGAGATGTGTTTCCAGCAGAGCTTCCAGGCATGCCACCTGATAGGGAGATTGAGTTTGTGGTAGATCTCGTTTCCGGGACTACTCCAATCTCAAAGGCGCCCTATAGGATGGCACCAGCAGAATTGAGAGAGCTGAAGGCACAGTTGCAGGATCTTTTGGATAAGGGTTTTGTGCGACCGAGTGTGTCACCTTGGGGAGCATCGGTTCTATTTGTTAAGAAAAAGGATGTATCACTTCGTTTGTGCGTGGACTATCGTGAACTTAACAAAGTCACGATTAAGAATAAGTATCCATTACCGAGGATCGACGATCTATTTGACCAGTTACAGGGATCCAGTGTGTATTCCAAGATCGACCTGCAGTCGGGATATCATCAGTTAAAGATCAAGCCTGAGGATGTGTCAAAGACGGCTTTTAGAACACGGTATGGACATTATGAGTTTACTGTGATGCCGTTCGGGCTTACTAATGCCCCGACAGCTTTTATGGATCTTATGAACCGTGTGTTTAAGCCTTATCTAGACAGGTTCGTTGTGGTATTCATCGACGACATCTTAGTGTATTTCAGGAGTGATGCGGATCACGAGGAGCATTTAAGGCTTGTACTTCAAGTGCTTCGGAAAAAGAAGCTCTATGCCAAGCTGAAAAAGTGTGAATTTTGGCTTAGAGAGGTGGCGTTTTTGGGCCATGTGATTTCAAGATCAGGCATAGCCGTGGACCCGAGAAAGATTGAAGCTATCAAGGATTGGCCAAGGCCGACGAGTGTCACGGAGATTCGGAGCTTTCTTGGTTTGGCCGGCTACTACCGACGGTTTGTTGAGGGATTTGCGAGGCTATCTACTCCCCTCACGAGGCTCACGCATAAGGGCACCAAGTTCATTTGGAATGATGCGTGTGAAAGGAGCTTCCAAGAGTTGAAGAAGAGACTGACTACTGCCGCGATCCTAATCTTGCCAGTTACTGGAGCAGGGTATGTGATTTATAGCGACGCTTCCTTTAATGTATTGGGATGTATTTTGATGCAGGATGGGAAGGTGATCGCGTATGCTTCTCGCCAACTAAAGGATTATGAAAGGAATTATCCTACTCACGACTTGGAGTTGGCGGCCGTGGTCTTTGCATTGAAACTATGGCCCCACTACTTGTACGGCGAGCGATGCGAAGTGTATACGGATCTCAAGAGCTTAAAGTATCTATTCACTCAGAAGGAGTTGAACTTGAGGCAGCGTAGATGATTGGAGCTACTCAAGGATTATGACTTGACTATTCTTTACCACCAAGGCAAGGCTGACGTGGTGGCAGATGCGCTAAGTAGGAAATCGACGGAAAACTTAGCGATGCTTGTGGTTACTCAACCGCTGTTGATCGAGCAGATGAAGCGGTTGGAGTTGGAGGTGGTGGCTCCTGATACACCTTTGAGACTGATGACTTTGGTGGTGCAACCTACACTTGTGGAAAGGATTAAAGAAAAGCAAGTCTCCGACGTGGAGTCGCAAAGGATTCGAGCTAAAATGATGAATGGTTGCACCAGTGACTTTTCTGTGGACGGTGTGGGATTGATGCGTTTTCGCGGACGGATCTGTGTACCGGCGGATTTGGACATTAAAGAAAAAATTCTTCGAGAGGCACACCGAGCACCGTACGCTATACATCCGGGAGGCACCAAGATGTTCAAGGACTTGAAGTTGCTTTATTGGTGGCCCGGGATGAAAAAGGACGTTGGTGAGTTTGTTGTTAGATGTTTAACTTGCCAATAGGTTAAAGCTGAATACCGGGTTCCCGCGGGGAAGTTACAGAGTTTATCGATTCCGGTGTGGAAATAGGAAAAGATCACCATGAACTTTGTGATGGGATTGTCCCGCTCGCAGGCCGGACATGATGCTATTTGGGTGATCGTGGATACATTGACGAAATCGGCACATTTCATACCTATCCATACTACTTGGACTGGTGAGTGACTCGCACAAGTATATTTAGATGAGATTGTGCGATTGCACGGGGTACCTACTTCTATAGTATCAGATCGAGACCCCCGTTTTGTGTCTCACTTTTGGAGGAGTTTATAGGAGGCCTTGGGCACACGATTGGACTTCAGTACAGCTTTCCACCCTCAGAGTGATGGGCAGTCAGAGCGCACTATACAGACACTTGAGGACATGCTTCGAGCCTGTGTGATCGACTTCTAGGGAGGATGGTCGCAGCATCTACCAATGGCAGAGTTTGCTTATAACAACAGTTATCAAGCAAGCATCAAGATGGCGCCATTCGAGGCACTTTATGGACGGATGTCACGCCCCGGGACCGGCGGGAGGGAATCTGTCACCCCCCGGGACCGGCGGAGGCCCTCCCGGTAGCGTGCCTAGACCCGCCATATGTCTACACATATAAGGCAACTAATCTGTCACGCCTCAGGACCGGCGGAGGCCCTCCCGGTAGCATGCCCAGACCCGCCATATGTCTACACATATAAGGCGTCTACAACAACAGCGAAAATAAAGCAAAAGATAGAACAATTGGGGTAAAAGACAACTAATGATATCAGAGCGGATAAAGTTCTATCATCTATAACCAGAGTAAAGGAAACATAACCATAACAGTAAGAGCAAGACATAAAGTAGTATAATAACTGTCTCAAGTACAAAAATGGTGGTCTCTATACATATGCGGGTACAACTCTCGACCTCTCTAAAAATAAAACAACGAGAGGTAGACCACCTATCGAATCGTCCTCGAAGGAAGCTAGCTCGAAGCAACTCCCTTCCCGCGGTCCCTAGCCTCTTCCGGCGTGGAAGGCTCTGAAAACATCAAGAANAGAAACAGAGGGCGTGAGAACTATAATTTATAGTTCCCAGTGGGCAATTACTGACCTCAGCTCTATGCACCACTAGGCCCCAACAGAAAAGGGGTAAGCATTATAAACAATGATAATAAAGATAACTGCAATAAGAAAGCATAATGGAATGCTAAGCTACTATATTTCAAGTAAACATGATGTAGGTATGATGCACATCTACTCTATCATGATGCCCGTACGTCTAATGGCAACAAGTGCTACTGTCCAAGATGTCATACACAAGGAATAAGCTCTATCAAGCAACCCAGTCTACTATGATGCAATGAATGAAACAGGCAAGTATACTATATATCCCAATGCTGTGTCATGAGCATGTCAAGTAATCTAACTACTAAGCCTATCCAGTAGTGATTATTCAATCTCAACACTGTGTCGATTTCCATTTCCAATTAAGGACCTACCAAAGGTAGTCCAGCTTGTGCCGCCTAAGTGCCTGTGGTAGCCCAACATCCCTACTCTTGGAATGTGTCTGTCCCACTCGACCCCGTAGGCTTCTCAATACCGCACGAGCGAACATAGGTCGCGTAGGCTAACTCCGGAGTGCCGGCTTGTAGGGAGCGACCCTCACAAGCATGTGCGAATGAGCACAAATGGCAAGCAAGCGTAGTCAAGGCTCAAGTATCCAACCCTCATGTCTCAAACATGGCAATAGCTACTAATACCCCAACGGTATAGCTCTATGTCACAATGTGATAGCTCAACACTCACTTGCTTAGTGCCTCTTTATGACACTTAAGCACCACAACTAATCAAGCCCAAATCATGTTCTATGTTCCAATTAAGACATTAATACCATTGTTCACTATACCCCGAGCCCAATGCCTCTTTATGACATTGGCCCAATTTCTCAAATAGTCTAAGTCCCCAAGCCTCTCAAGGCTTCCAAGTCCCTAATGTCACAATTAGGCATAAGGTTAAATGCAAGAAAGCAATGTTCATTTTCATAATAGGAATCATGGTTCCAAATTTCCACTAGAATGCTACATCCCACATGCATGCACCTACCACATAGAGGTCCAAAAATTTACTATACATAATGTATGCATGTTAAGCATTCTAAAATTCATAATAAATATATCTAACATGATTATGCAAGCTTTTTCATTTAACGATACTCCAAACATCACAAATGAGATTTTCTCATTGTGTGGCTAGGTCAAACCCACCGAACCGTCGCGTAGTCCCTCGATTCGCCGAACGGAGTTGTCCATGAGTCTCAAAATACCCTAAAAGTATTGAGCGAAGAGATACACGGGCATTACGATCAACTATAAAATCAAACATTAACAACCAAGGCAAAAGGGCTAAAACTCACCTAATGAGTGGAAAATCTCTCTCAAGCTCCAAAAGAAGGCTAAGATCTTTCCAAGGCAACCTAAACCAAGGTTCTAATCTTATTAGATTAGTTCAAAAAGCCTCCAAGCAAAAAGCCCCAAATAAACCCTAGGTTTCCCATTCTAGGGTTTCATCCCCCAAAATCTACCAAAGCTAGGTCTAGAGAGAAGAAACAAACAACCAACCTCAAGAGAACTCCATTCCAAGCTCCAAGGGTGAAGATCTTCTCTCTTGCAAGCTCCAAGTCCAAGCTCGAAGCACCAAGGAAGAAGTGAGGGTGAGGAAGATGCTCCAAGTCCACTAGTTGCTCTCAATCTTCTTCTTCTTCCTTCCTTCTTCTCCTCCTCCTTCTTCTTCTTCTCTATCAAGGGTGTAGAGAGAGTTGAGGGAAGAGAAATGAGGAGAAGAGAGAGTGGATGGGTCATATAGACCATCAATTGCAACAAAATCCAGCTAGGTCCCTCAAAAATTCAAAATTGCATCAGCCCGGTCCGGGCAATTTTCGCCCAGAGGGACCGGTCTCTCCCTGTAAGGGACCGGTCTCTCGCCGTGAACCCGAAAAACCAACGTTCGGGAACCGGTCTCTCTCTGCGGGGGACCGGTCTCTCACTGTGTAGACGTGCTCGGGGACCGGTCTCGCCCGCCAGGGACCGGTTGCCTCGCCGGCTGCGCAACACTGCTCACTGGGGGACCGGTCTCTCATTTTAGGGACCGGTCCCCAAGAGTGAAAACTCTCAGGACTCGGCCAGAACTCAGGTTTCGAACTTTTTAGGTCGAAAAACATTCTACGACCCTCCACCAAGTGTGGAAAAGCTCGAAACACATCCAATCACTCGAACCTCGCAATTTGCAAAGGTCCAGTGTGTTACATTCATCCCTCCTAAAAAGGAGTTTCGTCCACGAAACTCGAAAGCAAAGTACCTCAAGCCTCCATCTGAAAAAGATGGGGATAGCGCTTCCGCAGTGCGCTCTCCAACTCCCAAGTGGCTCGCGCTCGTCGTGGTTGCTCCAAAGCACCTTCACTTAGGGAATCTCACGGTTCCGCAATCTTTTCAACTCGCGAGCCAAAATCCTCAAAGGTTGCTCTTCAAAGTTCAGATCATCCTTCAGCTCCACTGGTGTAGCGTCCAACACGTGAGCCGGATCATGGATGTACCTCCAAAGGACCGGTACATGAATCACATTGTGCACACCCGATAGATTTGGCGGTAGAGCAAGTCGATACGCTACCGGGCTTACACGCTCCAAAACCTCATACGGTCCAATGAATCGGGGGCTCAACTTACCCCAGATTCCAAATCTTCTAATCCCTCTGGTCGGCGAGACTTTCAAGAAGACATGATCTCCAATCTGAAACTCCAAGTCTCGTCGACGCCGATCAGCATAACTTCTCTGCCTACTCTGGGCTATCAACAGTCGCTCCTAAGCAATGCGAACCTTGTCCTCTGCTTCCTGGAGCACATCTGGGCCTAAAGCCAATCTCTCGCCAACTTCGCTCTAATGAAGTGGCGATCTGCACTTTCGTCCATAGAGTGCCTCTAACGGTGCCATTTTGATGCTTGCTTGATAACTGTTGTTATAAGCAAACTCTGCCATTGGTAGATGCTGCGACCATCCTCCCTGGAAGTCGATCACACAGGCTCGAAACATGTCCTCAAGTGTCTGTATAGTGCGCTCTGACTGCCCATCACTCTGAGGGTGGAAAGCTGTACTGAAGTCCAAGCGCGTGCCCAAGGCATCCTGTAAACTCCTCCAAAAGTGAGATACAAAACGGGGGTCTCGATCTGATACTATAGAAGTAGGTACCCTGTGCAATCGCACAATCTCATCTAAATATACTTGTGCGAGTCTCTCACCAGTCCAAATAGTGTAGATAGGTATAAAATGTGCTGATTTCGTCAATCTATCCACGATCACCCAAATAGCATCATGCCCGGCCTGTGAGCGTGGCAATCCCATCACAAAATTCATGGTGATCTTTTTCCATTTCCACACTGGAATCGGTATGCTCTGCAACTTCCCCGCAGGAACTCGGTGTTCAGCCTTCACCTGTTGGCAAGTTAAACATTTAGCAACAAACTCACAAACATCCTTCTTCATCCCGGGCCACTAATAAAGTAATTTCAAATCCTTATACATCTTGGTGCCTCCTGGATGTATAGCATATGGTGCTCGGTGTGCTTCTTGAAGAATATCCTCTTTAATGCCCAAGTCCGCCAGTACACATAGCCATCCGCGAAAACGTATCCATCCATCACCGTCCATAGTGAAATCACCGGTGCAACCATCAACCATCTTAGCTCGAATCCTTTGCAACTCCGAGTCGGAATCTTGCTTTTCTTTAATCCTTTCCATAAGTGTAGGTTGCACCACCAAAGTCATCAACCTCAAAGGTGTATCAGGAGCCACCACCTCCAACTCCAATCGCTTCATCTGCTCGATCGACGGCGGTTGAGTAACCATAAGCATCGCTAAGTTTTCCATCGATTTCCGACTTAGCGCATCCGCCACCACGTTAGCCTTGCCTGGGTGGTAAAGAATAGTCAAGTCATAATCTTTGAGCAGCTCCAACCATCTGTGCTGCCTCAAGTTCAACTCCTTCTGAGTGAATAGATACTTTAAGCTCTTGTGATCCGTATATACTTCGCATCGCTCACCGTAAAGATAGTGGCGCTATAGCTTCAAAGCAAAGACTACGGCCGCCAACTTCAAGTCATGGGTAGGATAGTTTCTTTCATATTCCTTCAATTTGCGAGAAGCATACGTGATCACTTTCCTGTCCTGCATCAAAACACAGCCCAACCCATTAAAGGAAGCATCACTATAAATCACATACCTTGCTCCAGCAGTCGGCAGGGTTAGTGTAAGGAAGTGAATCCTCGGAATTCGGGGATTAGACTTCGATTAGAATCGACCAGTCGTCGAGTGCGTAAGCTTCGGAAAGTTCGAAGGTGACTTTAATGCATAAAGTGCATTAAAGAAAGGTCCGCGAGAGCACCAGTGCAAAACTTGCACTGGAGCAGAAATACTCTCGGGGACCGGTCCTCGGAAGGGAGGGACCGGTCCCATCAGGCTGGGCTGCGGGGGTCTCTGATGGGACCGGTCCCTGATGGTGAGGGACCGGTTCCCGAACGTTGGCCCAGCGAGACTAGCCGAAATTTGGCTAAGTCCCGAGAATGCAGCTCTCGGGAACCAGTCTCTCAGACAATGACCGGTCTCCCGGGGGGCGGTCTCACAAGCAAGGACCGGTTCCCGAATGCGAAATCCCCTCTGCTCGGAATTGCAGCTTTTGGGGACCGGTCTCCCCGAGCTGGGACCGGTCCCTCACTGCGAAAATGGCCCAAGGAGGGCTGTTTCAGGAAATGAAAAGTTGAGGGGGCTATATGCAAAATGGCCTATATGAAGGCTTGGGGACCCCTCTTCCCCTCTCATTTGCTCTCTCTCCATCTCACACTCTTTCCCTCTCTCTCTCTAGAAAGAAAAGAAAGAGAAGAAGAAGGAGAAGAAGAAGAAGAAGGAAAAGAAGAAAGAAAGAGAAGATTAAGAAGAAGAAGATCATCTTCTTCCCTCTCTCCTTCAATCTAGAGCAAGCTTGGAGCCTTTGGTTTGAGGGTAAGCTCTAGACCCTCTAATGGTATTTCTAGGGTTTGGGGTTTTTGTTGTTTAGAAATGGTTCGAATGGAACCTAGAGGAGATAAATAGGTGGTTCGAGCTCGAAATCGAAGCTCGCACCACGGATTTCTCCCTCGTTGCCATTCTAGGGCACGAAATTGGGATTTTGGAAACCTAGGGTTTTGATCTAATTTAATAGGTCGCAAACCTAATTGCTAGGTCCCAGAACGCGTCGGCGAAGTCGGTTTCTCGATCCGATGAGCGAGTGCGGAGTTATCGCCAAATTGAGTACTCGAGGGCTCGCTTCGCCCCGAGGAGTTGAAGCGACGTGCAAAGACCGCAGCGTCGAGTTTTCTACCGTCGCAGCATCACCAAGAGGTGGGTGGTGACCATCCCGAAGCAACTGGGCCCCCTTCTATGTCTTAGTACATTTCGATTCTTGCATCTTGTATTATTGCATTATAGGATGATTATGCATTGCCTTTCCTTATGCTTCCTTGATGATATCGTAGCATGTATTGGATACTTGATATAGTGTATCGATAAGGATTGGGTCGAGATTGTGAATCCTATAGTGCAAAGAAAGAGATGAACTCAATGGGGGGTCAAATGTTAAACCAAGAACGAGTGGCATTTAGTCGATAGTAAACAAATGAATGAGTGGCATTTAGTTGATAGTAAGCAAAAGAACAAATGACACATATGAGTCAGTGTATGTGAAACCTATGGACTATACGATGATTGTACCCCTAGAGAACAGGGTATTTTCGAGACGAGGATTGGATCATGCTCACGGTCTGTTATTAAATCTTGTAATGGAAGCCCCACACAAGTAGTGCGCTTCGGAGTTGGTCATGTGGGATTGCCTATTTTGGGTCCCAAGGGATTGCCTAGTTTGGGTCCCGGCAGACGGTCTCGGTTCGTAGTGCGAGTTGACCCTCCCTACCTTCGAGATGGCTAGTGAGCAGTAGGCAAGCTTTAGAGAAGCCACGATATTAAGAAACAAGTAAATAAGATTGATGAATAAGTGCATAGCTCTACTTTTGGACATGTTGACGGGTTAGTTGCTTACCATTTCATTGTACATGCATCCATATGTTTATGATTCGGGCATAGTAGAGTAGTTTTCTATCTGTTTCTACAGCTTTCCATACCTATCTATCTGTTTATCTACTTGTGCCCACTTGGACCTAGTGGGAAGACTGGCGGAGTCGGCGGCCGAACCCACTGGGAACTAAGGAAGTTAGTTCTCACCCCACTCTTTACAGGTCCGAGTTCGAGCTTCCCGGGCGAGCGTGAGGATTGCGGTAAGGGCCCGGCGCCCTAGTTGCATTAGCC
>NC_033624.1:7929745-7933768 GCF_001540865.1 Ananas comosus
GACCGCGTTTCGTACGCGTTATGGACACTATGAATACACGGTTATGCCTTTCGGGCTCACTAATGACCTGGCGGCGTTCATGGATCTAATGAACCGTGTATTTAAGGCGTGCTTGGACCGATTTGTCGTGATCTTCATAGACGACATCTTGGTCTCTTCGCGGAGCGACGAGGAGCACGCGGAGCATTTGCGGACGGTGCTTCAAATCCTTCGGGAGGAGAAGCTATTCGCAAAGCTAAAGAAATATGACTTCTGGCTTTGAGAAGTTGCCTTCTTAGGGCATGTGATTTCCGAGGGCGGTGTTTCGGTTGACCCGAGGAAAGTCGAAGCGGTCGAGAATTGGCCACGCCCGACGAATGTCACGGAGGTCCGAAGCTTTGTGGGCTTAGCGGGCTATTATCGACGGTTCGTGGAAGGCTTTTCGAAGATTGTAACTCCACTTACCGGTTTGACTCAGAAGGGCGTCAAGTTCATTTGGAGCGACGAGTGTGATCGAAGCTTCAACGAGTTGAAGAAAAGATTGACATCGGCTCCAATACTCGCCTTGCCGGTGCAGGGCGAGGACTTTGTGGTTTATAGTGACGCATCCTATCTGGGCTTGGGGTGTGTCCTGATGCAAGGCGGGAGGGTGATAGCTTATGCATCCCGTCAGCTGAAGGACCACGAGAAGAACTACCCCATCCATGACTTGGAGTTGGCGGCGGTGGTCTTTGCGTTGAAGTTGTGGAGGCACTACTTATACGGTGCACACTGTGAGATCTACACCGACCACAAAAGTCTGAAGTACCTGTTTACCCAGAAGGAGCTGAATATGCGACAGAGGCGGTGGCTAGAGCTATTAAAGGACTATGATGTCGATATTCTCTACCACCCCGGCAAAGCAAATGTGGTCGCAGACGCACTTAGCAGAAAGTCGGCGAAGAACCTCGCTTTTGATGTTACCCGGCAAACACCCCTAGGGCTGGAAATGGAGCGGCTGGACCTTGAAGTGGTCGCTCCCGAGGTCCCGGCCCAGCTGATGGCGCTCGTTATCCAACCGACCTTATTGGAGAGGATCAGAAATTTGCAACCTGCAGATCCGAGTCTCCAAAAGGTGCGGCGCAATATCGAGGAAGGACGAGATGGCGATTTCAGTGTGGACGCCGGTGGTGCGCTCCGGTTTCGAAACCGGTGGTGCGTGCCGGAAAATGAAGAACTTCGCGAGTTGATCCTGCAAGAAGCTCACCGATCTCCATATGCGGATCACCCGGGCGGCACCAAAATGTATCATGAGTTGAGGGCACTCTATTGGTGGCCGGGGATGAAGGCTGATATTGGGCGCTTCGTGGCGAAGTGCTTGACTTGTCAGCAAGTAAAGGCGGAGCGCCGGTTTCCAGCGGGGAAGCTTCAAAGCCTACCTATTCCCGTTTGGAAATGGGAGGATATATCTATGGATTTCATCGTTGGCTTACCTCGCTCGACAGGGGGCCACGACGCAATCTGGGTGATTGTGGATCGCTTGACCAAGTCAGCACACTTTTTGCCGATCCACACCACCTGGGCGGGAGATAGATTAGCGCAGGTGTATCTTGATGAAGTAGTGAGGTTACACGGGGTACCAAAGTCGATTGTGTCGGATAGAGACCCCAAGTTTACTTCACATTTCTGGAAAAGCCTGCAGGAGGCCCTTGGCACGCGGCTCGATTTCAGTACTGCATTTCATCCCCAGACAGATGGGCAGACGGAAAGAACCATTCAGACTCTGGAGGATATGTTGCGAGCCTGTGTCATCGACTACAAAAGGGGCTGGTGTAAGTACTTGCCAATGGCCGAGTTCGCTTACAACAACAGTTATCATGCTAGTGTGGAGATGGCACCGTTCGAGGCTCTTTATGGGCGAAAGTGCCGATCTCCCATTTATTGGAGTGATGTGGGCGAGCGTACAGAATTCGGCCCCGACATGTTGCGGGAGGCGGAAGAAAAGGTCCGCCTTGCTCGCAAACGGTTGCTCACGGCGCAGTCTCGACAACAGAGCTATGCGGATAGGCGCCGACGGGATTTAGAATTCGTGGTGGGCGACCGTGTGTTCTTAAAAGTTTCTCCCATGAGGGGCGTTAAGCGATTTGGCGTTCGGGGCAAGTTAAGTCCTCGATATATTGGCCCCTATGAGATTTTGGAGCGGATTGGAACGGTGGCTTATCGGCTCGCGTTGCCGCCGAAGCTAGCGGATGTGCACAATGTATTCCACGTCTCCAATCTTTGCAAATACATTCCTGACCCCGAACACGCGATGTTGTACGAGCCGCCGAAACTTCAGGAGGACCTGAGCTACGAGGAAATCCCGGTGGTAATTACCGCTCGTGAAGTGCGTAAGTTAAGAAATCGGAAAATTCCTTATGTCCGAGTCCGGTGAAGCAATCATGACGATCGTGAAGCCACCTAGGAGCTCGAGGAGGAGATAAAGGCGAATCATCCTCGTCTGTTCGAAGGTTAGATCGAGGTATGAGTTTAGAATTTGGAATTCTAATTAGGTTGGTAGTATTGAGTTCGTTTCGAGGACGAAACTCTTTTAAGGTGAGGAGGATGTAAGGAAATGAATCCTCGGAATTCGGGGATTAGACTTCGATTAGAATCGACCAGTCGTCGAGTGCGTAAGCTTCGAAAAGTCCGAAGGTGACTTTAATGCATAAAGTGCATTAAAGAAAGGTCCACGAGAGCACCAGTGCAAAACTTCCACTCGAGCAAAAATGCTCTCAGGGACCGGTCCCTGGAAGGGAGGGACCGGTCCCATCAGGCTGGGCTGCGGGGGTCTCTGATGAGACCGGTCCCTGATGGTGAGGGACCAGTTCCCGAACATTGGCCCAGCGAAACTAGCCGAAATTTGGCTAAGTCCCGAGAATGCAGCTCTCGGGAACCGGTCTCTCGGACAAGGACCGGTCTCCCGGGGACCGGTCTCACAAGCAAGGACCGGTTCCCGAACGCGAAATCCCCTCTGCTCGGAATTACAGCTTTCGGGGACCGGTCTCCCCGAGCTAGGACCGGTCCCTCACTGCGAAAATGGCCCAAGGAGGGCTGTTTCAGGAAATGAAAAGTTGAGGGGGCTATATGCAAAATGGCCTATATGAAGGCTTGGGGACCCCTCTTCCCCTCTCATTTGCTCTCTCTCCATCTCACACTCTTTCCCTCTCTCTCTCTAGAAAGAAAAGAAAGAGAAGAAGAAGGAGAAGAAGAAGAAGAAGGAAAAGAAGAGAGAAAGAGAAGATCAAGAAGAAGAAGATCATCTTCTTCCCTCTCTCCTTCAATCTAGAGCAAGCTTGGAGCCTTTGGTTTGAGGGTAAGCTCTAGACCCTCTAATGGTATTTCTAGGGTTTGGGGTTTTTGTTGTTTAGAAATGGTTCGAATGGAACCTAGAGGAGATAAATAGGTGGTTCGAGCTCGAAATCGAAGCTCGCACCACGGATTTCTCCCTCGTTGCCATTCTAGGGCACGAAATTGGGATTTTGGAAATCGAGGGTCTTGATCTATTCTAATAGGTCGCAAACCTAATTGCTAGGTCCCGGAACGCATCGGCGAAGTCGGTTTCTCGATCCGACGAGCGAGTGCGGAGTTATCGCCAAATCGAGTACTCGACGGCTCGCTTCGCCCCGAGGAGTTGAAGCGACGTGCAAAGACCGCAGCGTCGAGTTTTCTACCGTCGCGGCATCACCAAGAGGTGGGTGGTGACCATCCCGAAGCAACTGGGCCCCCTTCTATGTCTTAGTACATTTCGATTCTTGCATCTTGTATTATTGCATTATAGGATGATTATGCATTGCCTTTCCTTATGCTTCCTTGATGATATCGTAGCATGTATTGGATACTTGATATAGTGTATCGATAAGGATTGGGTCGAGATTGTGAATCCTATAGTGCAAAGAAAGAGATGAACTCAATGGTGGGTCTAATGTTAAACCAAGAACGAGTGGCATTTAGTCGATAGTAAACAAATGAATGAGTGGCATTTAGTTGATAGTAAGCAAAAGAACAAATGACACATATGAGTCA
>NC_033624.1:7935398-7957135 GCF_001540865.1 Ananas comosus
GTCGGCCTCGGCCAATCCTTGATAGCTTCAATTTTCCTCGGGTCCATGGCTATACCTGATCCCGAAATCATGTGGCCCAAAAACGCCACATCGCTAAGCCAAAACTCGCACTTTTTCAACTTGGCGTAGAGCTTCTTTTCCCGAAGCACTTGATGTACAAGTCTCAAGTGTTCCTCGTGATCCGCATCACTTCGGAAATAGACCAAAATGTCGTCGATAAATACCACGACAAACCTATCTAAATAAGGCTTGAAAACACGGTTCGTTAAATCCATAAAGGCTGCCGGGGCATTAGTAAGCCCAAACGGCATAACAGTAAACTTATAATGTCCATACCGTGTTCTAAAAGCCGTCTTCGACACATCCTCAGGTCTGATCCTCAACTGGTGATATCCCGACTGCAAGTCGATCTTGGAATACACACAAGATCCCTGGAGCTGGTCAAAAAGATCATCAATCCTCGGTAATGGATACTTGTTCTTGATCGTGACTTTATTAAGTTTACGATAGTCCACGCACAAGCGAAGTGATCCATCCTTCTTCTTGACGAACAAGACCGGTGCTCCCCAAGGTGACACATTCAGTCTCACAAAACCCTTGTCCAGAAGATCCTGCAACTGTGCCTTCAGCCCTTTAATTCTGTTGGTGCCATCTTATAGGGTGCCTTTGAGATTGGGGTAGTCCCGGGAACGAGATCCACTACAAACTCAATCTCCCTATCAGGTGGCATGCCTGGAAGCTCCGCCGGGAACACATCTCTAAACTCCCGTACTACGGGGATATCCTCAATCCTAGGGGCGTCATCCTCACCCCGCAACACAACAGTAGCCAAGTAGGCTACGCAGCCTCTACTAATCAATTGCCGAGCTCGAGAAGAGCTAATCGTCATCGCAAACAGCGAACTCTGGCATCCTCGGTACACAACCTCCGCCTGCCCCGGCTCTCTAAATGTCACAGTTCGATTCTTGCAATCAATTGTGGCGAAGTACTTGGTCAACCAATCCATGCCCAATACAACGTCAAACTCTTCGAGTTTATGCAAAGCTAGCAAGTCCACGGGCATGATCCAATCTCCAACCCGAACAGGACAACTGGGGCAAAACTCCCGATTGTCCAAAAAATGATTGGGTACAATAACTCGTCCCGGATGCAACAAGGATACAAGTGGGATGCCATGCAACTCGGCAAACAGCCGGTCTATGAATGAATGCGATGCACCGATATCAAACAATGCTCTAACTCGAATACCATAAAGTAAAATGATACCTGCGACCACATTCTCGACTGCCGCCGCCTCCTCAGTCTGGGCCACGTACATGCGCCCGCTCGGGGCGTGCCGTTACCCCTCCGCCTGCCGCTGAACTGGCGGCCGTCTTGCCTGGTGATGCGCAGAAGATGTCCCCTGACTGGGACCTGGCGATGCTAGTGCAGATGCCGAAGATGGCGCTAGCGCTGAACCTCTCGGGCAGTCTGACTGGAAGTGGCCCTCCTGGCCACACAAGAAACACCTGCCCCGGCTGCGTGAGCACTGTCGCGGGTAGTAGGGACCACCGCAGATCACGCAGCGGGGAGCCTGGCGACGATCGAGTCCTCCTCGCTGAGTAAGCTGGCCCCGTCCTCGCGACTGGCTCCGGCTCCTGGGATGCCTCGGTGGCCCCCGTGAGTGTGTCTGACTCGCACCCTCAGCCGCTGGCCTCTTGCCCTTGCCCTTGTCTAGGGCCTCGCGTCGCTCCTGAAGGTCTGCCACTCCAGCCTCCACAATGAGTGCACGGTCCACAACCTCTCGGTAGGTTTGAAGGTTAGAGGACTGCACCAACCGAAAGATAGAAGGCCGCAATCCGCGCTCAAAGATGCGGGCCTTATCCTCGTCATCCCTCACAACAAATGGTACACAGTGAAGTAGCCGGGAGAACTCCCTCTGGTACTCGGCCACTGACCGCTCGTCTTGGCGCAAGCTGCGCAAGTCCTACTCCATCTTCCTCTTGACGCTGGTCGGAAAGTAGTGCGCCAGAAGAAGCTCCTTGAATCGCATCTATGTGATCGCTGTCAAGTCGGTGCTGGGGTTGTCCTGGATATCCAACCACCAACGATAGGCCTCGCCATCCAGGAAGTGAGTGGCAAGCCAAACTCTATCTCGCTCCTCCACAAAGGTGTCTCGAAAAAGCTTCTCCTTGTGCATCAACCACTTCTCAACAATCCAGTGGTCGACGTTCTCGCCGTCAAACATCCTCGTGCTGCACCTCCTGAACTCACTGAGGCGATCCATGAGCCGATCCCGCTCGGCTCCCTCGGCCCTCACGGGGAAGGCTGCCCTCGTGGCCGGTCTCTGAACTGGGGGTACCGCAGCCACCCCCTCCTGAGGTGTGGTCGCCGGTGCCGCACGTGAAGAACTGGGCGTAGGGGACTGCGCTCTCAGTGCGACGTCCACCACGGGTGCTGGCGGTGTGGGAACCTGGGTCTCTCTCGTAGCTGCCGCCTGCTAAAGTAGGAGGTCCTCAAGATGCTTCATCCGCGCCTCCAACCGCTCAGCCACCTCAGCCTGTCGCTGCGCCGCTGTCGTCTGCTGTACCAACAGATCAGTGAGGACCGCAAGCTGGGTCCTCAAGTCACGGACCTCACTAGATCCGGAAGTAGCGGAGGTCTCGACCTCCTGGGGGTGTGCCGCATCATCCGCCCCGGCAGACTGGGAGCGTGTAACCGGCATCGTCACTACAAAGCATGAAAGCGCAAGTTAGTAACCCGTGCTATCGAATCCCCACTCAAATAACAGTACCCAAATCATGCGAAAGTAAGGAAGTGTCATCCACAACTAACTCCCGATGTTACGTTGTCGGCCGCCAACGTAACCCTCCGCGAAGTTAGAAGCCACGCACTCCGATTAAACTCTAACTTTTTAGAGTTGTCATAAAACCCAATCGAAATACTTTCGCTCACAAGTCGAATAGACCTCGTCTCTCACGAGCCTATTTTCTATAGTCCAACCGGTCTAAGGTTTGCTAGGTCCACTAAGACTCAACCCTAGGCTCTGATACCAAACTAATCTGTCACGCCCCGGGACCGGCGCAGGCCCTCCCGGTAGCGTGCCCAGACCCGCCATATGTCTACACATATAAGNTACACATATAAGGCAACTAATCTGTCACGCCCCGGGACCGGCGGAGGCCCTCTCGGTAGCGTGCCCAGACCCGCCATATGTCTACACATATAAGTTGTCAACAACAACAGCGAAAATAAAGCAAGAGATAGAACAATTGGGTTAAAAGACAACTAATGATATCAGAGCGGATAAAGTTCTATCATCTATAACCAGAGTAAAGGAAACATAACCATAACAGTAAGAGGAAGACATAAAGTAGTATAATAACTATCTCAAGTACAAAAATGGTGGTCTCTATACATATGCGGGTACAACTCTCGACCTCTCTCAAAATAAAACAACGATAGGTAGACCACCTATCGAATCGTCCTCGAAGGAAGCTAGCTCGAAGCAACTCCCTTCCCGCGGTCCCTAGCCTCTCTCGGCGTGGAAGGCTCTGAAAACATTAAGAAAACGAGGGCGTGAGAACTATAATTTATAGTTCCCAGTGGGCAATTACTGACCTCAACTCTATGCACCACTAGGCCCCAAAAGAAAAGGGGTAAGCATTATAAGCAATGATAATAAAGATAACAGCAATAGGAAAGCATAATGGAATGCTAAGCTACTATATCTCAAGTAAACATGATGTAGGTATGATGCACATCTACTCTATCATGATGCCCGTACGTCCAATGGCAGCAAGTAAGTGCTACTGTCCAAGATGTCATACATAAGGAATAAGCTCTATCAAGCAACCCAGTATACTATGATGCAATGAATGAAACAGGCAAGTATACTATATATCCCAATGCTATGTCATGAACATGTCAAGTAATCCAACTACTAAGCCTATCCAGTAGTGATTATTCAATCTCAACACTGTGTCGATTTCCATTTCCAATTAAGGACCTACCAAAGGTAGTCCAGCTTGTGCCGCCTAAGTGCCTGTGGTAGCCCAACATCCCTACTCTTGGAATGCGTCTGTCCCACTCGACCCCGTAGGCTTCTCAATACCGCACGAGCGAACATAGGTCGCATAGGCTAACTCCGAAGTGCCAGCTTGTAGGGAGCGACCCTCACAAGCATGTGCGAATGAGCACAAATGACAAGCAAGCGTAGCCAACGTCTCAAGTATCCAACCCTCATGTCTCAAACATGGCAATAGCTACTAATACCCCAACGGTATAGCTCTATGTCACAATGTGATAGCTCAACACTCACTTGCTTAGTGCCTCTTTATGACACTTAAGCACCACAACTAATCAAGCCCAAATCATGTTCTATGTTCCAATTAAGACATTAATACCATTGTTCACTATACCCCAAGCCCAATGCCTCTTTATGACATTGGCCCAATTTCTCAAATAGTCTAAGTCCCCAAGCCTCTCAAGGCTTCCAAGTCCCTAATGTCACAATTAGGCATAAGGTTAAATGCAAGAAAGTAATGTTCATTTTCATAATAGGAATCATGGTTCCAAGTTTCCACTAGAATACTACATCCCGCATGCATGCACCTACCACATAGAGGTCCAAAAATTTACTATACATAATGTATGCATGTTAAGCATTCTAAAATTCATAATAAATATATCTAACATGATTATGCATGCTTTTTTATTTAACGATACTCCAAACATCACAAATGAGATTTTCTCATTGTGTGGCTAGGTCAAACCCACCGAACCGTCGCGTAGTCCCTCGATTCACCGAACGGAGTTGTCCACGAGTCTCAAAATACCCTAAAAGCATTGAGTGAAGAGATACACGGGCATTACGATCAACTATAAGATCAAACATTAACAACCAAGGCAAAAGGGCTAAAACTCACCTAATGAGTGGAAAATCTCTCTCAAGCTCCAAAAGAAGGTTAGGATCTTTCCAAGGCAACCTAACCAAGGTTCTAATCTTATTAGATTAGTTCAAAAAGCCTCCAAGCAAAAAGCCCCAAAAAAACCCTAGGTTTCCCATTCTAGGGTTTCATCCCCCAAAATCTACTAAAGCTAGGTCTAGAGGGAAGAAACAAACAACCAACCTCAAGAGAACTCCATTCCAAGCTCCAAGGGTGAAGATCTTCTCTCTTGCAAGCTCCAAGTCCAAGCTCCAAGCACCAAGGAAGAAGAGAGGGTGAGGAAGATGCTCCAAGTCTACTAGTTGCTCTCAATCTTCTTCTTCTTCCTTTCTTCTTCTCCTCCTCCTTCTTCTTCTTCTCTATCAAGGGTGTAGAGAGAGTTAAGGGAAGAGAAATGAGGAGAAGAGAGAGTGGATGGGTCATATAGACCATCAATTGCAACAAAATCTAGCTAGGTCCCTCAAAAATTCAAAATTGCATCAGCCCGGTCTGGGCAATTTTCGCCCAGAGGGACCGGTCTCTCCCTGCAAGGGACCAGTCTCTCGCTGCGAACCCGAAAAACCAACGTTCGGGAACCGGTCTCTCCCTGCACGGGACCGGTCTCTCACTGCGTAGACATACTCGGGGACCGATCTCGCCCGCCAGGGACCAGTTGCCTCGCCGGCTGTGCAACACTGCTCACTGGAGGACCGGTCTCTCCTCTCAGGGACCGGTCCCCGAGAGTGAAAACTCTCAGGACTCGTCCAGAACTCAGGTTGTCGAACTTTTTAGGTCGGAAAACATTCTACGACCCTCAATCAAGTGTGGAAAAGCTCGAAACACATCCAATCACTCGAACCTCGCAATTTGCAAAGGTCCAGTGTGTTACAACGGAAGTGTAGATCGCCACTTCATTGGAGTAAAGTTGGCGAGAGATTGGCTTTAGGCACCAAGGTGCTCCAGGAAGTAGAGGACAAGGTTCGCATTGCTAAGAAGCGACTGTTGGCAGCCCAGAGTAGGCAAAAGAGTTATGCTGATAAGCGTCGACGAGACTTGGAGTTTCAGATTGGAGATCATGTCTTCTTGAAAGTCTTGGCGACCAGAGGGATTTAGGAGGTTTGGAATTCGGGGTAAGTTGAGCCCCCGATTCATTAGACCGTATGAGGTTTTGGAGCGTGTAGGCCCGGTAGCGTATCGACTTGCTCTACCGCCAAACCTATCGGGTGTGCACAATGTGTTTCATGTATCGGTCCTTCGGAGATATATCCATGATCCGGCTCACGTGTTGGACGCTACACCAGTGGAGCTGAGGGATGATCTGAGCTTTGAAGAGCAACCTTTGAGGATTTTGGCTCGCGAGGTAAAGAGACTGCGGAACCGTGAGATTCCCTACGTGAAGGTGCTTTGGAGCAACCACGACGAGCACGAGGCCACTTGGGAGTTGGAGAGCGCACTGCGGGAGCGCTATCCTCATCTTTTTCAGATGGAGGCTTGAGGTACTTTACTTTTGAGTTCATAGACGAAACTTCTTTTTAGGAGGGGTGGATGTAACACACTGGACCTTTGCAAATTGCGAGGTTCAAGTGATTGGATGTGTCCTGAGCTTTTTCAGACTTTCTGGTAGGTCGTTGACAGTATTCCGACCTATGGTTCGAATCTCGAGAAGTGAGGTTTAAAGCTTAGCACCAAAACCCAAAAAATCGAATTTTTGGTTAGCTCTCGGATAGCCTTCATTTGGCTGTGTACCGGTACAGGGTTGGTGGCTGTACCGGTACAGGGTTGATGGTTGTACCGGTACGGGATTGTGTACCGGTACACAGGCAGCTTTCCAGCCAACCCGAGGCTCGGGTTTGGCATTTTCGTGGGATGTGTATCGGTACGTGGGCCCGTGTACCGGTACGCAGAGGCAGTTTTTGAGCAGTTTGAACTGCAGGGGGTTTTTCGCAATTGTGGTCTTCTATATACCACCCCACGCCCCTAGGGCTTTCTCCTAAGCTTGCCACAGCAGAGAGAAGGTAAGGGAGCTCCTCCATACTTCTCTTTGGTTTTGATCTTATTTTTAGCTTGGATTAAGGGTTTAATCTCTCTCTTTTTCCCTTTTGGTGCAATCCCTCCATTGTTGAAGCTTGGAGCTTGGATTTAGAGCTTTGTTGAGGGGGGGTCTTTGGACTTAGAGAGTTTAGAGCTTGGATTGAAGCTTCTAAGAGGTAATCTACTTGTTCTCTCCCTCTAGATTGGATTTTTATTGATGGTTTTGAGATGAAACCCCTAGAATGGAGACTTAGGGTTTATTTTGGGCATTTTGAACCTAGGACTTTTGGAGCTTGATTATTTGGATTAGAACTTTCCTTTGGGTTAGATTGGAAGGATTCTAGCTTTCTTTTGGAGCTTGTGAGAGTTTTTCTACACCCTAGTTGAGTTTTTAGCCCTTTTGCCTTGATGATTAATGTTTGATTTTATAGTTGATCGTAATGCCCGTGTATCTCTTCGCTCATTACTTTTAGGGTATTTTGAGACTCGTGGACAACTCCGTTTGGCGAAATGAGGGACTACGCGACGGTTTGGTGGGTTTGACCTAGCCACACAATGAGAAAATCTCATTTGTGATGACTTGAGTATCGTTAAATGATAAAGCATGCATAATCATGTTAGATATAATTATTATGAATTTTAGAATGCTTAACATGCCTATATAATATATAGTAAATTTTTGAACCTCGATGTGATAGAGTGCGTGCATGTGAGATATGACATTCTAGTTGTGTCACGCCCCGGGGTCCCTTTTAGGTTAAAACACAGCAGAATTTTTTTTTTATTATTTTGAAAACCTGACCCCAGGGTATGCCAGACCCGCCACAAATACAGGGAGTCCACTGTTCACACGGACAGAGTCTCCCCTATATTTGCACGGCGTCGCACAAGTACAAGATTTCCAAACAGAGTATAACCAGGATACAATCACACTACATGAATATACAATACACAACATTCATTCACCATTCACAAGATATTTATTATTTAGTTTTTAAACATAAAAACCATAAGAAAACTCTTTTGAAAGCTGTTCCCCACACGGAAACCTTTTCTTTTAAAACGCGCTACCACGAGAGGTAGAAAACCATTTTTCTTTTCACAAATTTCACAAATCCCTTTATTACATTCATGAAAACCCACATTTTCAAATGTAATAAAAATACTGAACCATATAAACTATCTGAGCTATATCAACATAATAGTAAGGGTAGAAACTAAACCGAATAACCTGGGTCGGAAGCTCTATCGACCGCTACGAACGTGTCTCACATCTTGTCTTGACTCTCACCGCCCGCAATACCTGAAAAATGGTGGGGGAGGTGAGAACATGTAAACATGTCTCCCCTCCCAGTGGGTACCGTAAGCCGATGAAGGCGAGGAGTACTCACCGGATCAGGAAGAGCTAAACAACAGTACGGGACAGTAGAAATACAGTAGCAATAATAATGAATGAAAGAGACATATATATGAAAGAAGTACAACTACCGCTACTGTAATGGACAACTTGAATATATACATTAACTAGACATAGTAGCAAGACAGATGTAATAAAAGAACTGAGGGTATACAAGCAAACAACCTACTAAGTTAATGCGTCAACCGCACAAGAAGTCCAAATATACCCAATCTGGTACCTGCTATAGTGTTCGCAATCACTCAAAGCGCTGCCTGTCCACTAACCTGCATCGACATCTGATGTCTACGATGCGCGCCCACAGAGACGACACCATCTCGATAACACGACCTCCGTTCGGTGGCGAAACCGACGTGTCGTGATACCCCCAAGTGCTGTGATAGTCATGCTAGTATTCTAATTAAAAACCGCTGAAGCCGTGCCTAGTCGAGCCAGAAACAAGGGCGTACAACAGCCGTACCACGATCAACACGTATCGATGAACACATACAAAGACGTCGATGTGTTGCCTCGACCCCAAGTCCATAGTTCAAACGACTAACAAGGGTCACTGATTACGAAGTACGAGAACCGACCAACCCAGAGTGACAGATACGGATGCAACAACCAACCAACTAGGTCAACGGATACGGCATGCCAACAACCAACCAACTAGTCAACAGATACGGAATGCAACAACCGACACCCTAGGTCACAGATAACTCTAAATGCAACAACCGACCAACGACAGGTCAAACAAATACCGGATGTAATAGAATACCTACTTCTACTCAGATACAAGCATGCAAACAACGAGTAGAGTATAAACGAATAATAAGGGTGCAAGGCCTAATTATACTAATGCGAATAGTAACAACAAGAAGAGTACGGTAAGAAACACATCAGCCAAGCGTCACACCTGTACCGACATCGATTGAATCACCACCGTAACGATTTCCGCGTCGTCTCCTGACTGGCATAAAGAATGTCGCAGGACGCTATAGGGGTCCACCCGGTTTAGTATTCTAACGCCACCACTAAGACCACAGTAGCCACAACCCCACAAACAATTCCCAGAAGATCGGTTATCCCCCAATACCGATTACCGTAACTCGCCGGAAGTCCGAAAACCACAGCCGGTACGCCGTCAGGACCCACTAATGTCCCGAAACTGCACCACATCGTGTCACGAGTCACCTGCTTCCCCAAAACACTCCAATTTGGATGTTTTGGCAGCAAACACAAGATAACACCACTACACAATTATCCCCGAAAAATTATACGAATTCGGGTTCCCAAAAGTGTCTATTTCGACACCGGAATCCACCGTCGCTCACCCATCATCACCGAACCCACAAAATGATGATGGTGACCAGCCAACAAGGCTCAGCGATAATTTACAGGATAACCAAACCACGTCGGAAGAAATACGAACCGAAACCGCATTCTTTCGGCGAATTTTATCGAAAAACGCGCCGGAATCGACTTTTCGATTTCCGCAAAAGCTATAGGATCATGTACAATCAGTCCAGAGGTCAAACACACTCATACACACTGCCCACAGTAGCCACAAGGTGTACGATTGCACAAAAGCCCCTGTATTTACATAAAATCCCAATATTTTATGTAAATCAGGCAATAAAATAGCTCGTTCACGCAAACCAAGGACTTCTAAGTTTCACCGAGACATGTACTGACAAGTCTCGATGTGCCGGAGGCCGTGCTCATGGTCCGGAGCACATCGGCTCACTGTGGGAGGCCCGGGAGCAGCCCGAAGTTCTGTGAACAGCGCGCAGTCGGGAAAGATCGCGCCAAACAGGGCTAACCGGACACTATTGATCCAAAGTGAGGTGAGCACTGTGATCAGCACTGACCATCGATCACCGTGCTCACCTCCGGAGGCATCGGAACAGCCTCGGATCGCCGGAAAAACACGCGCAAGCACGGAACAGCAGCCGAAAAGGCTCAACCGGGTCGACACCGCCGAAACAGCGGAACGGAGTCTCCCCGACAGAATCTAAGGTGAGCACGATGATCAGGCAGAGATCGGGGAGGCTCAGGAAGCTCAGAACAATAAACCCACTCAAATAAGCCCTATTTCGGGCTTGGCCGGAGCAAGCCTGCTCCGGCCGGCTTCCGGCGGCATGGCAGCGTGCGTGCGGGTCAGGGATGGATGCGGGGGAGGTGAGGAACACGATGCTCACCTCAGTTGGCGGCGAGAAGCGGCGGCGGCGACGGCGGAGAGACTTGAGCCCGCATGAGGGTTCCGCGGGCACAGGCGGCCACGGCGGCGGCCGGGGGCTCAGGGACGGCGGAGGAGGATCACCCGAGGCCGGCAGCAGGCGGAACGGGTGGTCCTAGGTGGCGGCGCCGCGAGGAGGAAGCTGCAGGCTTGCCTCGGCCCGAGCAGATAGGGACTGCCGAGGGCTGGCCGAGGTGGCGGCAGCGGCGCACTAGGCGGCTCGGGGCGGCAGCGGCCGGCGGCCTGAGGTTGGGGGGTGCCTCACGGTTGGTCCGGGGCGGCGGCGACGCAAGGGGGAGGCCGCACACAAGACTCAGCCCGAGCTCGGGCTGGGGCGGCCGCAGACTGCAGAACCAGCAGCGACGGCTGTAACACACTGGACCGTTGCAAATTGCGAGGTTCGAGTGTTCGATATGTATTCCGAACTTTTCCACACTTGGTGGAGGGCCGTCGATGGTGTACCGGCCTAAAAGTTCGATTTCTAGAGTTTTGGCAAGTCCTGAGAGCTTTTACTCTCGGGGACCAGTCCCTGATGGGAGAGACCGGTCCCCTCAGCACAGTGCTGCGGCAGGACTTGAGGCAACCGGTCCCTGGCTGGGAGAGACCGGTTCCCGAGCGCGTGTTTTGCTAGAAGGGTCTAAGAGACCGGTCCCTGGCGGGGAGAGACCGGTTCCCGAACGTTGGTTTTTGGGTTCGACACGAGAGACCGGTCCATGCAGGGAGAGACCGTCCTTCAGCGTGTGAGCAGCCCAGACAGGCAGTGCATAGAGTGGATTTTTGAGGGCCTAAGTGGATTTGTTACCTTAGAGCTATGGCAGCCCTCTCTTCCCCCCTCACTCTCATTTTCTCTCCCACACACTCTCCTTACACTTCTAGAGAGAGAAAGGGAAGGAGAAGGAGAGGAGAGGAGCTTGCTTGGAGGCCTTGGAGCACCATTTTCTTCCTCATTTCTCACTTTGGGCTTGGAGCTTGCTTTTGGAGCTTTGTTGGTGGATCAAATCTTCAACCCTAGAAGATTTTGAGCTTGGATGGAGCATCCTAAGAGGTAAGTGCAAGGTTCCTTCCTCTAGATCTTAGTTTTGGGGCTTTTGGCTTGTTTAAACCTAGATTTTGATTTTAGGGTTAGATTTGGGGATTCTTGATTTGAGGCTTCTTGATCTCATTTGAAGGATTTGGAACCTTTATATAGGTTAGATTGGAAGACCTCTACCTCCCATTTGAAGATTACGAGAGGGTTTTTCATTTGAGGTGAGTTTTTCCCAACCCTAGCTTGAGATGGTTAAGATCAACCTTGTGGTTGTTCGTTACGTTTGTTTGACCTTTGTTCCTACATCTCTAGGGGCTAGGAGGCTAGTTGAGACCTTCGTCGGAGCTTACGAAGGATCGCGAGTGTTTTGTGGGTTTGACTTCATGAAATGGGCGAAATGCCCCTATGCTTTCTAAACTCTTCGTAAAGTATTTTTAAATGCATTTCTTATGTAATTGGAATTTATGTGAATTTTAGAACACCTAAATGCATGCCTTATGTGTAAGTTAAATTTTCACTCTATATAGTAGGGTAATCAGGGTTATTTTCATGCATATGAGGTGTTCATGTGGACGAATGGGATTCTCGTCTAGTATGCTAATTTAGCTCATATTCGTGTATTGGAAACATTATACTATCTTGACTTAGTAGCATAAAGTGTCATCAAGAGGCACTTGAAATTAGTAAACTATGAAGCACATAGAAATTAATATTAGGCCATTATACATCTGCTATATATTCCATGTTAGAGACATGATGAACATAGAGATAGCCTTTGGGACATTCGATACATTCCATGTTATTTGACATGAGGACTTGGTACTTGTGACTGGACGTATGACTACTTGCCATTGTGCTCATTCGCACTTGCTTCTGAGGGTCGCTCCCTACAAGCCGGCACTTCCGGAGATAGCCATCGCGGATTCATATTCCGTCGTGCGGGATTGGGGGCCGAAGTGGATTGCCGTGGGCCAGGCTCATTCCTAGGGTGGGGATGATGGCTACCACGGGGCCATTAGGCTCGGCATCGGCCAGACAGCCTACGGGTGGGTCTCAGGGCCATAGACAACCTTCGGGTGGGTCTCTTCAGATTTGACTTTGAGTATTCACTATGATATGTGAACTTTAAAACTGTTAAAGTGGACTTGGACTAGGATAGTAAATTATGACATCTTTACTATTTTTGCATCGAGGACATCGGGTTGGTTGCATTTCTATGATTACGTATGTCATACCTATCCATGTACATCCATGATATAGTTGCCTTATTACTTGTGCAAATCATGCTAAGTAGAGACTTCATGTTGTAGTAAGTTACACTTTTACTTACACTTTGCTTTACTGTTTTTATTGTCGCTGACACTTTCCTTGTAGCTTTGGGCCTTGTGGTGCATTCATTGAAGTCAGTAATTGCCCACTGGGAACTATTTTTAATAGTTCTCACGCCCTCTTTTCGTGGTTTCTTTCAGAGCCTTCTGCATCGGCGGAGGCACGGGATCGCGGCAAGGGGATCGCATAGCTAGCTAGCGAGGAGCGGTTCTTTGCCTAGGTGGTTTACTCTTTCTTTTTGTAGTTGAGAGAGAAAGTGAGAGATTTTGTATCCCTGTATAGAGACCACCTGTGTATCTACTTTTAGCACTTGTATTTGAGATTTCTTTTGTATTACTTTATGTTTCTTTAGTGAATCTCAGTTTTATCCTTATTCCTTGGTTGTAGAATTTAGACACTTATCATGCTCTGATACTCTTAGTTGTTTTTTTATTGCTTTATTTATTGTTGTTTTTAGACGCCTTATATGTTTTAGACGTATGGCGGGTCTGGGCACGCGCCGGGCGGGCTTCCGTTGGATCCCGGGGCGTGACAGCGGCGCAGGCGACGGCGGCAGGTGGCAGCGACCAGTCGGGGGAAGCTCCGATAGGGTCAGGGCGACGCCGGCAGGGAATAGGGAGGCAATGCAGCCTCGACTAGGGCTCCAACCCGAGAAGAAAAGAGAGAGAGATGGAGAGAGAGATGGAGAAAGAGATGGAACCTCCTTCTCCGGCGACCGGCAGTGTGCGCCGGCGGCTGGGGAGCGCGCCGTGCACTCAGGGGAGGGAGTAGAAGATGGCAAGATGCGGTTAGGGTCTAGGGTTAGGATTTCAAGGTAGAAAACCCTAGATACACTATATATATATAAGGTGCAATTTGCGGGAAAGCCCCTCAAACTTCAGTATTTGATCCTGAGTCCCTCACAGCGCGTGTAAAACGCGAGAATACCCCTCCACGTGCGATCTCACACAAAACGGTACATAAAATGTCGCACTTTTTACGAAAATACCGTTTTGCCATCACCGACCTCTCCTCGATCAACGCGCAATCTCCGCAGATCCGTCCGTCAGATTTGCGAACGGACCGCACCAGTGCGATCAGCACAACAGAGACAACAAAGCTACAATTTCGTTTCGCCTCAATCCGTCGCGGATTCGCGACGAAATCCGATCCATCTCTCCAACAGAAGAACTACGCACAAATACATATAAAACACGTATTTTCAGATTTTCTCGAAATCTGTGCGTCAAACTCAAAATCCGTCAGCGTCATCAGTTCCAGAACAGCTGAACCGGTCGAAACAAGCTATTGGACTACTATGAACGGAGTCCGATACGCGCTAGAAGCCAACTTCGCACCGTGGCTTCTCCGGAAAACTGAGTTACTATTCACTTTAAGTGAAACTTGGAAATCGCGTAGCATCTCCGTTTTAACTCGTTTTCTCCCGAAACTTGACAAATGCTTTTGTAATTAAATTACACACAAAAATATCATCAACTGAGAGTTTAACTACACTGTAAAAATCTCGGCCCTTACAAGTTGAGACTTTGAACCATAATTTCTATTATGAAAATGAACATTAATTTCATGCATTTAACCTTCATGCGCAATTGTGACATTAGGGACTTTGGAAGCCTAGAGAGGCTTAGGGACTTAGACTATTTGAGAAATTGGGCCAATGTCATAAAGAGGATTGGGTCCGGGCTATAGTGAACATTGGTATTAATGTGTTAATTGGAACATAGAATATGAAATGGGCTTGATTAGTTGTGATGCTTAAGTGTCATAAAGAGGCACTAAGCCAGTGGGTGTTGGGTTATCACTTTGTGACATAGAGCTAGACCGTTGGGTTACTAGTAGCTATTGCCATGTTTGAGACATGAGGGTTGGATACTTGAGCCTTTGACTACGCTTGCTTGCCATTTGTGCTCATTCGCACATGCTTGTGAGGGTCGCTCCCTACAAGCCGGCACTCCGGAGTTAGCCTACGCGACCTATGTTCGCACGTGCGGTATTGAGAAGCCTACGGGGTCGAGTGGGACAGACACATTCCAAGAGCAGGAATGTTGGGCTACCACAGGCACTTAGGCGGCACAAGCTGGGCTACCTTGGGTAGGTTCTTAATTGGAAATGAAAATCAGCACGGTGTTGAGTGTGTTATAATCACTACTAGATAGAGAGTAGTAGTTGGATTACTTGGACTTGCTTCTAGCATAGTTTTGGACACTTGAGTATACATAAATACATGTAGTATGCTATGAGATGTTGCTTATTGCATTCATATATATATTGTTGCCATGATAAAGCATGATCTTCATAACTTTATAAAGTAAACCGTGACATTTACTTGTGGCCATGTAGAGACATATTGTTTATGACAAAGTAAAGGTGCATCATTTTAACACCATGTTCAATTGCAATATAGTAGTTTAGCATTTTAGTTATGCTTTAATAAATGCAATTTATTCATTATTATTGCTCTTTTTTTAGACTTACTCTTCTCTTTGAGACCTAGTGGTGTATTGAGCTGAGGTCAGTAATTGCCCACTGGGAACTATAAATTATAGTTCTCACGCCCTCTGTTTTATATTTTCTTTCAGAGCCTTCCACGCCGGAAGAGGCTAGGGACCGTGGGAAGGGCGTTGCTTCGAGCTAACTCTTCTGCGAGTGACGAGTTGATAGGTGGTCTACCTCTCGATGTTTTTATTTTGGAGAGGTTGAGAACTGTAACAGTGTATTAGAGACTACCCTTTTGTGTACTTTTTGGATGGATATTGTATAACTTTATGTTTCACTCTTATTGCTTTAATATTTTTCTTTTACCTTGTTGTAGATGATAGATCTATTTGTGCTCTGATATCTCTAGATGTTGTTTATCTTTAGTTTTATTTTTCGCTGTTGATGTAGACGCCTTATATATGTTGACATATGACGGATCTGGGCACGCTACCGGGAGGGCCTCTGCCGGTCCCGGGGCGTGACAGAACCACCTTTGTGGAGTCCTAAAAAATTTCCCTTGCGCACTACCACAAAGTAAATTACTTCGCTATGTGACACTCAGCTTCGAATGGGGATTATCTTTCCTAGAACTACTCTAACATAGCACGCTTAATCTTATTAACCTCTTGGACTTAAACTACCAACCAAAATATTATAACAAGATTCAGAAGTTTAGCCCTATTATACTTTATATATAGAACTATTTCAAATCCTGAAAGTGTCACATGCTAAAACTTTTACTGACATCTGTGAACATTTTGCTTCGGAACATGCGCTTATGCAGAAACACAAAAACAAATAAACTACAAGCAAATCTAGCTCCATAATGCGTCTTCACCTACAATGTGTTGTCCCTTTTGCTTAGCTTTTATCATTACTAGCTAGTTTAGGGTCGCACTTCGCAGCAGATCGATAGTATTTCAGCCAATCAACATATATAATTATTAAAATTTTAAAATAAAAAATATAAAAAAAAAATTCATATAGCCTTCTATACATTATAAAGCTAATCGTTTTTATTAATATTTTTTAACTTTTAGTAGTTGTAAAGTTAAAGTATTTTAATAACTTCACCTAAAAATTCAATCAAACTTAATAGTTTTAGTAGCTATTCTATAAATAAATTTTTAATTAAAAAGTTAAAATTGGACGATTTATTCTAAATTGCAAATATATGATGTTATCCTTATCTAGTTAATATTGATACGAGAAAGAAGAAATTATTATACGCACCTCGTGTATATTAACACACTATACACCACAACTCATATTAAATGACTAATTTCTAATATCGAAACTTAATTAAATATATCTAAATTACAAAGTCTAATAATTTAAATATGTTTATTGAATTACATTTTAAAATCTCTATTAAATATTTTAAGTATGTGGTGTACGTTCTTATATACATCCGGTATAAAGAATGCTTAATAGAGTGCATTCATAATTCCAAGAAGAAAAGGAGAAATCTTTACTTGCACCTAATGTATACTAATATTTCATACATCATAAAAGCATATTAGATGATTGATACAATATCTGATAATTAATATTAAAAATTTTTGTGATGTGATGGAACTGCCAAATTATATATCTTATAGATTTTAGAATATTAAAAATAAAAAAAGGTTTGGTGTATGTGATATTTTAATAGATCAGTGCGTGCAATATTGTTGAAGTAGAGGAGGGAGAGGAAACAGGACACGTGTTGCTCCGGGAGCTTCTGATGTGACCCAACTATCAAATGAATATATCTATAGATAATTATTAAAATTTTAAGATAAAAAATTATAACTAAATAAAAAAATTATAAAATAGTGTTATGTACATTACAAAAAGTAACTTTTGTATTAATATTTTCTTAATTTTGAATAGTTACATTATTTTAACAATTTTATTTAAAAATTAATCAAATTTAATAGTTGTGAAAACTGTTCTATAAATAATTTTTTTTAACTAAAAAATTAAAATTGGGCAACTTATTTCAAATTGTCGAAAAGGCATAAATGTCTTTACTTATTAAAATTGATTGGAAAAAAAAAATTATTACATGCACATGATATATAGTAACATTCTATAAACCACAACTTATATTAGATAATAAATATTTTGATATCAAAACTTAATTAAACATATATAACTTACAAAGTTAATAATTTAAATTATATTTAATGAATTAGATTTTAAAATAAAAAATAACGAAAAAAAAGAGTCAAAGAATCCAAAAAAAAAAAATACAAATAAAGAAATTTAAGATGAAACAATAGCTACTACAGTAAAAATTTAAGAAGTATTTAAAAAAAAAAGAAAAAATCTATAAGAAGAATTATATTTATAGCAGCAGTAAGAGTTGAGAATTAAAATATTATATGTCTCATAATTTGATTCAAAAATTGCAACTAATTAAGATTTAAGATCTAAAATATTATGTCCCTTTTAGAATATTCCAAAAAATTCTGAATGTAAAGTTGATTGCTTATAAAACTATAAATATAGTATTGAAGTTTAATATTAAAACCAAATGGATAATTTGAAATCGATTATTTTACTTTTCAAAATTTTTTAATTGATTTGATTTGAATCAATCAACGTTATTTTTATTTTAAATTTTGAATACGTTATTTATTTTTACACGTTTAGTTAATATATTTCATAAAATTCTCATAATTTTAAATTTATTAAAGTAAGTAATTAAATTAAACTTTATCAATCTTTCTTTTATTTTTTATCGTACAACTTATTTTTAAGTGATACATATTATAAATTAAAATTTATATTTAATATATATAATTTTAGTTATATAAAAAGTTATGTGTAAAAAATTATAGATTATATAATTTAAATTTTAGGAGAGAATGAGAAGAATGAGTTGGGCAAAAAGAAAAAAATGCCCCCACTGCCGAGAGAGAAGCAAGAACGAGAGAGAAGAGAGAGAGAGAGGAGAAGAGAAGCTCTCACGCCGCGCTGACTTTTAACTAGTGAATGACGCCACGTTGTGGCGGAACAATTCTGCAAAATAAATATATTAAATAAATAAATATAGTAAAAAAAAAAAAGTCAAAAATTGTATAAAAAATAAAAATAAACAACTATTGCTGTAATAAATTATAAGAAAGATTAAAAAAATAAAGACAAAAATCATACTAATAAAAAATTATATATAATTATATTATACTTATATATATTATAATTATTATTATAATTATATATAATTTTTAGAAAAATTGATTTATTTTCTTACATTTTGCCTCTATTCTTCTTTATCTATCTTATCCTTTTATTTTATTTTTTTTACTTTTTTATGTTTCATTTTAAATTTCTTCATTATTTTTATATATTTTTAATAATCTTTTATTCAGCTTAATTAAAATTTATATTGAATACAAATAATTTAACTTATTTAAAATTATTTATATATTTTAAATTTTATAAAATAAATAAAAATTTAGATTGAATTAAAAAATTTATAAATTTTTTTAATCATATATTAAGAGAACAAATATATAAAATAATTAAAGAAAAAAAATAGAAAGAGACAAAAGAGACAAAAAAAAAAAAAAAAAAAAAAAAAAAAATCCCTTCTCTCTCCTCTCTCTCCCTCAGCTGGGCCCGCCCTCTCTCTCCTCTCTCCCTCTCTCTTCCCGCTCCTCTCCCCCGCCACGCGCTGCCCGCGAGCGCGCCCCGCCTGCCGCGCCCCCGCGCACCCGCGCCACGCACGCCCGCTCTCCCTCTCCCCTCTCCCTCTCCTCTCCGCGCCACGCGGTGGCCCCGCCCCACGTGCCCCCTGCCCGTGCAGCCCGCTCGCCCCGCCACGCGGCCCCGCCACCGCACGCCGCCGGCCCCGCCCCGCTGCTCGCCCTGCGCGCAGCACTCCGCTCGGCTTGCCCGCGCCACGCGGCGCCCTGCCCGCGCCCGCCTGCCCGCGCCCCGCGCTCGCCCCTGCCCGCGCCTCCACGCTCGCCACCTGTTCCAAAACTGAGAATTCATGATATATATCTATAAATTATTATTATTATTATAATAGCATATATGTCAGGAACTTAAAAAAATTCTATGCAGTCTGACCTCTGGCTCAACTTCGCAAGCGGGCTCCGAATCCAGCCCGTTGTGAGAGAACCAGGAGTTGCAAACCGGCTACCAATATGCTCTGTTATCTCTTAGAAAAAACCGCCAATGCCGTAGAGACTTTTCGGCTTAACATTTCTGAAGGCTCATTATGTGTGAGTGAGTGATAAATTATAATGGCTAGATTTATTGTATCTCTAGGTATATAAGTAGCGTGTGTAGCTAAGGCCTAAGTACACAAGTGTATTGTAATTTTCTTCTCTAAATATTCAGTTAAAAGAGTACTTCGTTTGGATAGGGAATAGAAATAGGGATAACCCCTTATCCCTCCCTTTATATCCAAACGCTAATTTTTTATCCGAGAATAATAATTCTCAGTTACCTATAATAACCGAATATAACTATCCCTACCAACACATTCATTTTCTATGTAAAACTACCTACTATTTTTCTTATTCTATATTATGTATTCAAACGTTATTTTTCTTATCCCCGGAAACAATCCAATTTTCATCCAAACGCTATTTTTCTTATCCCCATACTTATACCTATTCCTGTAATAGCTGGTTCTTGCTTATACCTTCGTTTTTTGAATTAATCTCTATCTCTCTCTTTTCTTCCTTTTGCATATTTAGTCATAAGATGCGAAAGTCCGGACTAGCAACAGAGACAAAAACTTGTTTATCTTTGCGGAAAAAAATAGGCGTCATACAGTCTTTGCGAACAAGAAAGCTAAGATCGTGACATATAGCTACCTTGTCTCCAGAAGCACCTTCGAGAAGCACACATGGGACTTGCAAGGGAGGCCTCATGGAAGAATTGAAAGCTCTTAAATTTCACCGGTACTTCGTCAACAATGGAATTTGTCGGCAATGTGAAGCGAGAATCGGAAGCAATAGAGAGTTTAACTGTGGTTACTCATGTGAGGCAAAATGTGCCGATAAACAGAATACTTCAGTAACAGTGAGCAGATTTGTGATAAGGCGGACAGCATTGACTACTGAAACTAGATGCAATAATATAGCAGCACGTACTGGGGGCAAGAGGCCAACAAGGTTTTTCCTACCGGTCGAAAGTTCACGACTGATTTCCAGATATATTAACAAACTGCACAAACTGCTACAAACAGTAGTTCCTTTTCACAATCCATGCAAACGTGGTTTTATTCTACTTGCAATCCCTAGTATTAATCCTCATAACTAAAATCCACAAATATATTACGTGTACGTACGCAGATACGTCATAAACATTTCAACTATTAAGAGCAGCATGTTATGTAGACATTCAGATGTACTAACCAGTAGACTACGAGAACTCACGATCTGGTAACACAAGAGGAGCTATGAGGGTCCATATATAAAGAGCTCCAGTAGCCCACTCTGTGCAAATGCGGACCCAAACTGTTGTCCAGCCAACGTCGATCAGCTCTGAGCCTGATGTCGAGCTGGTCCAGCCAGTCAGAAGCATGGCCGAGTACATACTGGCAAGGGCAAAAATAAGATGGAAAAAAGTGTATGAGTAGCTGACTGGACGAGGTTCGCCTTCTTTGCTCTCTTCTTTACCCGACTCAGTATCACCAGCTTTGAGCAACGGCTTCTTTGAACCTACAATAGAAAAACATATGTTTAGAGTTAAAAGGGGCAATTAAACATATATCTCTGCAAGGAATATGGTACTTACATACCCCTTCTGGATGTAAATCTCACAACTCACACGTTCTATGAATAGGATTCTTTCGATTGTCACATCAAGATGACTAGTGGAGAAATAACATTCATGGAATGGTGGGGGTATAAGATATACACCCAATTTTAGGTGTATAGGTAGCATTGCTCTCTCTGCACAGACTCTATTCAAATACATCCACTTGTAATACATGAATTTCATATATGTATATTCCTCAAAGTGCAGCTTCCTTCAAAATATATTAAAAAAAAAAGGCAAAAAAACCTTGTTCCTTAAGTTGGAGAACAATGCAATTCATAGGCAGATGTTGGTTTCGTAGTAGAAAATATTTTTTAATAAAGGACTTATTCCCCCTCCCTTTTGTAAGTACAGGGTAGTTACTAGTAAGTTTTAAAAGCATAAACAAAAATTCACGTTCTGCAGGGATACTGAAAATTGGATCATATTCTTGCTATATATGAGCAACTATTTGCACAGTTGAATGATACTCAGCGTACAGATACGAGAATATTGGCTACTGACATATGAAGACCGGGGGGTGGGGGAATATTGGCTACCGACAGATGAAGACCGGGG
>NC_033624.1:7957141-7980852 GCF_001540865.1 Ananas comosus
GTGGGGTGTGTACAAACTCTTTTTTTTGGTCAATACCTATCCTTGGGGAAGATGGCGGTGACAGAAATGTTGTGGAAGATCCAGCTCGGACAGCAGAGTACACAACAGAGAGTACTGTGGTCAGCATTCCAAGAACAAGTGTTCCAATTGAAACTTGCTTAGAGTGTAGGTGAAGACCGTTACATTCATAGTCTGGGGGCTCACTTGAAAGACCGCTATAACTCAGGTAAGCACAATATACGGAGATAACCGATGCTGGTAAAAGGCTGCCATTGACCTAATCAAGAAAAAGTCAAATAAGATGCACTGTACCTTTAAAAAGTATCCTCTTGTGATCAAATATCAAATATTGTGACAAAAAACCTTAAAATATAATGGTTAAGTCTTTCCTCATTCTAAATATCTTCGACTTTTATACTATTATATCAAACTGGCTGGTAAATAGTAACTGGCACTCCAGTTCTGCACACTTGAAGTTGATTTCTGTGTATGACAATTTGGAACAAGGGAATCTTAATCTCCACAACAAAATAGTAGGAGAGCAAAATGAACAATTTGAGCTAGTCATTTAATTAGGGATAGCTGAATATCAGACCATGCCCTTATACCCACATGCATGTCATAGAGAGGATAGAGTATAAATGTTATCCGGTAGATAAGCACAGAAAACATGAAATATAAAACTACTAAAGTAGAAAAAGTTAGTTGTAAGCTTTGTTTTTTATTTTCAAAGACAATTCGAGGTAAAGAGGCAAACACAGGCTAAGCACATTTATTAATTGAGCTAGTTACTACTGGGCCAACAAAAGTAAGTGGCTTGCAATCAACTTGTTCTTTTGACAGCAAAAGTACATTGCATTTCAGTGCAAAACAACCTCAACCAGTCTTATCATACTAGATAGCAATTAACAAGACTTCAGATGTTTTAGTATCCTCGCATAATGCTAGATATGCTCACAGTTTTCAAGAAGCAACATAAGAAGAAATATAAAGATAACATCAAGTAAAACTAGATAGGTAGAGAATTGCAGCCATATAGCAAGTTCACGAGCTGCAGGCTGCAATCATCATGATGGTAACTTCGTATTAATTTCGTCGTTATAGCAAGCTTTTAATGGCATTTCACCAAATATACATGTAAGGTTACAGAAAGGAGGTTCACTAAAGGGGTTATGTATGGCAACTTCTGCAGTTGATCGGACCTATTGTCATTTGAGCCATCATTTGAGCTTCTACAGTTGAGAGGGAAAGGCATAAGCATCAGTATAAGTCTACTCAACCATTTCTGTCATGTAGATAACATGAACGATTAACTGCCTGAAGATACAGAGCTAACTATTCCAGATGGTCAACCAGAACAAGAGAAATAATTTAGGAATAAAAAATGTCAAGGGTGCTCCCCTATTTATAATTTGCAAAACTGTTGCGCTCTATAGGCTCTGTAGAAGAATGTCGTGAAGGGTGATACGTGAAGTTTAATGAGGAAATCACCAATGTCAATGGGTACGGATACCTAAGATTTTACCCAAACCCGCACCAAAATGGTTTTTGGTCACAGAAAAAAAAAGAAAAGAAAACCCGACGGGTTTGGGTTTGGGTTTCAGTTTCAGTAGTTGGGTTTGGCTTCCTGAATTCCCACTCTGAATTCGACCCATTGACATCTCTAGGTGGGAACTGTAGGAAAAAGTAGAGCTAATTAGCTATACTGATGGATTTTATACAACGATGAATTTGCCTCTAATAAATCTTAGATGAGTTATTGGGCATTTCTAGATTGAATTTGTTTCGGGAACATTGCAAGATCTAGAAGCATGTGTTAGCAAAGCATGAGCATCTAATTGTAATGCTATATAAGATCCGAAGACCAACAATATATCATCCGTAAGTACCAATTATCAAGTAATGCAAGTCCAAGAATAACTTTTCAAAGATCTACATAAAGCTTGTCACATGCTTTAAATTCGAATTATGCATATTCTCCGACACTAAAGATGGTAGTATCAAGGCCAACCATCCGCAGACAAGAAGGCATGAGCAAGATTTCTTTTCTTGTTTCTGCCTTTACAAAATAAGATACCAAAACTAGCGCAGAGTTCAATTCCAACAAAACTTGGTATGACTATCTTCTCATATTAAAACCAGAGAATCAGCATAATTTTTCATTTACGATGTAGACAGCTTAGCAAAAGAATCTTCATGCTGAACTATAAGTTTATATATGTATAAGATCGGCAGAGCTCAGAATTAGTAGCTACCTGCGGATGTAAAGCAACAACAGCAAAGGCAAAAGCAAGAATCATTGTCATGACAATAAAGAAAACATTGAGGCCACAATCATGACCAGAGGGGTTGAACCACATAAAAAGCAGCCCCGAGAATGCATACGTTGCTAGGTAGCATACCACTGATATAACAAGTAAAGCAATATACCTGCCATGCCAAATAAACATCAAGAAATAAGTTTAATAATCACCATGGTGCCAATAGTTAAAGGCATGTATAAAGAACAGACTAACCATTTTTGCTCATCTTTCTCGACCCATGCATCATTCCACGTGTGTACAAAGTCCAATAGTAAAATCACTTGCACCAGAAGAAATAATCCAGAGCCAAATTTTGACATTGTTTCTGGGTTAAGGCAAAAATTAACTTTAACAACAATCAGGTTCAAATTTTTCTGAAAGAGGTGAAAATTACAGTTCCTACTTCCTACCAAGGATTTAAGTGCCATGGCACGGGGTCGTGCCGGAAACTTGCCGGCACGGTGCGTGCCGAGCCGTGCCGATGCGTGCCGGTCAAAAAAATTCTTGTGTGCCGACATATAATAACATGAAATATTTATTTTCTTTAGCAACAAAATATTCTAATTATTTATTATGTCTTTTTATCACATCTTTTCAACTTTCTTGAGAAAATTACTTACTAATTTAAAAAATAGAGGGTTTTGAGCTGTGCCATCGGCACGGGGTCTATATCGTGCTGGTATTTTGTTGGCACGGTACGGCTCGTGCCGACCGGCACTTAAAACCTTGCTTCCTACATTATATCCACATTACCGCTCAAGCATATGATGTATCATTCACTTTCGAAACAATGCAAGTTAATCAAGAGAATGCTGTGCAATTATTACATTTCAGTAACTGTGCTATCCAACTACAGTATCTGCTGGAAGTGAAATCTGCCAGGAACAGGTTATGACATATCTGGACCATTAGAGAGAAGAAGCGAGCGATGAAAAAAATGATAGAAGTGGAATCCATCACCATATCCATTATTTGGATTGGTCAAGATAAGACATTAAATAAGGTAGAAAGGAAAATCCAAGGAAAACAAGGAAGCAGAACTAGATATCTGATTTCCAAGGACCATGAATGGGAACTGTTTGATTGTCTTTCTACAGAGAAGCAGTGAAAGATAATCAACTGCAAGTCGGGACAGTTATTCAAAATCTAGGTATAATATGAGACCCTAAAAGGCTGATGGAATTGACAGGTCAGATTCTCAACTCACATAGCTGCAGGACATTAACAGGCCTAATCAATTTGAAGGCAGCTACATGCTGGTGACCTCTTTCTTGCTAATAGACCTCATATGACATCGAATCACAAGTAATATAAGTTGTTACAACTGTTATGCAAATTCTGGTTGTATGCATTTACTTAACATGCAGGTGACCTCTTTGTTCCCAATAGACCGTGTATGACATGCAATCAGAAGCAATATAAGTAGTTACTGATGTTGTAGAAATCCTCTTCTTTTCATATTTCATATATCTACTATTGTGAAAACCTTTTGCATGAATAAAGTGCTAGAGGGTAAGTGAGGAAATTAACCAATCAAACAAGAAAACCACACAGGAAAATAATATGATAACTAGGAAAAGGAACCTTGCCCACAACAAGGGCGGAAACAAGCAAAGCCAAAGCAAATAATTACAAGTCAAATAATATGACTAAAACAAAAAGAGGGTGCGAGTTGTATTTTATGTGCTTGCACTCTTTTTGTTTGTTTCAATGAAAGCCAATGGGTCCAAAAAACTAATAAGAATTATTGTACATGCACACACACATATTTATAATAACTACTTGGTACGCCATATATAGTAGAATTTATCACTCTCAGAAAAGCATAATTCCTTCTCAGTAAGTTATACGGGAAATTTTGAATTACCCTCCTATAGTTTAGCACATCCACCCTATGATTTAATAATGTGCATTCTGAGACCCTATTTTTTATATTTTTATTTCATTGCAAGGACCTATCATTGAACAAGGTAGCAAAATGATATATTCAAATATGCTCAACAATCATGTAGTGGTAAAGTACAGATTATAGGATGATAAATTTACTGCTATGTCTTGTAAAATGTACAATTTTAATACCCTGTTTAACGGCTGGTTCCAATCAAGGATTGTCGTGTCGTGCTAGTGACACTTGGCATCCCAATGTTAGCACGTCCACCCGTGCCAGATTTTTATACTAAATTTTCGTAAAAAATTAGCTTTTAGAGTGTTTAAATATCTCTAGTAAAATAGATCAAGCATTAAAGCCCACACAATTTTGTATAGTAGAGTCATAATTATCTTAGGGCCCGTTCAGTGTGGGGATAACGAATGTTGGGACAAAAAATTTTATCCCTAGAATAGCTTATTATTGTGGGATAGTCAAGAATAAAAGCAAACTTGTGTTCGATATGTAATGCTGCAATTCTCATAAAGAATTTAAATTGTGTTTGGTTAATTTTATGAAATAGTAGAGGTTAGTGGAAGAAAGCGAACGAGTGATGATTGAATTTGATATAAAATAAGATTTAATAAAATGATTTATTATAAAAATAACATATTATAATATTTAATTATTTATTATTATTATAAAATATGATTTAATTTTATCTTTTTTCAATTCTACTTCATTTAAATTTAATAAAAATTTTTATAACATTTAAGTGTAATTTATTATAATAACATATTATAATAATTAAGTACAAATAATATGTATTAATATAGTACAATTAATAATTTTATAATAAAAATAATTTATTATAATATATAATATATCATATCTACATAATTTACTTTAATTCAATTTATAATTTATAATATTAATAAAGGTTGGAACTAAACATTGGGATAGCACTATTTCACCAAAAGGATGGAATAGTTTATCCCGAGCTATTCCAGAATAATCGGGAATAGCTAGGTTTGACCAGAATATTTTATCCCAGCCAAAAATGCCCCGTTTGGCAGAATAGGAACCAAGCAGGGCCTTAGAAACTAAAAAAGAAAGCATTTTATAGAATTATGAAAGGTTATGCATGTAAACAAAATTAAAATCATAATTGAGTAAAAAATAATTTATAAGAAAACACTACCATGAGTAAATTCACTAGATCAAAAATGATAAAAGAAATTTGGAGAAATCTTCTTATTTATATTTTTTCACTAATTTATGCAACAGAGCTCACTAATTGCTCCAAATGCAAGTTAATAAGATCTACAAATTTCAAGAATGAAATAATGCTTGTAAATTTTTACCTCAAGAAAAAAAAAATTAAAAAAGACCGAAAAAACTCAAAAAAAAAAAAATCATGGACACGTTCTCGGCATGATCCTATGCCACATGCCAACACGGCTTCAGCACAGGGCAGCACATGCAATCCTTGGTTCTAACGGTTAAACAAAAATAAAAACCACATGTGGTTAAGTGCATCTTTTTAAACCACATATTGTCAAGTGAAAATATGCTAAATCACGAGAGGACAAAATGAAGTTTATACTATATGTTTATCAAAATGTGATTTATTAGATGTGTGTGATTTCAGATTAATAAACATATCTTACTTATCTAGTATGTACCAAAGTAAATAAAATATACCAAACACAACTAAAATTTTATTGAAGTATGTGTTTACTACTCAGGCTACTCTCTGTTCATATGCATAACTATCTAGACATAGTGCACTTTTATTGAGAAAACCATCTTATCTAGATGGGGGGTTTGGCGGACCCCTACCTGTGTGTATTCAGTATCAGTCAACTGAAGTACATAGGTCACCCCAAAATAAACACAACAAGCTACAACTTTTTACCAAATTTTACAAAAATTGCATATCATCCCGCTAGGCTAAATAAAGACAAAAGGAAGATACACTAAAACACCCCATTAGAAAAGAATTGTCAGGTTAATTGCTCCAATCTAGCTCTCACCCTATGAGATCCATTGAGTTTATTTTCTTGCATGGCAATCATATGCACATTGATGGCAGCATTGAATCAACATAATCACTCAACTGCTTAATTGCAATTAGTAGCCCATCTAAGAACTACATAATCATTAAACTGCTTCTTGATTGCAATTAGTATGGAGTAAAAGCGCACTGTCTTGGATATAGTACAGTCTTGTTCCATATTATTTCATAGATGTGGATCAATACTATGTCAATACTTGGCAATTTATTTACCAGGCAAATATATGGAGAAATAATGACCAGTAGAGTAACAAAGCCATAAACGAAGAATTGCTAATAACAAATGCAATTAGATAAATTCATAAAATTTTAGCACTTTAGAATCTACAGAGAAAATACAGAAGATAGCATAATTAGATTCTACAGTGGAAGATAGCATACCATAGATAGTAATGACTACGTTTGGAAGGAAAAACATAAGAGCAACGAGGACAGCCCAAAAAACAATTTTGGCCATCCATCCACCATGATGCCATGCATCTCTTTTGTCATTCTGATCCTTCACACCAATCATCATCAGAGCAAATATTGCAAAAAACAAAAAATTTCCTAAACTAACACAAAGGACTGCATTGGTTTGAAACCATTCCTTCGAGGGAGTATGGGCAAAAGTATTTATCCCTGCAGGAAAAGGAAGATCAAACAACTAATCAAACAATATGAGGCCAAAAAATGGAATACCTCACAAAAGAATCAAGTAGAGGAAGGCAAGGCTGAATAACTGGAGCATAATAGAAAACCCACACTTTGTCCATCAAAACATACTAAAAAGACAAGCAACGAAAAGAAAGTAGAAGATTGCTAACTAGACCAGAAGCAAAATGCCTCTGTTATTATCACATATAACACAATATGAATGCTTGGAGCAATTGTTTTTCCTAAAAAAAGCACAAAATGTTTCTGCCTGGCTTCTGCAAATAGTCTCTCACTCTACACTCGCACAGAGCATTGAGTAATAATCTCCAGATACTACATTTTCGACAGACATACGAGTAATTCCAAGAGCAGCTACAACAGCTCAGTTCTTTTTGCTTCAAATAAGGAGCAACTGTGAGATTTTATTTCATAAGCCGACAACCCAGCAACCTGATGGACATTGGGATCAGAATAACTGGCAAAAAAGCCAGGAAATGGAAGTGCTGTATCAACTAAACGAAGCCAAACAGTTCCTTCCGACTGCTCCGGCAATAAAGCAACCTCTGGATGGTCACTAGCATTGAATCCAATAAACAAGTCACCCCTATGTAACTTTGATGCCCTGCCATCTACATCTGCCTTAAACATAACAGAAAGGAACTTGCAAGAAGAGTCCCCCCAGTTGGGCTCAGTTTGATTACTTCCATTCCAACATATATTTTCCACTTTAAGAAAGTCCTTCCTCTGAAAGATATCACCTCTTCGATTTCTTAGTGAAGACAAATACGCAACAAATTGCGTAATTTGCAGGCCAAAGCCAGTTCTTAGGCTATTCCAATCAAAAGGTCGTCTATCATTGTAGGATGGCGATCCGCCATTAGAGTACCCACACTCATCCCCCATATTAAGTACAGGAACCCCTAGTGAAACAAATAGAATGAAAAGGAAATTCCGTATCTGCTTAAGCCGTGTCTGGAGAACAGAACTATTGCCTGTCGGACCTTCTTCACCACAATTCCAGCTTAACTCTGAAGCAAGATCAATGCTACTGAAGCTGACCAAATCAACAAGGGGAAGTCCAAAGTTCTTTGTAATATAGTTGAAAGAATATGCAGGACCCCTGGAAGAAAATAGGTCTCCACTGCCACAAATGCGTGTAGCAAGATCACTTAGAAGTGCTTCACCCCTCAAAAAGTTTCTTACATCAACAGAGAATCTGGAGTTCATTTCTGCCCACTTTTTCCAGTGAGGGAATTGGATTTCCATGGATGACATATCAATCGGGGACCAGCAGTCTGCAATAATCTTTGTCTTAGAAAGGATTGGATCGAATGCTATAGCCTCAAGTAGAGGAGGACGGGATAAGTTATTTCCATTTGAGCTACGAACTAGAGAAGAAGAGTTAACAAAACAAAAACCATCAACATGGTATTCGACGACCCAATGATGGAGGCTGTCCAAAATCAAACGTTGAACGATAGGATTATTGCAATTCAATGCATTATTGGCTCCTGATCTGACATCCCCATCAACAATGTAATAAGAAGAATTATCAATTCCACGGAATGATATCATCTGACTGGCTGCATCTCCTCCCTCGCTAGTATGACTGAACACAACCTCCAACAGGACCTCCATACCACGTGCATGCATAGACTTAATCATCTCCTTCATAGAATTAGTGCCTGAAGCACTATCACGACCATGGCCATATGACATCATCGGAGAGAAGAAATGGAAAGGGAAGTAGGGGCCCTTTTTCTCATCAAATGGGAATATCGGCTCCAATAGAACTGCATTGACACCAAGGGTTTTAAAATACTCAATCTTTTCAATCAAACCAGAGAAAGTCCCAGCAGCATTTTCTGACAACCCACTGGATTTGTCTTTTGTGCACAACCCCACGTTTAATCGATAGACCACCAGCTTCTCCATGGGCAAGCATGGACTAGTATCACCACTCCAGTCAAAGGCAGACTCCTTTGCTAGAGAGGCAAGGCACCTAGAGAGAGAAACCTTTCCACCATGATCAGGAAAAAAATTTCCGATTACTTTGGCATATGGATCCAAGAGGACGTGCTTCATGTGAAACCTATCTCCCTTTCGCCAAAGTATTGGCCCTTTGCAGCGATAACCATAGCTCACATACTCTTCAACATTCTCCAAGGAGACATGCCATATGTCACCTGTACAGTTTATGTACGGATCCAACTCAATCTCCAAGGCTGGTTCATCTTTGATACCATCATAAAGACAAAGAATGACGCCCTCGGCATTCTTTGAAAATAAGGAAAAGTTAGTCAAGCCGTCATCAGAAACTGAAACACCTAGCGGCATTGGTTGTCCTGAACCCAAACCAACAGGCACACAGAAGTTTGTTTTCCTATGGCTTCTTATCTCCGATCCAGCCGAATTCAGCAGAAACGATAAGTAAAAAGGGACTTTGGAAGCGTCGAATACCAACTCTGCTAAAAAACTCCCTGATGAATTCTGCACAAACGGCACCTTTGCCGTAACAGTTCCTTCTGAAGCTTGAGAACACGGAACTAACAACAGCGACGAATCAGACGTAAACATGGTCCAGTTCAGTACCAAACCCTCTTCAGTTCCAAACTGCGGCAAGAAAGTAACTTCAAACCGAACGACGTACTTCCCATATTCGGATCGCACCACGACCTTCACGATCCCATTGCTATCAGTTCTAAATGTGTATGAAAATCCCTTTTGTAGTTCCTCTTTGCTACCAATTTTCACACCCACACTCGGATGCAATCGCCGAATTGGACTACGCGATGCCGATGAGGCAATCGGCCTACAAGATCTGCACCAAACTCCGACTTGCTGGCTTCTTCTGCTAGCAAATAGAATTTTTTTGGGTGCTGACGGAACCATCATACCCGATTTGGAGATATCACAATTCTGAGAGCATGCCCCGAACGAAATCGGAAAACGGAGGGTCGCCATGGCCGACGACGATTTTTTAAGGCACAGCAAGCGATGGAATCAAATCCCAATAGGAACTAAAAATTTGAGCGGTGTCACTTCTGTTAGACAATAAGGGGCGGGGGATTTGTTAAGAGGGAAGGCAAAGAGGGCAGATTGAGAGAAGCAGTGATGTGGTCCAATCAGTAGCGGCAAGGCATCAATATATAGAAGAAAGTATCCTAGTGATAGTAGGAGAGAGGAGGGAAGATTATAAAGGAATCTTACATGAGATCCTAGTAGTAGTAGTAGTAGTAGTCGTAGTAGTAGCAGGAGTAGTAGGAGAGAGAGACAGAGAGAGAGAGAGGGAGAGAGAGGGAGTAGGGGAGTAGGAAGGGATCTTACATGGGATCTTCTGGAGGAGGGGGGCAGCGACTTCGCGAAGGATCCAGGAGAGGATGAGGGAGAGCGAGGAGCAGAGGCCGCAGGTGCAGCTCGCGCAGCACGACGCCAAGCACGACGCCGCCCACATACGTCCCGATCGATGCAAATCTCTCTCACACTCTTCAGCTCTCAACACCAGAGAAAGAGAGCAAGATACCACAGAGAGAGAAAGGGGCGATGGGGTTCTGGGGTGGTTGGTACTTGGTAGGGATAAGATCGAAGACACGAGAGGGCCTCGGGATGGGACCAGAAGTCGACGACACAAAGGGTCACGATCTGGCAAGTAAAGCTTCAGGAAACAGAGTGCGCCACGTGCCGCCACGTGGCGCCTCTCTTTTGTTTTTTTTTTTTTCTTTGATGTTTGATTTCTCTTAAAAGTCAATTTGTATAAAAAAAATTCATTAGTTTTGAATTTTTGTAAAAATGGACCATCTTTTTCATTTTTACAGATTTGTTCCGATTTTTTAACAAACTGATCAAATACTCTTATACATTTTTCTCTCTCTTCTTTTTTTTTTCTCTCGTTCTTTTTTTCTTTCTCTTTCCAGAGAGCGGCGGAGGCAGAGGAAGAGAGAGGCGGAGGCGGAGGCAGCCCGCTTCGGTTTTGTCTGGCGCATCCTTGCCCTCGCCCGCGCACCCCCCCGCCTTCCTCGCCTCCGACCCCACTGAGGCCGCGCTGCGACTTTTTTTTTCCCCTCTCCGACCCTCCTCCGTCGCCTCTGACGACGACAGCTATCTTATCCTCTCTCGCCCTTCTCGCCCTTTCCCTCTCCCTCCTCCTTCGCCTCCTCCGTCGTTTTCGACGACGACACTTCTCCGCCGACATCGGCACAGCGGAGGTCGCTGCGGCGCCGCAGCCTCGGAACGGGGGGTCTTTAGCGACATCATCGCTGGCGCCGTGGCCGTTGGCGGAGAGGCGTGAAAAAAAAATTGTAGAAGAGAAAGAAAAAAAAAATAAAGACAAAATTATATAAGAAGTAAGAAGATAATAAAATTGCACTATTAAAATAAGATTACACTGTTTTAAAATAAATTTACACTGTTTTAATAAAAATTACACTATTGGATATAGAAATTACACTCTTTTGGAATGGATTTTACACTCTTAAGGCTAACATTGCACTATTTAGGAGAATTTTGCACCTTTTAGTTTTCTTTTCTTTTTCTCTTTCTCTTCTCTTCTTCTTCCGCTGGTGCCTCTCGCCCGACCCGCGAAGGCGTGGTGGGGGCTATCGCCAAGCTCGAGAAGGTCCCTTCCCGTCGTCAAGAGCCTCATCGAGCTCGGCGATAGCCCCCACTGCACCTTCGCGGGCTGGGCGGGAGGCAGGAGCGGAAGAAGAAGAAAACGAAGAAGAAAAAGAGAAATAGAAAAAGAAAAGGAAAATAAATGGTGCAAAATTTTCCTAAATAGTGCAACATTAGCCTTAAGAGTGTAAAATCCATTCCAAAAGAGTGTAATTTCTATATCAAATAGTGCAATTTTCATTAAAACAGTGCAAATTTGTTTTAAAACAGTGTAATCTTATTTTAACAGTGCAATTTTATCATCTTTTTTCTTCTTATATAATTTTTTGCCTTTATTTTTTTTCTTCTTCCTCTATAATTTGTTTTGTCACGCCTCTCTGCCAACGGCCACGGCACCGGCGACGATGCCGCTAAAGACGCCTCGCTCCGAGGCTGCGGCGCCGCAGCGACCTCCACTGCGCCGATGTCGACGGAGAAGGGTCGTCATCGAAAACGGCGGAGGAGGCGAATGAGGAGGGAGAGGGAAAGGGCGACAAGGGCGAGAGAGGGTGAGATAGGCGTCGTCGTCGAAGGCGGTGGAGGAGGGTTAGAGAGGGAAAAAAAAAAGTCGCAGTGCGGCCTAGGCGGGGTCGGAGGCGAGGAAGGTGGGGGAGGGTGCGCGGGCGAGGGTAAGGATGCGCCGGACAAAACCAAAGCAGACCATCTCCGCCTCCGCCTCTACCTCTACCTCCGCCGCTTTCTGGGAAAAGAAAGAAAAAAGAATGAGAGGAAAAAAAAAAGAGGAGAGAGAAAAAAGTACAAGGTTATTTTGGTCAGTTTGCTGAAAAATCGGACCGAATCTGCAAAAACAAAAAAAGTCGCCCACTTTTGCAAAAGCCCAAAACTAGTGGATTTTTTATGCAAATTGGCCTCTCTTAAATAAGGCCGAAAATTATTTTTGATGTGAAAAATAAAGTTTTAAGCGTTTGGTTGTACCTCAGAAAATAGCTTTTTGCATAAATAATTTTACAAATTTTATTAAAAATTTTACTTTCTATTTTGGCCAATTTGCATAAAAATTTACAAGTTTTGAGTTTGTCAAAAACTGGGCGACCTTTTTCGATTTTGCAGATTCCGTCCGAATTTTTAATAAATTGACCAAAATACTCTAATACCTTTTTCTCTCTCTTTTTTTTTCTCACATTCTTTTTTTCTTGTCGAAAAAGACGACGGAGGCGAAGGCGGAAACGACCCCGATCGTCTCTGCACCTCACGCCCTCACCCTCTCCCGCGCACCCCTCGCCCTACTCGCCTCCGACATCGCCTTTTTTTTTTCTTCTCTCCAACCCTTCTCTACCACCTTCGCGGCCCTCTGTAACGATAACGAGGACGATAACGCTTCCTCTTGCTCCGGCTTCGCTCTCCACCTCCACTGCAACGAATTTTCTATCCGCCAAATAAACCTGCCGTCCCCACTGCCGCCACTGGCGACGAAGAGGAAGTGCTTCTCAGGGCTGAGAAGCACGCCCGCAAGGGAGAGGGAGAAAAATAGTTACACTCCGGCGAGAGCAGATTTTACACTCACCAAACCCACTTTTCGGAACCCGCGTCCCCACCGCCGCCGACGACGATAAAGAAAAAGCACTTCTCGGCACCGAGAAGCTCGCCGGCGAGAAAGGGGCCACCCGCCTACCCAGAGAGCGGCGGCGAGCGCGGCCTTGACGGTGTTGGAGGCGAGGAGGGCGAAAAATACACGGGAGCATCTCTGAATTAGCACTTTTGTTTGTTTAAAATAAAAAAAAAAAAACTAAAAGGCCAAAAATTAGAGAATAATAAAAAAAACCAGAGAAGAAAGAAGAAGAAGTTGAAGTTTGTACTATTAAAATTAAATTACACTGTTTTAAAAGAATGTTGCACCATTATGGACGTAAGTTGCACACTTTTATATATAATTGCACTCTTTATGATGAAAGTTACACTCTTTAAACGAAAGTTGTACTCTTTGAGAGATATTTGCACTATTTTTTCTATTGTTGCACTCTTTGAGATGTTAATTGTACCTTTAGAATGAAAGTTATACTCTTTAAACGAAAATTGCACTTTTTGAGAGATATTTGCACTATTTTTTCTATTGTTGCACTCTTTGAGATGTTAATTGTACCTTTAGAATGAAAGTTATACTCTTTAAACGAAAATTGCACTTTTTGAGAGATATTTGCACTATTTCTTTTCTTGTTATACTTTTTTAGATATATACTGCACCTTTAAAATGAAAGTTATTTTTTAAACGAAAGTTACACTCTTTAAGAGATATTTATATTATTTTTTCTCTTATTGCACTCTTTAAGATGAGATATTTATACTATTTTTTCTCTTATTGCACTATTTTTTTTTGATGTGTTGATGTGTAAACTGCACCCTTTAACAGGAGAAATAGTAAAAATATCCCTCAAGTAGTACAACTTTCGTTTAAAGAGTGTAACTTTTATTTTAAAGGTATTGTTTACACATCAAAGGGTGCAACAAAAGGAGAAACAATATAAATATCTCTAAAAAAAGTGCAACTTTTGTTTAAAGAGTGTAACTTTCATCTTAAAGGATACAGTTTATATTTAAAAGAGTGCAACTTACGTCCATAATAGTGCAACGTTTTTTCAAAATAATGCAATATAATCTTAACAGTGCAAATTCATCTTCTTCTTCCTGTTTCTCTAGTTTTCGTTCTTATTTTCTAGTTTTTGGCCTTTTTGTTTTTCTTTTGCTTTAAACAAACAAAAGTGCTAATTTAGAGATGCTTCCGTACATTCCTCGTCCTTCTCACCTCCGACACTATCGACGCTACACTCACTGCCGCCCTCTAGGGTAGGCGGGTGGGCCACGTGCCCCCTCCCTCGCCGACAAGCTTCGCGATGCCGAGAAATGCTTTCTGTTTATCATCGGCGGCGGTGGTGGGAATGCGAGTTTCCAGAAGTAGATTTGGTGGGTGCAAAATTCGTTGCAGTAGAGGTGGAGGAAGAAGGCGAAGGAAGAGGACGTGCTACCGTCCTCGTTATCGTCATGGAGGGCCACGGAGACGGTGGAGGAGGGTCGGAGGCCTCGGCGTGGTAGGAGGTGAGTAGGGCGAGGGGTGTGCGGGCGAGAGTGAGGGTGTGAGGTGTAGAGATGATGGGGGCCGTTTCCGCCTTAGCCTCTGTCACCTTCTTCGGCGAGAAAAAAAAGAACGCAAGATAAAAAAAAAAAAAAAAGAAGAGAGAAAAAGGTATAAGGGTATTTTGGTCAGTTTACTAAAAATTCGGAGCGAATCTGCAAAACCGAAAAAGGTGGTCCAGTTTTACAAAAGTTTAAAATTTGTGAATTTTTTATGCAAATTGACTTTTTATTTTTAACTTTGAAAGGTCAAAACAATATAAAATAAATAAATAAATACTGCGCACGCGGCTCGACTTGGCACACTCTCACAACCCACGAGTGCACGTCATGCTTTGTGGACCACATGAGAAGTGTAGCTTGGTTTCTCATAGGATCTAGTATAAAATATGGATATTAGAATTAATAGAGATAACCTCATTAATGTCTTCCTTACTATAGTATAGGGCTAGCAAATGAGCGAGCCGGCTCGTGTTCGACTCGCATTCGGCTCGATATTCGGCTCGCTCGAGCTCGGCTCGAATTAATTTCAAGCCGAGCTTGAGCCTAAATTTAGGCTCGAAATTAATTTCAAGCCAAGTTTGAGTATTACTGAGCTCGCTAGAATTAGGCTCGAAAAGCTCGATATATATATATATATATAGGGCCCGGGAGTGCGGCTAGGATGCTTATGGAAGCACGGAGGGCTCCGTGCTTCCACTTTGTTTTCGATGTTCGGACTTTCGAATCGACGATCGGCTCCGTTAGACTTGATCTAGAGTATTTGAAGTATCTAGAAAATAAATTTTGCGATTTTTCGATATCATTTGCCTAGTGATCGAAGTGGCTCAAAATCAACGGCTGAAAATAAAAATCTTACAAAATATGATGATATGACATTAAAATTTTAGATCAAAGTTATTGATCTTGTTTTATATGGTATAAAGAATTTTTTATCAAAATTTTATGTGATTTGGATATTTCTACACCGTTAAACTTGCAACCGGCTCACCACGGCCATTAAAATTATTGATTTTGAGCCCCTTCGATCACTATGCAAATGATATCGAAAAATCGCAAAATTTATTTTCTAGGTACTTCAAATACTCTAGATCAACTCTAACGGAGCCAATTGTCGATTCGAAAGTTCGAACATCGAAAACGACTTGGAAGCACGGAGGCCTCCGTGCTTCCATAAGCATACCAGCACAACTCTAGGGCCCGGCTACTATACTATTATGAGTACGATCGCCCTCGTACTCACAAGTTATTTTCGATGATAGAGCTTTCTAATCGACGATCCACACCGTTAAACGTTATTTACAGCATTTAAAACTTCTAGTGTAACATACCGAAATATAGGTGGAATATATTGGACTTCAGCCAAATTGGCCAAAGTGCCCGAAAGAAATAGTTGCACAAGTTTCATTAACATTCCAACCGTGTTGGAAGGCTAAAAAATGAGTTCTAAAAGAGTTAGAATGGTTTTAGTGTTGTTCGGTACGAAATAGAATCGAAAACGAGCTAAAACTGCACTCTGGAGCATTGTGTACCGGTACAGGTTGATGGCTGTACCGGTACAGCAAGCGACCCGAGGAAAAGGTAGCTCTCGGTTTTGAGCTGGAAAAAGGCTGTGTACCGGTGACAGGATTTCGTGTACCGGTACGCAGTGTAAAATCCGAGAAGATGGCTCTCGGGTTTGGTTGTTGCGCGAATCGTGTACCGGTGATACCAACCCGTGTACCGGTACGCTGTGGACCCGACAGCAAGAATTAGTCTGCTGCAAATATGAATGTTTGGGGGGTCTTTTAGCAATTGTTACATTATGTTATATCCCCAAACACCCTCTCTCTATCTCTCTCGTGTCTCTCTCACTCTCTCAGCCGGTTGCAAAGGAAGAAAGAAAAGAAAGAAAAGAGAGAAAGAAAGAGAAGAAGAAAAAGAGAAAGGAAAGGAGGAGAAGGAGAGAATCATCATCTCCACCATCATCTTCATCTTCTTCTCACCTTGGAGCTCTTGGAGAGGTAAGTTTCCTATCACCTCTCATGGTAGGAATAGGGTTAGGGTTTGGTTTTTAAACCCTAAAACTTAGAGATCTGGAGCTTCTAATGTGTTAGAACCTTGTAGGAACCTTGAACACCATGAAATCCATGGTTTTCTCATGAGGCTCTAATGGTGGATTTCTAGGGTTTATTCTAAACACCCTAGAAATGGTTCGAATGCTCCTAGATGAGCTCCTAGATGATAAACAAGCTTTCTATTGCTTGATTTATAGATCAAAGTTGGAGTATTGAGTATATGTCACATTAGGGCATCCCAAAGGGGGGTTTTGCTCATGTGGGGTTTTGATATATTTTGACCCCTTGGAAACCTAATTGGGGACCTGACAAACACGTTGGCGAAGTCGGTTTGACCATTTGTCAAGTGTACGCGAAGTTATTGACAAAATGATATTTTGTCGTACAGATGGCCGCAGCACGCAAAATGAAAGCCTAAAAATCGTGGGAACGGAACTGGAGCACCTTGGAGTCGTGGAATAAACTCCGGAAAAGACGGATCACGATTCAGAGGTCATTTGGGAGTCGCGCAAGAGTTTAGGCCAAACCGGGCAACGGTTGCCGCGGGAGGCCGATTGCAAGTGTTGACAAGCAATCGGAGTGCAAGTTAAGGTGGGTTGTGTTTACCGAAGCGACTAGGTCGCCCTTATGTCTAAATGATGTTGAAAATCTTCATTGATGCATACAAGTGTAAATGAGGTATATGGATAATGCATGTAAAAATGCTAAGTAATGCATGACACTAGTGATAGGATGTATATGCATGTAAAAGACTAGGTATGCATGTGAACTAGATGAATGCAAGTAAACAGAGCATGATGAATGCATTGATTAATGCTAGAGTATACACAATAGGCATGATATAGAAATAATAAATGCAAGCATGTGGTTAATGCTAAGAGCAGAGATGATGACGCGATGAGAATGCTAAGTAAAAAAAATATCATGTGATGCTAGTGGTATACAGATTAGTTGACATTTATATGCGAACATAACATGAGAATGTTAAGTAAATGCAATGAATAATGTTAGTCAAGGGACATGTGTTTGTGGACATAAGATATGTTAAGTCATGTGTGTTGGCAAGTTTCGTGAAGTGAGTCGGAGTCTTGAAGAATCGGTGCGTGTTGTCGAAGATCGAAGAATTCAAGATTTCGAAGAAGTTGGAAAATAACTCACCGTGAATCACGATGTCCAGATAATGTGTTAATTCATGATTATGGTGATTCATACTTAGTTGTAGATATTAGAATCATAATATCATTGTCTAACGGATTAGAAAGTGCATCGGAACTTTGCAAAACCCGAAACGGCGAAAATTTGCAAAGTGTACCGGTACAGCATCAGAAGTGTACCGGTACAAAATGTGTACCGGTACGACCATCAAGGGTGTAACCGGTTTCACTGTTTCGTCTGGTTTTTCGTTCCGTCATTGTGTAACCGGTGACAGCCTAAAGTGTACCGGTACACAGTGTAAAATCGTGAAATCTTTCTAATCCGACTCCAATTGATTCTAAAGTCTATAAATAAGCTATTGGGCTTCTCTAACAGATTAAGCATCATAAGAATACATGTTTGAGAAACCCTAGAGGCTCGGATTTCATCTTAAACCTATTTTCTACAAAAAGCCTCTTTTAGATCAAATCGAGATATTGAAATTTGATATTAATATGTCGATTTGATCTCCGCTTCGCTTGGAGTTCTATTCCCTGGTTTTCTACGATACTCCTAAGCGAAGGATCACCATAATCATGATGCTCTTCATGAACGGCGTCGTGGATTCGGCGTGAACAAAGGCGGTTCGTGGATTCGGATCGTTGGCTCGTGGATTCGAGTGGCGTCGTGGATTCGGCGTGATTGAAGCTTCGTGGATTCGAAGTGGAGGCGTTCGTGGATTCGGACGTGAGGGCGTGGACAACCCGGAGGGTAGCGCGAAGATTCATAGGAGGTTAAGAGAGGTTGAGTCCGTGGAGTCGGTAATCACCTTGTAATCTTTTCTCTTAGTGAATTATTTTTTCGCGTGTTGGTCCCGTGGGTTTTTCTCCAAGTTGGAGTTTTCCCACGTAAATCTCGGTGTGCTTTTTATTTTCCGCATTTATTTTTATTGCATCGAGATCTGTGGTTTTTGGCCTTTCACCTATTCACCCCCCTCTAGGTGATAGATACAATCTAGATAGATCCTTGGGCTCCTTAAAACTTTCAAGATACATATAGATCGAGTGGCATCTAACCTAGAGTTGTGAACCTAGGGTAAATAAGAGTGAATGGGAACCTAGTGTTAAGAATATAGGTTAAATAAGAATGGTATTAAACCTAATGCTAAAGAACTTAAGTTGTGAGATAGAAATAATGATCCTAGAATCACATGAACCTAGGGTTAGAGTAAACCTAGGAAAAGTGGTAAAGTTGTGGAACCTAGAGTTAAAGTAAACCTAGGTTATACGTTAAAGGTATTAAACCTAGGGTCAAGTAGACCTAGGAGGAAAAGGACGATGGACCTAAGTAGGTCGGCACTATAGGGTTACAAGACCAACCCTTGAGTTATGTAAGTGGATTCCAGAATCCTGCTGCGAGTGCAGTGGCTGCTAGTGCAGCATATGAGCTCGGAAGTTCTTGGCCGCGGGTGTATGTGGCAAGGTTCCTCTCCCACCGGAAGAACTTCGAGGTTTGTGATCGAGCAAGAACAGTGAGCGCTAGGGTACATGTGGCATGTTCCTCTCCCTATCGGGGATCTCGGCTGCAGGTGTATGCGGCATGTTCCTCTCCCACCGGGGGATCCCTGACCACGGGGTACGCTGGGCGACCCGTTGGGCGATGTGGTTCTTGGTCTGTAGGCTGAGGTGCATGCGAGAGTTTCTTCACCTCGAGCCGGACAGAGCGCGGCTTATCCGCAGTTGATTGACTCAGGACCGAGTCGGGTGGCATAGATGACTAAGGTAGAGGTAACCTTAGATATGAGCTGCCAATGACTATGGCAAAGAATAAGAATAGCTAATAATAAGTATAGCTAATAAAGTAAAGAATAGCTATGAATAGAAAAGAGAATTGCAAGTAGAAAAGAGTGGCTAGCAATAAAGAATGAAAAAGAATAGTCAAAGATAGAGAATGACTGAATGTAAAGAATAAAAATAGAATAATCTACTTGCATAAGTACAGGGGTTGCATATTGCATTTCGAGAGGCATGACATTTAGTTCAATAGTGGATAAATATATTTGTTGTATATTATTGGACTAACATGTGCAGGGCCTCATTAGACATATCGACCAAGCTTTTTCCTTGGGTGGCCGTACCGACTGGAAACCATGGAGTTGGTTCTCACCCCACGTTATTTTGGGGTGTTTACAGGTACACGTGAGCGGCGCGGTGGCGCGAGGCAAGGGCGTAGCTCCGTAGATAGCGCCCAACCCCAGAGACCGAGATAGCAGTACCCGAGTTGGTTGTCTAGCTTGGGAGGTTTAAAGACAAAAACAAACTTTTATTAAGTTGTAATAAATTGTAATATTTGGGATTGTATTTGGAAGTTAATGTAAAAGTAAAATTATGATGTAAAAGGTATCTAAGTGAATGGTGTAATAACTTAGCAGTTTATGTTTTTTATGCTTCCTTATGCAATCTTTGAATGAATACTGTTCCTGTTTGGAACCACTCGTATTGTATTGATTGCGACGCTTTGGACATACTGGGGAGACTCTGTCCGCGTGCAGGGAAAACTCCGGTCCGTTCGGCAGTCTGTCGACGGCGCCGCGACCCTGTCCAAATTGGCGGTTGGTCGCGGGGCGTGACATCTAGAAATCAAATTTTATAATATTTCGACATCATTTACCATACGATCAAGAGGTCACAAATTTGACAATTTTTAACGGCCGGTATGGGATACTTGCTAGTTTAACGGTGTAAAAGAATCGGAATTTATTGAATTTTTGATAGAAAATTCTATTCACTACATAGATTGTCACGCCCCGGGACCGGCGGAGGCCCTTCCGGTAGCGCGCCCAACCCCGCCATATGTCTACACATATAAGGCGTCTACAATAAAAGCGGAAGTAAGGCAAGAAATAGAATAAATAGAATGAATAGCAACTAATGATATCAGAGCAAGTAAAGTTCTATCATCTAAACCAGAGTAAAAGAAACATATCTAAACAATAAAAGTAACCATAAGTAATACAATATCTGTCTCAAAGGTACACAAAAAGGGGGGTCTCTAGTACACTGGTAGCTCTCAACCTCTCCAAAAAGAAATGCATCGAGAGGTAGACCACCTAAACTCGTCATTCGCTGAAGGGTTAACTCGAAGCAGCGCCCTTCCCACGGTCCCTAGCCTCTCCCGGCGTGGAAGGCTCTGAAAGAAATCATGAAACAGAGGGCGTGAGAATTATAATTTATAGTTCCCAGTGGGCAATTACTGACCTCAGCTCAATGCACCACTAGGCCCCAAAAGGAAAAGGGTAAGTCGAAAGCAATAGTAATAACGAGTAATTTGCATTTATGAAAGCATAGCGAAAATGCTAAACTACTACTTGCAATTAAACATGGCATTTATGTAATGCACAATTATCTTGTCATGAAGAATATGTCTCTACTTAGCCATAAATAATATCATGGTTTGCCTAATGAAATTATGATGATTATCCTTTATCATACCAACATTGTATATATGAATGCAAATAAGCAATGTCTCCTAGCATACTATATGTATATATGTATACCCAAATGTCCAAATCTATGCTAGAAGCAAGTCCGAGTAATCCAACTACTACTCTCTATCTAGTAGTGATTATAACATACTCATCCCGTGTCGATTTTCATTTCCAAATAAGGACCTACCCAAGGTAGTCCAGCTTGTGCCGCCTAAGTGCCTGTGGTAGCCCAACATCCCCACTCTTGGAATGTGTCTGTCCCACTCGACCCTGTAGGCTTCTCAATACCGCACGAGCGAACGTAGTCGCGTAGGCTGACTCAGGAGTGCCGGCTTGTAGGGAGTGACCCTCACAAGTATGTGCGAATGAGCACAAATGGCAAACAAGCAAGGTCAATGTCTCAAATATCCAATCATCATGTCTCTAACATGGCAATAATCACTAGCATCTCGAAGATCTAGTTCTATGTCACAATGTAAAATTCTCATATTTACTAAGTCTAGTGCCCCTTTAAGACACTTAGACATTTCGATGTACAAGCATGTTCCAATTCTCCCAATGGCACTATCCACTAGGTTCGCACATGACCGAGCTCAATGCCTCTTTATGACATTAGCCCAATTATTTACAAGTAGTACAAGTCCCCAAGCCTCTTTATGGCTTACTAAGGTTCTGATGTCACGATTAGGCATAAAGGTTAAATGCATAATAGCAATGTCCAATTTCATAATGGGAATCTGTCACGCCCCGGGACCAGCGGAGGCCCTCCCGGTAGCGCGCCAAGAGCCGCCATATGCCTACACATATAAGGCGTCTACAACAAAGCGGAAGAATAAGATAAGAGATGAACTACATCTAGAGATATCAGAGCAAGTATACATCTAGAATCTATAGTAGATAAAACATAACTAAACAATAAAAGTAAAGCATAACGTTATACAGTATCCATCTCAAAAGTACAAAAAGGGGTGGTCTCTACAAATGGTACAAATCTCTCAACCTCTCCAAAAAGAAACAAAAGAGAGGTGGACCACTTATCCAATAATCCCTCGCTAGCTAGCACGAGGCGATTCCTTTCCCGCGATCCTGAGCCTCTCCCGGAGTTGAAGGCTCTGAAAGAAAACATAAAACAGGGGGCGTGAAAACTATAATTTATAGTTCCCAGTGGGCAATTACTGACCTTAGCAAAACGCACCACTAGGCCCAAGTCATGAGCAGATATAGGAAATGAAATAATAACTGCGGAAGTAAAAGCATATAATGAAATGCTATACTACTATGCCACAAGTATACATGATATGAACATGGAGTACATCTACTCTGTCATGAATCCAGTATGCCGATACCTAACAAGTATGCTCTATCATGGCTACCAAGTAATACTATCAAGTATACAATATGTGATGTAACAAGTAATACTATTAAGTGTACAATATGTCCCCAAATTCAATACATATCTAGTATGCACTATCATAGGAACTAAGGGTACCACAAATCCCAATGTCAGCTAAATCCAACTACGATATACTATCAAGTAGTGATTGTCATTTAATCGATTAAGGTTCATCATTCAATCTCATCCAGGACCTACACATGTGTAGTCCAACTTGTGCCGCCTAGCTGCCGGTGGTAGCACCAACATTCCCCCTCGAGGAATGAGACTGTCCCACGCGACCCTACAGGCGTCTCAATCCAGCACGCGCGAACTGTGTCGCAAAAGGCCAACTCCGGAGTGCCGGCTTGTAAGGAGCGACCCTCACAAGCATGTGCGAATGAGCACAAATGGCAAGTAACCATAGTCATCATGTCACGGATCTCGTCATCATGTCTCTAACATGGAATAGCCACTAGTAATCCCAAGGGTCTAGTCTGTGTCTCAAAGTGAAGTTCCAACATTTACTAAGTCTAGTGCCTCTTTAGGACACTAGAACATTACTATATCCAAACATATTCCAATTTTCATGCCTCTTTATGGCACTATTTACTAGGTTCATATATGTTCCAAACTCAATGTCGCTTTATGACATTAGCTTAATATACCAATTCCAAGCCCAATGCCTCTTTATGATATTAGCTTACCCTATCAATAATAGGTTAATACGCATGCTCTCTAGCATGATCTCACATTGCTAATATGTACCTAGCAGGTATTCCACAATGCATATAAATATTAACATGCATCTATCCACTAATATATGGTTTCAATGTGTCCGTATGCAACTATCAACATAGCATAGTTCTCATAATGCTACATGCATATATTTTCTAATGCAACTAGCAACTTAGCATAATTCTCATAATATTAACATGCACATATAATTCACATATCATTCAAGTCTAATGCCTCTCTATGGCATTACTTTGCTAGACTCATTCATAGCTCAAGCCCGATGTCGCATTACGACATTAGCTC
>NC_033624.1:7980877-7993211 GCF_001540865.1 Ananas comosus
AGCGAAGAGATACACGGGCATTACGATCAACTATAAGATCAAACATTAACAATTATAGCAAAAGGGCTAAAACTCACCTAATGAGTAAAAATCCCTCTCCAAGGTTCAAATGGAGGCCAAATCTCATTCAAAGGAACCTAATACAAAGTTCTAATCCCATTAGATTGGTTCCAAAAGCCTCTAATCAAAAAGCCCCAAAAACAACCCTAAACTCTCATTCTAGGGTTTCATCTAGTATAAAGCTTCAAAACCAAAATCTAGAGGGAGAGAATAAGCTACCAACCTCTTAGAAGCTTCCAACAAGGTTCAAAGTCCTCAAGGTCCAGGAATCTCTCCTCCAACAAGCTCCAAACCCAAGCTCTAATGGTGGAAATGCCTCTAATAACCAAAAAAGAGCAAGAGAGGGGTTTAATCTCTTAAAAACCCAACCAAAATCAAAAAAATGGAGGGGGAGGGTGTGAAGGCTCCCTTACCTCTCCTCTTGCTAGTCCCAAGCTCAGGAGAAGCCCCTAGGGCGTGGGGGGTTCAAATAAGAGGTCCACAATTGCAAAAACACCCCTACAGTTCAAACTGCACGAAATCAGCCTCCTTGTACCGGTACACGGGCCCTTATACCGGTACAAGCCCTACGAAAATCACAACCCGAGGCTCGGGTTTGTGGGGTAACCGGCCCTGTACCGGTGCAAGCACCCTGTACCGGTACAACTACCAGCCTTGTACCGGTACAGCCATCAACCTTGTACCGGTACAAGCTCTGCTGAAGGTTGCCCGAGAGCTGACCAAAAATCCGATTTTTCGAATTTTTGTGCTAGGCTTTAAACTTCACTTCTCGGGATGCGAGCCATAGGTCGGAACACTGTCAACGACCCACCAGAAAGTCTGGAATTGCTCAGCACACAACCAACCACTCGGACCTTGCAATTTGCAAAGGTCCAGTGTGTTACATATATAAAGATCAATAACTCTGATCTTGAATTGAAGGATCCGATTATCCTTTTTTAGGACGTCGTTCGATTTTGACCGTTCATTTTATGCCCACTTGATGGACTTTATTATGATTTCGAAAATTTACGAAATTTATTTTCTAGAAGTTTCAATTCTCTAGATCATATTTAACGGAATGGATCGTCGATTCGGAAGCTCCATCATTGAAAACAACTTATGAGTACGAGGGCTCCAATACTCATAATAGTATAGTATTATGGCATTTATATATATATATATATATATATATATAGAGAGAGAGAGAGAGAGAGAGAGAGAGAGAGAGAGAGTCCGGCTACTATACTATTGATAGTACAACACCCTTGGTACTATTGACTTTTCTACCGTTAGATTTATCATTTCATCATTTCCACCCGTTAGATTATACTATTAAACCAACCACCCACTCAACCCTAGGGGACCACTGCCAATTTAACCGGGGACCACTATCATCCTAACCGCACATCCTTTCATCCAACGACTGAAAACTCAATAGTACTAAGGGCTTAGTACTATTGATAGTATAGTAGCATAATTCTATATATATATATATATAAAAAATTTATTATACTATTAATAGTACCAACCACTTGCTATTAGATTTTCGCCCCTTGGATGAAAGGATGTGTGGTTAGGATGATAGTGATCTTGTAGGGTTAAGTGGGTGATTAGTTGAATAGCTTGATCTAATGGGTGAAAATGCTCAAAGGGGTAGATCTAATGGCACAAAATTCAATAGCACTAAGCATTTGGTACTATCGATAATATAGTAGCCGAACTCTTTCTCCATATATATAGTCCGGCTACTATACTATTGTAAGGACTGAGATTTTGACAGTGCAACTAAACTCTCTGTTGACGATGTTTATGTGTGTTATTTAATTATGTAAACACTTGTCAAGTTTCAGAAGAAAATGAGTTAGAACGGAGAAGTTACGCGATAAATACTAATCACTTAAGTGAATAGTAACTCCAGTTTTCCGGAGAAGTTAATAAGAGAAGATGGCTTCTGGCGCATATCGGACTCCATTCATAGTGATCCAATAGCACTAGTGTGATCCGCTTGCAAATCAGACAGACGGATCTACGGAGATTGCACGTTGATCAAGGAGAGGTCGGTGTTGGCAAAACGATATTTTCGCAAAAGTCGCGACATTTTATGTACCGTTTCGCGTGAATCGCACGTGGAGGGGTATTTGCACATTTTATTCGTGCTGTGAGGGACTAGGATTAAATTGTTGAGTCTTGGAGGACTTTTTCGCAAAAATACACTTACATATATATGTTGATGTTAGGTTTTTTCTTGGAAACGCTAACCCTAGTTGCCCCTCCCTCGGCCGACCTCCCTGCCACCCTCAACAACTCCTTCTGCCCCAGCCACGTGTACCCCGGCCGCCGGTGAGCGCCTTCGGCTGCCGGAGAAGTGGCTATCTTGCTCGCCTCCATTGTTTTCTCTACCAAGCAACCTTCACCTCTGCCATTGGCCATCCAAGGGTGATCCTTAACTCCGGCCCCCTTCCCTGGCCGTGCCCGACCTCCGGCGACTACTGGCTTGCCGTCGCCGCCGCCCTCACGCACAGCCACTGCCGCTTTGGCAGCCTGCTGCCAGGCTTGCCAAGCTCGGACCGAACCCAGGCCAGACCTTAGCTCGCGCGCCGCCGCCGCCCTTGGCCAGGCGTGCCGCCTTCTTGGGCCTCCGACAGCCCTCCCGTGCCGGCTACCGTCGTCCCTACACGCCGCCGCTACTGCCCTGGCAGATCGCGGCCAAGGCAAGCGGACTCAGACGAGGCAACCCGAATTCTTGGTCCTCGCGGCGCCGCCGCCTTGGGCACTGGGTTGCCCTTCTCCGGCCTTCTGCGACCCGTCGCCATCGCCCCTGAGCACCCCTGGCCGCTGCTCGGCGGCAGCTGCACCGCTGAGGCCGAGCCGAGCCCATGCGGGCTCGAGATGCTCCAGCGCCGCCGCCGGCGACCTCCGTCGCCGACCGGCGTGAGCACTCCCTCCCCAAGGTCGGCTGCGCTCGTCCACCACCGGCGCTCCCGTGGCCGGAGCCCTCTACAGGCCGGATTGGGCCCTTACTCTCCACGGGTTTGGGAGGCTAGGGCATCATTGCCCGCCGCCTCTGCCACCTCCCGTTGCCGGCCGACACGTGCCTTGGCCTTCCTTCGTCGCTAGAAACCTCCCCCTGCCGGCGCGCCCGCCGTCCGACCGCTGCCGGCCAAGCTGTGCTCCACCAAGCTCCGGTGAGTCTATTACTGCTGTTTGTGCACTGTTGCCGGATTGTTTACACTGTTTCGGCGAACCGGGGCTGTTCCGATGCCTCCGTAGGTGAGCACGGTGATCTTCAGTCAGTGCTTATCACAGTGCTCACCTCATTTAGTGTCAGCAAGCGTCGGATGTGTTAATTTGAGGCGTTTTAGTTTTAGCACGCAGTTTTTGCTGAACTTCGCGTCGCTCGCGCGCTTGTCACAGTGGTCAGAATTGCTTCGAAAGGTGAGCACGGCCTCCGGCACACCGAGACCTATTAGCGGGTGTCTCGGTTTGGCTGATTGACTTCTAGTTTGTGTAGACAGACCATAAAAGCGCCGAAATCACATAAAATAATGTGATTTCGGGTAATCGAGTGGGCTTTTATACATTTTGGTTCGTCGTGGCTGCTGTTGGCAGCATGTGCGGGTAGTGGGTAACCTCTGGACTGATTGTCCAAGGCCCCAGACCTTTGAGAAGATCGGAAATGTATTTTCGGTGCGTTTGTCGGCAAAATCCGCCGACGGAACGCGGTTTTGGTTCGGAATTATTCCGACAGTGCTTCGTGAGCTATTGTGTAGTCGCTGAGCCTTGTTGGCTGGTCACTCGCATCATTTTGAGAGTTCAGAAATGACGAGTGAGCGACGGTGGGTTCCGGTGTCGAAATTGACACTTTCGGGAACCCGGATCCGAACAATTACCCGACGATAATTGTTTGTTTATGTAATCTTGTTTTGCTGCCAAGTCACACTAAAATAGGTGTTTTGTGGCAGCAGATGACTCGTATCTTGAGTCGGTGTGTCCCGAGACAGTTCGTGGGTCCCGGCGGAGTTCCGGTGAGGTTTACGGGACTTCCGACGTGTTACGGCGATCGGTTTGGGAAACCGATCTCCGTGGGTTTGTTTGTGGGTTGTGGATTTAGTGGTTATTAGTTGTGGGTTAGACACTAACCCGGTGGACCTTCCTTAGGTCCGGTTGACTTTCTTTCGCAGTCAGGAGATAGGCGCGACATTCGTACAGGTGGGTATTTCGATCCGAAGTCGGTACAGTGGTGCACGCTCGGTGATATCCTTCTATCCCTGTTCTTCTGTTATTACTATTGCGTAGTATAGTATATTGAGCCTTGCACCCCTATTGTTTACATCTTACTCTACTCATTGTTTGCATGATTAGTATCCTGAGTAGGAGTAGAGTAGTTATACCATGTTTCCTTGTTGCTCTACTTAGCTATTCTGCATATCCTGTATTATGTTTAGAGTAGAGCGGTTTCGTGATTTCTTGTGAGATCGGTGACCTAGTCGGTCGGTTCCTTGACTTCTGTCGTTCGATGACCTATGAGGTTGGTGTACCCTGAAGGGTAGGATTGTCGGCTTGTGGCTGACGGTAGTTCCAGATTATATTGATACGCTCTTGAGATTTATTGGTCAGTTCTTGCATTTATAGTTTAGTTGATCCATTGAGCAGTATTTGCATATCTTTGAGAGGATATTGAGTTGTTCCATCCTAGTTGACCTGAGTGGACGGTTCTTGTACTTCCTTACAGTTGGATGACCTTTTGGTCGGTTAGCCCCGAGGGGCGGTGATTTGTCGGCTGGTTGCCGACGGTTGGCTATTGATCATTTCCGCATTGTTCGCCTCAACTTGAGTGCATTTCACGTACACCAGCGGGTTGATCCCCCGCAGGAGGGTGTTCTTTTCCGGAAAAGTGGTCGTACATCCGACCCGTGAGCCCAGCGGTGTTCTCTTTGTGCTAGGGTTACATGCCAGGTGTGAGCAGGTAGTGGCTTTTGCCTGAGGTCCTTAGACCGACACGGTGGTTTAGATTGGGTACTTTTGGACTTCTCGTCCGGTTGACGCATATAGCTATAGTAGCGGTTGTTGCATATATACTTACAGTTCTTTCTTTACAGTTGTCTTGCTACTATAGTTGATATCCATGTATGCATTCAGTTCTTCCTTACGGTAGCGGTAGTTGTGTTTTCATATATATATATATATATATATATATATATATATATCTCATTCGTTCATTATCGTTGCTACTGTATTTCACTTACCCATACTGTTGTTTATCTCTTCCTGATCTGGTGAGTACTCCTCGCCTTCGTCGGCTTGCAGTACCCACTGGGAGGGGAGACATGTGTAAATGTTCTTACCTCCCCCACCATTTTTCAGGTATTGCAGGCGATGAGTATTGGGACGAGACATGAGGTACGTTCGTAGCGGTCGATAGAGCTTTCGACCCAGGTTATTCGGTTTAGTTTCTGTCCTTACTATTCTGTTGATATAGCTCAGACAGTTTATATGGTTCAGTATTTTTATACAACTGAATATTGAGATTTCAGTTGGTTTATGAATGGAATAAAGAATTATAGGTTTTCATAAACTGAAAATGATTTTCTACCCCTCGTGGTAGCGTGCTTTAAAAAGAAAAGGCTTTCGTGTAGGAAATGGTTTTAAAAAGGTTTTATTGGCCTTTCAACTCTTGGTGTTTCAAAATGAGCTTCCGGGTGGGAAACGTTTTAAACTAATGGTCGTGGATTTATAAATTGAGCTATGAATGATAAATCTATGATGAATGGTGAATGAATATTGATTGTTGTTTATTCATTATGGTGGTTATATCCTGGTTATACTCTTGTACTTGTGCGACGCCGTGCAAATATAGGGGAGACTCTGTCCGTGTGAACAGTGAATTTTCTGTATTTGTGGCGGATCTGACATACCCTGGGGTCAGGTTTTCAAAAAAAAAAAAAAAATTCTACAAAATTTTTTTGCTGTGTTTTAACCTAAAAGGGACTCCGGGACGTGACAACTATCTATACTATCGATAGTATCAATCTTTTTGTGCTATCGAGTTTTCTACCATTAGATCTACCTATATATATAGGGTTCGACTACTGTACTATCGATAGTACCAAGCATTTGATACTCTTGAGTTTTCTGCCCTTAGATCTACTATTTTAGCCATTTTCATCCGTTAGATCACACTATTCAACTAGCTACCCACTTAACCCTAAGGGCGTGTTTGGTTCAAGTTATATAATATTACAGAGTATTTCGATATATCTAGATATCTTGGATATCTAAAAGAGATTACTACTTATCCTGCATTAGCGCGTTTGGTTTAATACAGTAATATAATGCTGGATTACAGTGGTTATAACATAAATATGTTTGGTTCTATCTATAAAATTCAATAATCTAGACAATAAATTATAGTCTATTCCAAAATTGCCCTTAACCATATTTTGTAAAATAAATTTTATCGTTTACAAATAATATTTTTTTACTAAATTTTATTTTAAATAATTTAATTTTTTAAAATTTGAAATTTAAAATTTAAATTTGAACAAAAATATAAATTTAATATTTTAATTTAAAATATAAATATGAAATTTATAAATTTAAAATCCAAAATATAAATATAAATATAAATATAAAATTAAAAATTAAAAATCTAAATTTAAAATTTAGAAATTAATATACAAATTTGAATTTTAAAATTTGGAATTTAAAATTTGGAATTTGGAATTTGGAATTTGGAATTTGGAATTTAAAATTTAGAATTTGAAATTTAAAATCTAAAATTTAAATTCAAATTTAAAATTTAAGTTTTAAATTTGAAGTATAAAATTTTAAAACTTAAAATTTTAAAAATTAAATTTAAAATTTAAAATTTAAAAGTTGACAATTCAAAATTTTAAATTAAATTTTTTAAAATAACGTATTGAAAGGGTTTCGAAAGTTAGAGGGGTAAAATTATCATTTTACATAATATGTAGTATTACCGATTTTTAGTAATGCAAGATACACGACCCCCCCTCTTGTTAATATTTTCGGTGTAATCCTGTTTGATTTGTAATGCTACATTAACGACTAGATTATATAGCGGATGAACCAAACACAGTAATCTGGACAGAATCACCACACTCAACAATCAATTTTTTTAGCCCACCCCGCTCAGTAACATATCACTTCTTCTCAGCCAAGAGGTCATTGTAGTACCCCCGAAGAAGGCTGTAGTCATTTTTCAAACGCTTATATTTTTCCTTAACCACGTCATGGTCTATGGAAAGTCGGCCATACAAATCTTCGAAACATTTTTTATCCTCCAAATTAAAGTCCCTAACATCAAAGCAAAGCTCATCACACAGCTTTTTGACACATCGTCGTGCAGCATCTTCTTCACCCTGATCAATATTAGGACACGGTGCACTCCAACACCTCACAGCCTCTGTCACAGTATCTCCTATAACTAACTCAATCTCGGCATAAACTCTAATCGCACTTTCTTCATTCTCAACCGAGACGCCGTACATTAGCATCGACAGAGAATAGCGCTGGCATATATCACGGAGCAATTCACGGAAACAAATTGTAAAAACTACTTGTAACGACCCAGCCCACTAGCAACAATAACTCGTTGGGCCCAACAACCGGCCCAAAATGCTTAAGCCCAGTTATTATTACTAGTGTCTAAGTCTCTTATGAACCCAATGACAACCCCATTCCTATCCGATGTGGGATTATTGGGGTGTCACAGACTCCCCCCGTTAAGGCCCTGACGTCCTCGTCAGTCCAATCACACGCATAGCCCAAGATCACCAGGCGATGTGAGACTCGTCTCGCTAGCCCGTCATCCAAACCCTGACTTAGCCGAGACTCGCCACACATGTCCAGCTGGTGAAACCGGCTCTGATACCAAATGTAACGACCCAGCCTACTAGCAACAATAACTCTTTGGGCCCAACAACCGGCCCAAAATACTTAAGCCAAGTTATTATTCCTAGTGTCCAAGTCTCTTATAAACCCAATGACAACCCCATTCCCATCCGATGTGGCATTATTGGGTTGTCACACTACTTGCGCCATAACAGCTCCCAAATCAGGCACTAAACACCAAAAGCATGCAATCAATACACAGCGCAATCAGCAGAAAATAAATAAATAGGGAACACCTAGTTATATATTACCTTGTAAGCTAGTAAACCACCGTTTCGACACCACCATTTCACTCGCCATTTCGACACCATTGTTTCGCCAAAAAGTCAATTATCATGCATAAACAAAAAAAAGTAGTTAGCCGCAGCATGGCAAGTAGAGCAAGAAAATAAACAACAGCAAAATTACATACCTATATTTGTTTCTCGTCAAGCAACAGAGTCACCCTGCCTACCAACACGGCAAATGATATATATCCACATGCGGCAAGAAGCAGAGGATGGGGAAAAGATCAGTATACATGAAGAGAATGAAAAGGGTAATAAAAAACACACGGAGGTGGGGATAAAAATGACACTTCCACACCTCGTGCTACCAGGTGCAGCAGACCAAAGCAACAAAACCAACAAAACCAACAAAACAACCAAGAGCTAACAGAACAGGAGAGTAAAGCAGGAAAAAAAATAAGAATAAGAAATAGACCAAGATAAGAGGTGCTATTTATAGGAAAAAATCGGGCAGAGGAGCAGATCAGTTTGAGGAGGAAAAAAAGGAGGAAAAAGGAGAAACCCCAGGGTCAAATCAGAAACCCATAAACTCTGTCAAATCTGGGCAAATCCCCACAACCATCTACACCAACGGGCGCATCCTACTCAACCCGGTGAGTTGCTGAAGGTCACGTGGCCTCGGAGCCATCTATAGCAGCGCGCGCATGCCCGCCGAGTTGATGGAGGCCACGTCGTCGCGCAGGCCCGCCACACCACGGAGCAAAGAAGAAGGGACATAGATCGTACACACCACCCCTGCCATGCCACGGGGAGATATAGGACCAGTTCGCAATTGTCCTGGCAAACACCGAAGTAACAGTGGCTGCCCATGGCGACGACGGAGACGGAGACGGAGATGGGGAACCAGAGACAGGCCCGAAAAATCTAAACAGCAGAACCCCTAACAGGGTGAGTTTTGCATTGATGGCTGCATTGATGGACGCATTGATAACAGAAAAGACGCTGCGCCCAAAAGACCGAATGCCAACGGATCAGGTTTGGTTCGGCTTTTCAAAAACCCGAATTCGAACCCAAAAACCAATTTAAAACCCAAATCCGGGCTCGAACTCCATATCGTTGAATAAAAATCTAAGGGAGAAAAAATATTAAATATTTTATATATTATATAAATAAATTTAAATACATTATGTATATATATACTTTATTCGAGTTCGGGGTCAGGTTCGAGCCAGTGTCGAATTCGAATCAGGTAAATACTAAACCCATACCCGCATCCATATCTGTCAGGTTTTAAATTTCTTGTACCTACAACCGAATCCATACCCGTTTAGCTCAGGTAAACCCGGCCCATTCCAATTCAGATTAGAACAATATTTCGGGTATCCCCACTTCCGAGGTTTTGTATTTATTATAAAAATTTAAAATATATAATTATTATTTATGCCAAACTTTTAAATATTTTAGATTGTATATATTAAATATAAATTTCAATTTTATAATCATTTAGATATAAATAATTCAATTTAAAATAAAAAAAAACTACAATATAGTTTATTTTTTAAAATAAATTTAATTACGAAATTACATAAAATATACAAACTAAATATGTAAAGTCAAGCAACAAAACAAAAGTTTGGAAGGATGGAGTAAATAAATTAATATAATTATTAACATAATTTTTTTTAATATGCATTAATATTTTTCACTATTATTTATTTTAGTATTGAATAATTAAATAATTTAAAATTAAAGGATAAAATAAAAAAATAAAACTCAAGTACATTTCTTTCTAAAAAAAATTAAATCCAAAAAAAAAATCGAGAGAAAAAAAAAAGATGTGGAGTTTTAACAGAGAGTTAAAAAGAGGGGAAAAAAAAGAAGGATGTAGAAAGTGTGTGTGTGTGTGTGCGTGTGTGTGTGTGTGTATGTCATGCCCCAGATTACTCGTTTTCACGGGCACGCCGACATAATCCATCGTATATAAAGAAATTTTTCCTGTATACGAAGCGATAGCTGTACCTGTACCTGTAATCATACATTACTACAACTAGTAGTATAGAGCTGCTAAAAGAAATACATAAATAAAACTATCAGTTTAACATACATACATAGTATCCAGATACAAGAATCACTCGCCCAGCGAGGAACTAACATCAGTATGTAATAGAACCAAAAACTACAACTACCTGTAGCTAGTATGTCTCTAGATCAGCAACAAAATGGAAAAAGATCTATCTCGCGACTCTCTTTCCACGATCTGTATCAGCAACAGCAGCAGCCGAAGAAGAGGGCTCTGCAAAAAATTTCAACAACTGGGTGTGAGAACTACAGCAAAAAGAAGTAGTCCTTAGTGGGTACCGCTACCGACCTCAACGGCTTACCCACTAAGTCTACAGATGTATGTTCAAAGATAGTAAAGGAAGCTGGAACAAATCTACAGCTATATGCCAGTATATTATCACGAATCCAACACTAACTATCTATAGAAAATGCAATCACTGACCCAATCTCACTGAGGAATGTGAACACACCTGTCCCGCCTGCCGAAGCTACACCAACTACCACCACGCTGAGTCGTCAGTGGAGAGCAAGTCCAACTAGGACACCATGACATCAACGCAAAAGCACTAGGCCCGACTCCGGAGTGGCACTAGTGGGCGCTACCCAATCGAATATGCAAGCGCATCTCTGCCGAGCTCAATCAGGCTCTCACAGGCTATAGTCAAAACAGAAGGGTCTAACAGGTCTAACAACCATAATAAACATGCCCTCGGCACAATCTGATGTAAAAACAACAATCTGGGTTCATCGTTAACCCCAACGGCACCCAACAGTCCGGAACAGTCTATACACTACTGTAAAAATCATCTCAGCATCCCAGCACAAGCGTAATTTCATTCTACACTATTCTGGGTATCCACTGCCCACAAACTGCGGCGATACAAACAAACTACGACTCCTAAAGCTAAATCTGGTAGTTTGAGAAAATGACGGTGTAGAATCGATAGTTTTCTCCTAAGTCAATTTTAAGTCCAACATGTATAATTTATCTAAACCACCGACTATGCTCCAAATTCAAATTTCAAGAATATATACAAATCAATGAATTTGAGCTAATTAACATTATGTACAAGACCAAAAATACATGTCGACAATAAACTAGGCTTAGGAGGAAATTCGTAGAATCCGGTAAGCATATCATCAACTCACCTCGAAACACTAGTCCACGACGGCGGGAAGTCGAAAGAAGCGGAACCACACGCTCGCCTGGCCACCCAACGAAGCAACTACGACGTCCACACTCTCGAACGGCTCCCGGGCGCAACGTCGGCGTCGATCCGAGCTCCACCCGAAGCCTCCTCCTTGTGTACGGTTAAGGGCTGGAGAGAGAGAGAGAGGAACCAGCAAAACTCTCCATCTCTGCCTCCCTACACGTATATAAAGGGAGTTGGTAAGGGTGAAAACTGTTAGTTGTATGCCCTAGAAGCCTATCAGGCTGACACATTTTATTTTCTATGGGACATATTTTTGTACTTAATCTTTATTATTTATATAATTGGGCCTTTTATTCCATTCATGTTAAATGTGTCCATGAATCGTCCTTTGAATTAATAAGATGATAATATGTATTCTCAAGAGTTGAGAATTTGTGTCACGCCCCGGGACCGGCGGAGGCCCTCCCGGTGGCGTGCCCAGACCCGCCATATGTCTACACATATAAGGCGTCTACAATAAGAGCGGAAGAAAAGCGAGAAATAGAACAAATAAAAGAAGTGAAGTAACCAGCAACTAATGATATCAGAGCGAATATAGTTCTAGCATCTACACCAAAGTAAGCAGATAAGGATAGACAATAAAGGAAATCATAAGTAGTACAATATCTGTCTCTAGTACAAAAATGGTGGTCTCTATGCATATACGGGTACAACTCTCAACCTCTCACAAAAAGATAACACGAGAGGTAGACCACCTATCGAACGATCCCTCGGTAAGCACGCTAGCCCGAGGCGATACCCTTTCCGCGATCCCTGGCCTCTCCCTGAGTGGAAGGCTCTGAAAAACATCGAGAAAAAGAGGGCGTGAGAACTATAATTTATAGTTCCCAGTGGGCAATTACTGACCTCAGCTCTTGCTCCACTAGGCCCCAAAAA
>NC_033624.1:7994397-7995160 GCF_001540865.1 Ananas comosus
AGCTTGGATTTGAGGCTTGATTGAGGTGAGCTCTTTGGACTTAGAGCATTTTGAGCTTGGTTTGAAGCTTCTTAAAGGTTAGTAGCCCATTCTCTTCCTCTAAATTAGGTTTTTATTGGATTTCTTGAGATGAAACCCTAGATTGTGATATTAGGGTTTATTTTGGGTATTTTGAATCTAGGGCTTTTGAAGCTAGATTGAGTGGATTAGAGGCTTCCATTAGGTTGGATTTGAAGGGTTTTCACTCTCATTTGGAGATTGAGAGAAGATTTCACCTCACAAGGTGAGTTTTGCCCCTTTTCTTGGATTGGTTAATGTTTAACCTAGGAGTTGTTCACCCGATGGTTGTGACACTTGTTTTCATACCTCTAGGGTACTAGGAGACTAGAGGACACCTTCGTCGGAGCAAACGAAGGGCTTCGTTTACCGTTGGTGGGTTTGACTTCATGAAAACGGGGCGAAATGGCCCCTATGCTTTCTAAACTCTTCGTAAAGTATTTTTAAATTCATTTCTATGTTAAATGGAATTTATATGAATTTTAGAGCACTTAAAATGCATGCCTTGCGTATTATGAAAATTTCACTATATAGTAGAGCTATATGAGTAGAATGCATGCATACGGGAAAAGTGTTTATTTTGTAAATGGAAAATACATCTCTTATGAGGATTATGACTCGGAATATGTATTTTGGAACATAGTTGCCATACTTTGACATAGAGAACAAGAGTGTCATCAAGGGGCACTTGAAACTAGTAAACTAT
>NC_033624.1:7995260-8019482 GCF_001540865.1 Ananas comosus
CAATCGCCCCTGCATCCGTTTCACGGCTTAGAGCTTTGTTTAGCTAACACACGAAAAACTCAAATGTAAAGAAATTTGAAAAGAGAAATAATAAACAAAGCCCAAAATTTAACGAACTAATAAACCGAAAAATAAAATCTTTGGATTAAATGGGAGGGACAGTGCGGGGCTCGGGCCAGGATAAACCACCCAAGCTCGCGCAGCTTGTCTGCGGCTTGCCTGTCTCGGAGGGGACGGGCGGGTTCCGAGTTGTTGTTCATGTTTATCTCATGTTTTAAACGTGTACGCCTTCGTATGTATTGCCGAACGTGCTCCCGTTCGTTATCGGTTACACTTTCATGATTTGATTTAAAGTCGTTCATTATACTAATTGAAATTTAGTGTATGTACATATGATGAAATTAGTTCTCAACACTCGAGAATGTTGGATCTCCACTAGATGATGCTTTTGCGGGCAAGCACCAAGCCTTCACACCAACTCCTTCTTCTTTCAAGCTTCAAGACTTTGCTTTTCTCTCTTTTTACAAGATTAAATCTCACTACAAATTTCACTCAAGTTTAGAGAGAGAATTGAGAGCTAAGAGTGTTAAGATCACTGAAGTTTTTAAGCTCAATTAAACTATCAAGTTGCTGCTGAGAGAGGCCTCAATACCATCTATTTATAGCCTCGGGCAGCCTCTCGATTGTACTTTCGGGCGCCCTAAACATGTTTCCGGGCGCCCAGAAGTTTGTGCACGCCAGCTACCTGTCGGACCACGTGCGCCGCTTTTCTTGACTTTGTATGTTCGGGCCGTCAAAAGTTGTGGGCGCACAGAACATGAGGAACAGCTTTTCTGACACGCACCGCTTTCTCTGGATTTGGGCCGTCAGAAATTATGGGCGCCCAGATCTCGAGGGACAACTTTTCTGACATGCGCCGTTTTTTTTTGGATTCGAGTCGTCAAAAGTTGTGGGCGCCCAGAAAATCATGCTGACTTTCTTGCCAGACAGCCCAGATTACGTGCGCCGCTTACCAAGATCATTTTTGGGCTTCCATAAAATCTGGGCGCCCAGAATGCGCGCCGCCTGCTGTCAGAACTTTTGGGTTGATATGCAACCTGTCAAGTCAAATAGCCTCGATTGCCCTAATTTGAAGTAATGGAGCCCAGAAGTTTCTGGATCACCCGAACAGCAAACAGGTAGGATCCAAAAAGTCTCAAAAGTTTCGGATCCACTTTAGGGCGCCCAGAACTGAGTCCAGAAATTTCAACTTGACAGAACACCGAATTTGAGCAGTTTTTGAATATTTAAAAATCCTATTCGCCTAATCACAAGTTAGAAATTTGTTTAAGTGATCTATAAGGTGATAAAATGAATAGTTTAAACTTATCTCAAAATTTCTCACTCTAATCATAAGGCAAAATATTAATCAAATTAAGAATGGAGAGAGTGAGTTTGTCTATTTGACAAAGGAAGCAAACACAGCTTCAAGTGGTGAAGCTTAGTGCTAGAATATTGCCCATCTTGAATCCTTTTTGAATATAGAGAGATCTAAAACACAAAACTCAAGATAAAAGATTAGTCCAATAATCGTAATTATTTGTTATCATCAAAATCTAATAGAAGATTAGGGCCACTAGGCCAACACTTTTAATGTACTTATTCTTGACTTTATTCAATTCAGATGAAAAATGGATAGATTGTGTTTATACTTGTATATCAGTCTTCATCCTATAATTTCAGTAATTAATGACTATTCAAAGTCTGAAGGAAATCAACTAAAAATTTGCTATGTTTTGTTCAAACAGGTGGTTCTTGCAGCTTCGATCATAACAAAGTCTGGAAAAGGTGAATTTTCTCTTGAACACTATTCTGCATTTCTTTTATACATTACAATTTAGATTTCTTTTTATTTTATCTTTTTCTGATAAATAATGTAAACTTTAGTTTCTTTTGCGAACTCTAGCTAAGAAACATTGCATTTGATCTGTCTACATCATGAGTAAAAATGAAAAAAATTGCATTTGTAAATCAAAAAGGAAGAAGAACTCGAAATTTCATCAAAATGGAAGGACAAATTTAGAACACCATGTTGAAAAGATTAGCAGGCAAAATCTATAGTCGATGTTGAACTCACCCTTTACGACCCAAACGATGAGACTTAAAAACGTAAATACCGTAGCATCCCCCCAATCCTAAGCTGGGACATAGGATTCTAACATCAACTGTGCTTGGGTCGGAGACTTGATCTCAACTATTAGGTATGTAAACTTCCAATTCTTGTCCTCACGATCTTTGAACATTTCAGCGTACACCTTTCCAGTACCATGGGGTCCACGAATATAGAAGTTTACCTGCATAGAAATGAGAGTTTATCAATAATATATACAAAAAGTCTCGTGCACATGAAGCGTCAGAAGTATATGTAAACAATTTTAGAGGCTACAACTAGTAGATATCAGAGTTGGAAAGAAATACTAATATATAACAGAAACTATACTGTACATATATAAACTACCAAAATAGAACATCATCCATCTCCCCGATGACTGAAAACAAAGTATAAATTTAAAATTAAGTTCTTATTCCTATTTCAGACATTTGAAGTTTCCTAATTACCGGCATTTAAAAGAACAGAAAACTTACTCCTTCGGCTCGAAGATTAGCTTTTTGAAAACCGCATAGGCAGCCAAGGCCGCTATGCCCAACCCAGCTAGTATCACTTCACTGTATGAAGCACCCTCGGCAAATGTCACTAGCTTTTCTAGAATATTATATGTCGAAGGATCAAAGGGATCATCTACAGTGGATATATCTTTTCTCTCCTGAGAAAAGGATCAGACGATATGATGTTAATAACTAATGTACCATTATAATGGTATGAGCATGATGCAACCCATAGTTGTAAGGGCACATTCAAAATCATGAAAGACATGAAACAGTAAATGAAAAAGATCAAACAATGGTTGATAATGTGATAAACAATGGTTCAATTGCCATTTACAACTCTTGTGAATCACGAATCTTACCGATTGTTAAAACTTAAATATATATGATTTTCCACATGAATAAGGAGCATGTAGGTGAAGCAATTGAAAAACTGATGTCAGACAGCTAGCTGAAGAATAGCGACATATGTATATTGTTATTATTAATAAGTACAAACCTCTCTTGGTTCTTGATTTGATCGATTTGTAGAATAATTGGCTGCACATGTTCTTACTAATGAGGGAAACAATTGATGCCATCCATGGTGACTAATGGCTATAGGTTTCGAACTAAAGAATATGAGAAGGACCTGAACCCTTTAGATGACCTAGAAAATATCCCTTCAATTGCAGTTGGAGATGCAAAAATTTCCTGTTATGATCTAGTATTACACTCGTCAACAGACTCAACTGAAGGAGGAGAACGAAAAGCTCAAGCAGAACATAGCAAATGTGAATTTGAAGTTGTTCTATGGTGAAAGTAACTAATTTAATTAGAAAAGCTCTGCATGATGTAGCGTATTTTCATATCGGTGCCCGTGGTTACATTTGTTTGCTAGAATTGAAGCTTGAAGTATGTTTTCATATCGACTAACAATTAAATTCAAATCATGTTTAAGGTTGAGTTTAGGTTAAATTTCTACCGAACTACAATTTAATTAAGCTCATTGTTGTGAATCAAAATATATATGATCCAAATGAATAGCAATTCTAGGACATTTATGTGATACAAATGAAACCAAAAGGCGCTGACGAAAAATGTGCTTTGCTGTCGCTTATTTTTTTTCGACATTTACATCAATTTAAGTACAAATGATCTTGCGTTTGTTGTTCTTTTTGTAGTTGGCAGATTGCTTAAAGAAAGAAATATAGGATTTGCGAATGCTTTATGAAGCAAAGGCGGCAGAAGTTCAACTTGAGCAGCAACTGCAAACTCAGAATCTCCAATATGATCCCTTAGATGTTGCCAACAATTTTGATATATTTTTCGGATAATTCCGAGTATAAATTTGAGTGTTATACTTTTATTTCATGGTCCATCAATTAACGAGGAAATATCTGTTCACTTTGGAATCAGACAGCAGGTGTTTACAAGCATTATTATTCATTTAATATTTTCATAGGCTTTTTCCATCCTATTCAAATAGAATTTATTATATGCAATTCATTCAATTTTTCAGAGATTCAAATTCGAGCTTCTACAGTTCTATCAGTGGCCTAGAGTGCCGGAAACTCATCAAATTTGTTGCCCTATGGAAATCCTAAAAGGTACGCAGATATTTACAAATTATTAAGCATTTGATTGTTGTTTTGATTGTTGTTTCGTTGTGTAAAATATTAAGACGTTTTCTATATCATCTTAAATTTTTATAGTTTCACATGGTATTAGAGTAGGAGGTCATGAGTTCAAATCTTTCTAAACTCCTTGCCAAATTTAATTCGTTCCCAATTAATTCTAGGGAAGTGTTTGAAAAGGCTTGCCTATGTAACAAGATTAGCTCCAATTTCAAATTGGTATGTTATTGTCACGCCCCGGGGCCCAGTAGGAGCCCGCCCGGCACGTGTCTAGACCCGCTATATGTCTAAAACATATAAGGCGTCTACGATACATCAATAAATAAAATTAAATAATACAAAGAGATCTAGCAATATCAGAGTAAGGTACTACTAGAATCTACAACATGAGAGTATAACAAGAGCTAAAATCCACAAAAATAAATCATGGAGTAGAACGACAGAATTCTGAGTACAAATGCTATAAGTGGTACAATGGCGGTCTCTATACATGGTAACAAAACTCTCTCTCTCACCAAAAGCACAAAAAGAGAGTAGACCACCTAGGAGCAAAGGCAAGCTCCGCACTAACTAGCTACGCGACTCCCTCGCCGCGATCCCGTGCCTCCGCCGGTGCTGAAGGCTCTGAAAAGAAAGTATCAAACAGAGGGCGTGAGAACTATTAAATAATAGTTCCTAGTGGGCAATTACTGACTTCAGTGAAATGCACCACTAGGCCCAAAACTAAGCAAGGGAAGTAAGTAAGGCACGTAAGAATAATATGAATAAATAAATCACAGAAATGGAAGTTCACTATAGCATGATGTCACTACTTTCATAAGTAATAATCTACCACATGATCTCTACTTAGCATGAATTTGCATAAGTAATAACTACCATATGATCTCTACTTAGCATGAATTTGCATAAGTAATAAGCTACCACATGATCTCTACTTAGTATGAATTTGCATAAGTAATAAGTTACCACATGATCTCTACTTAGCATGAATTTGCATAAGTAATAAGCTACCACATTATCTCTACTTAGCATGAATTTGCATAAGTAATAAGCTACCATAGCATAATTGTACAAGTATAAGCCCATCACAATAATCACAAGCTAGAATGGTAATGTGTCATTATCCACTATTCTAGTCAATGTCCAAAAGGTACAATATGTCACCAGTAACCCAATCCTGTGGAAGCTACCCGTAGGTAGTCCGGCCTGCGCCATGCCAACAATGGCCCCGTGGTAGTCAACATCCCCACTCTAGGAATGAGCCTCCCCCACGGCATCCCATTTTGGCGCCCAATCCCGCACGGGCGAGCATGTGTCGCGATGACTATCTCCGGAGTGCCGACTTGTAGGGAGCGACTCTCTCAAGTATGTGCGAATGAGCACAATGGCATGCAAGCGAATAAGTCCGTCTCAGGTCCCAGTGGTTCATCACTGTTTCATCGGATCTAAAACCCGGAATACAGCACATGTCCCAAAGGCCTGCCTCTATGTCATCGTGTCTAAAACACGGAATATAGTAACTGTCTTAATGGCCTATCTCTAGGTCATCATGTCTAAAATATGGAATAATAGTAACTGTCTCAATGGCCTATCTCTATGTCATCATGTCTAAAACATGGAATATAGTAGATTTCCAGTGGCCTATCATCATATCTCTAAGTTGTAGTTCAATAATTTTCTAGTTCAAGTGCCCCTTTATGATACTTTTGCTTACTATGTCCCAATATGGATAATAAGTCTAAAAGCTTGTCATTCTAATCATTTTCCACACAAGAAACATGATCTTACATCATTCATTAGAACATTAAACTCATGCATACTAACAATGCATATGCTTCTCTCTACAACATAGAGTCAATTTTTCATGATGCATAACATAGGGGTCTTAAGCGTTCTAAAGTTCACATAAATTTCATTTAACATAGATATGCATGTATTTATAGAATATGAAAACATTTAACCACATAGGAGGCATTTCCCTCCATTTTAATGAAGCCAAACCCACCAAGTCCTCTCGAAGCCCATCGTTTCGCCGATGGGAGGTGCCCACTATCCTCCTAGCTCCCTATAGGTAAAACCAGGGGAGTTACACGAACGAAACGAACTACAACAAGCTAAAACAATAACAAACTCAAGATAAGAGCATAACTCACCTATAGTGAAGCAAACTCTTCCCAAGCTCCAAATGGGAGCTAGAACCCTTCCAATCCAACCTAGAGGATGATTCTAAACCAATCAATTGAGCTCCGAAAGCCCTAGATCAAAAATCCCCAAATCAAGCCCTAAATCTTCATTTCTAGGGTTTCATCACAAAGAGACCAATAAAACATGAGTCAAAAGAAGAGAACAAGTTTCTAACCTCTTGAAAAGCTTCAACCCAAACTCAAGGTCCTCTAGGTTCAAGGATCTTTCCTCAAACAAGCCTCAAGTCCAAGCTCCAAGCTTCAACAATGGTGGAAATTGCTCCAAAAGGCAAAAAGAGAAGTAAATCCACCAAAATCCAAACTAAAAGGATATCAAAACCAAAGAAATGGTAAAGTGGGCTCTCTTACCTCTTTCTCCTCCTTCCTCAGCTCAGGGAAAGCCCCAAGGGGCATAGGTGATATATAGAATAGCCACAATTGCAAAAACACCCCTGCAGTTCGACCATTCAAAATCTGTCACTGCGTAGCGGTACACGGGCCCGTGTACCGGTACACATCCCACGAAAATGCCAAACCCGAGCCTCGGGTTGGCTGGGAAGCTGCCTGTGTACCGGTACATGATCCCGTACCGATACAACCATCAATTATGTACCGGTATAGCCATCAACCCTGTACCGGTACGCAGCCTGCTGAAGGCTACCCGAGAGCTGACCAAAAATTTGACTTTTCGGGTTTTGGTGCCAAGTTTTAAACCTCAATTCTCGGGACTCGAACCATAGGTCGGAACACTGTCTACGACCCTCCACAAAGTGTGGAACAGCTCGGAACATAAATCAAACACTTGAGCCTCGCAATTTGCAAAGGTCTAGTGTGTTACAGTTATAGTAGGGGAATGAAGTGTTTACAACTCAGCTTGCTCTCTCTTTTTATCCAGGAAATTCAGGTTAGTAGACGTGATTTCGAGTTAGATTGGAGATGGGATTTTGGACTATTTCTTGGATTTGATGGATTTTCTTTAAATTTGTCCCATTAGCTGAGCTTTTTATGAGTAGAGGACCAATCTACCTTTACCTAGAACAAGAGGAAAGTGTATTTAAGCTTATTAAAAGGTGCTATAGGGTGAATTTCTTTTCTTTGGGCTTTACTAACCGAAATGCGAAATTGCTGAATTCTACAGAATTCTTGAGTTTTGATGGAATTACCTTGGGTTTTCCTCTGTAGCTGAACTTTTGGAAGGTTAGTAGAGAGCTTAACTTCACCCACAGCTGGTTGGATCATTGTTGGAGCTGATTTGGAGGTTAGTAAAAGATGAATTTTTGGTAACTCGAGTCTTCCAACTTGTATATTCTTGTACTGAAATTTCAGCTTTTTAATCCATTTCCAACTTCTCTTGCTAAGATTTGTTGGTAATTACTGGATGTCACCTGTGTTGAGGAGCTGAGGGTTAACTTAAATAACTCCCTTATTTTCTTCTTTTCTTCCTACCTCTTCCTTTCTCCCTGCTGGCTCTCTCTGTCTCTCTCTGTTGGCTGGCAGCAAGTAAACTGCAGCTGCACTAGCAGCTGGCAGCACAATCATTGCTGCAATTGCAGCCCTTGAAGCCTCCATTTCAAAATTAAGATACAGGGAGAGGAAACGGTAGTGGAGCTCAAACTTGCATCTTACACTAACTAGAATTGAAGTTAGTATGTGGAGAATTGATGCAAGATTGAAATAAATTCAGACATGCTAAAATCTAAGTGAACCTGAATTGATGTGAAATACGTGACATAACAATGCTTAAAATGCATGCATTATATTGTATAAACCCGTATGGTTGTAGTGTGTGGTTAGGACTTGTAGTGTGTGGTTAGGACTATTCATGAGATGCTTAAGAATTTAGATTTTTCTTTATTGCCACAATCGTACCTAGCCATATTAGTTTCTTATATAATTACCTCATGTTCTCTTTTTTTGCCTCACAAAATAGGTTTATTGTTGAGCATACACCATCTATATCTAAGCCTGTCACGCCCCGAACCCGATCCTATTTGGCCGGTTCGAGAGCGTGAAACAGACGCCGAGCGGACAGAGCCTTCCCTGCCCGCCCAAGGCTCAACAAGAGGTACAGATGGAGTATAGAAATTGCATAAGCGAAAGCATACACAATGGCTTGCACGAGGGCAAATAATAGCCAAGAGTGAAAGTAAATAACTACACTTAGGGAATCGATTATATTTTTCATCATTTCTTTTCTTTACATCACAGGATCTCAAAATATCGTTTCTTGCTTGCATTTAAATATAAGGATCTTTTACATCATACATGTTCTTTTCTTTAACAACTAAATCATCAAGGTACAAAAGATGATATAATAAAAAGGTATGTAACTAAGTAATAAAACATCTCAGGCGGTCGCTGCCTAGAGCGTGATACCCTTACCGCGATCGTCCGCCGGCTCGCTGGGTCTCGGCTCTGTGGAAATAGGGGTGTGAGAACTACAACAAAGTTTCCAGTGGGTTCGACAACCAACCACGCCGACTATCCCACTAGGTCTAATCAGGCATAATAGAATGAAAGAAAGTAAGTAACCAACTAGCAAATGCAACTAATATGTCTGAACAAAATAAAATGATATGCACAATGTAATGCTCATGATGAATGTAAGGTCATAGTGCCAATACCCAATCTCTTGGCTAACCCGTAGGTTTCGCCCTGAACAAACTCACCAACTCAAAATCCCAATAATCGGGGAGATACCCGCTACAACCCGATGGGACCGCCCTCTGGGGAGATACTCGCTACAACCCAGTGATGTCGACTCCGGAGCACATCGCCCGAGGGGGAGCTACCACAACCTCGAGTAAGGACTAAAAGTGAGTACGATCAATCCTACATTTGAGGATTCTAAGTTCAATCCATTTCTTAACTTTAAGGAAGACCATGCTCAATGACCCTTAACTCTAGGGTTGAAATGTTATATTATCTCAATCATTCTTTTCTTTGCATTCTCTACTATCACTGGTGTCATATACACTATCAAGGTCTTGTACTCATGCCACACTTGTTCTCTAAGTGCTATATTCTTGTCCTCATGCCAAATGCCACACTTGTTTACTAAGTGTTCTAGACTCGTCAATGTCACTTGCTAGATCTATGTCAAAGTGTCACTTTTCGTTTACTAACCCTTCTAGGTTCTTGTCACAATCATGCATACATAGGGATCATCATTCTCACATTCTTACAAACATTTAACATACATTTGAATTTACATTAGGCTATAAAAAAGCTCACAATTAACCCTATTATGTAAGATGCTCAAAAATGCACATATGCTCAAAATATGACACTTAGACATAGAGAGATTTTCGATGTCCTTGGAATGCACCACCTACTGTGAGTGGTAGTAGAGGAAAGATGTGAAGCCTCTCACACCTCACGAACGTGGAAGTCGCGTCCTACAACCAAAATAGTGCCAAATTAGGCCCTATGTACATGGACTATTTTCAAATATTTTCATAACGTTAAACGGAGTTGCCTTACGCGTTTAGGACACCCCCAATTAGGTTTCTACGGATTCAATTCGTCCCCGAAAAATCCTAGGGCAAAAGCTCGAAATTTAGTACCCTAACCAAACCCATTGCTAAATCCTAGGTTTTGATCTCTAAAACAAGCAAAAGAAAGCTTGTCTAACCTCTAGAAGTTCACCTAGAACCATCCCAACCATTTCTAGGGCTCAAAATGCAAACCCTAAAAATCCACCATTAGAGCACCTTGAGCTCTCATGGGTTTTCATGGAGCTCAAGCCTCTAGAGGATTTCTAAACAAGAGAGAAACCCAAAATCCTAAGTTTCCTGGTAGAAAATCAAACCCTAGCCTAGGTTTCCATGAAAACCTCACCTTAGCCACAAGCTAGCCGCAAGTCCACCTTGTAGGAGAGCCCTAGGTCTTCTCCAAGCTCCAAAAGCACCTTCTCCAAGCTCTTCTCCACCTTCTCCACCAAACCCTATAGAGGTTCTAGAGAGAGAAAGAGAGAAATGAGAGAGGGAAAATGTGTGTTGCTTTGGGAGGGAGAGGGGGAGGTGTTGGGGTGTTAACATGTTGCTACAATTGCAACTAGGTCCCCCATTTTATTTTATTTATATCAGACCTCACTGGGCTGTCAGACCCAAAGTGTACCGGTACACGGGCATTTGTACCGGTACAACCCTATACAGAGGTCAAACCCGAGAGCAAGGTCTCTCGGTTTCGCAGCTTGTGTACCGGTACACGGGGTCCCGTACCGATACACTTTCGCGCAGGCTCAAACCCGAGAGCAGCCTATGCTCGGGTTGCTTGCTGTACCGGTACAACCACCATGGTGTACCGGTGCACAATGCTCCAGATTTCTGTTTTGGCTCCGATTCGACTCTACTTCGCGCCGATCGATCCTAAAACCTTTCTAACCCTTTCTAAACTCATTTTTGCCCTTCCAACCTTGTTGGAACGTAAAATGGAACTCGCCAGCCCATTTCTCTCGACACTTTAACCAATTTGATTAAAGTTCGATTATCGTTTTCGGGTTTCGATATGTTACAAAGCCTGCTTTTGGTTCATGACTGGATCTCAACCTGATTTTGAATTTATTTGTAGGGATGACGATCGAACTTAATTGAATATTAGTTTAATATTAGCTTAGTGTTGGTTGTTTTGACATATGTTATAAGCTGTATCAATTTCAACCTGTTTGTTTTTACTTTTGTTGCTATTCGAGAGGCCATAGCTTGGTGCAGTTTTAATAATCTTCAAGTTCAACTCTTTCTAGTAATTTTGCACAAAATGCTGAAAATTATGATTGTCCCTGAAAAATTCCTTTCATAACCCCACTTTGGTGGGGAATAATTGGTTAACATCTTTTTAATGTATATGTCCTCGCAGATGCCAAAAGTAGGTGAGATTTTTCTATTTGTTATAATGGATAGACGATAGAGTTTAGCAAGAGTTGAGGGTTAGAGTGGCACGAAAAGATTAAAATGGATTGAAGTTATGCCGTAACTATCATGTATTTAACTATCTGAACTGCTGCGTCAAATTCGCGTACAATGGCCTGGGTTGTTTGAATAATATGATATCTGGATTAGTCCATTGCTACATTTTAATACTACTAACTTTGTTCTCTGACTGTGTTTCAGATTCATTTTCATGTTCATATCAGCTTATTTCCTCGCTGACCAGATTTCTAGAAACATGTTTCACAGTTGCAAAAATTTTGTTTTCGTGGTCATCATATTCTGTATATTAACAGTAGCACTAAATTGAATTACTTTCGATTCTCCGATGTTACTTTTCGCTCGCTCTAGTCAATTACTCTTGCAAATCCTAGAACTTAATAGTTTCTTTTCAGTTGATTTGAAGTTGACTATTCTCTGTTCGTCTTACAGTTTGGTTGCGCTTTGTCGGAATATTTTCAGCAGACTTTACCTTAATTTTTTTTTCATAGTCTGAAGGTAATGGTATTTCAACTTCAAACTCATTTAAGAATATCAAATAACATCGGTCTGATATTCGTGCAAATTGCTTGTTGGTCTGTCAATGTGTATTTGTTCTAATCTGAATTTTCTGAGATCTATTAAATAATAGTTGGATTCTGAATTTTCTGAGATCCAGCAGACTATTCTCTGTTCGTCTTACAGTCTGTCAATGTGTATTTGAGTTTTCGTTATTCTCATGTTCATTTTCAGATGTGCTTGTCTACTTAATTTGAGTGCTATTGTTACAAAATGAAAAGAAAAGCTAGACCAAATCAGTACAACCTAACTTTCATATTTTTCAAAAATTTGATGTGATGATTTTTATTTGATAATTTCGGATACTAATTTTATGACTTCTTTTTTAGTTGATCCAGAACAGCTGGAGCTGCGGAAATTGAAGTGGGAAGCAACAGTTTCAACCATGCGGTGTTTTTTATTTTTTGACTACATTTTGAACAAGTATTTTTTGTTAGAACTTATGTTCGAAATTTAACTTGAATACTGAGATTGTAATTTGAGAGTTGAGACTATTTGTTATACAAATTATTAATACTTTTTGGTTATTACTATTTTTTAATATTTCAATTCATTGTAGTATTTAGTTGTGAATCAAGTATTTTAATATTAATTGTAATTGCCGCTATAAGCTTTATTTATCAATCATTTAGTATGTTTTTTGTGGCAATTATAATTAATTATAGCGGCATTTATAATAGTTGTTATTGTATAGTATTTAGCAGCATTTATAATAGTTGTTATTGTATACTATTTAGCGGCATTTATAATAGTTGCTATTATATATATTTAGCGGAATTTATTTGAATTTTTACCAACCGCCGGAACAAATGCCATTATAAGTATTAGCGACCCTACCAATAGTGGCAATTGTCATAATTGCCACAAAACTATTTGGCGGCACTTATAATTGCCGCGAATTTAAAAAATAATCGCCACTAAAACTCAATTTTGGAGCCCTTCAAATCTATCCCAACGAGTTGTTCTACACCTATCAAATGAGTCCCAAAAGCTCCAAATAAAAAATTTCCAAACTAAACCCTAATTTCCATTTCTAGGGTTTATCTAATAAAAACTATTAAAACTTGAATCCAAAGCAAGAAACATGTTGCTAACCTCAAGAGAAGCTCCAAATAAGGCTCAAAATCAACTAGGGTTAAAGATCTCTCCCCTAACTAGCCTCAATCTAAGCTCCAAGCCTTCAACCATAGTGGAAATGGCACCAAGAAGCAAAAGGGAGCAAAAAGGAGAGTTTAAACCTCAAAAATTCTAACATAAATCAAGGAAAATCAAAGAGAAGAAGTGGAGGGCTCCCTTACCTTCTCTCCTCTGTTCTCAGCACAGGGAGACCCAGAGGGGGCGTGGGGGATATATGTAATAAGGCTACAATTGCAAAAACACCCTTCAGGAAAATGCAGTCTGCGAACTGCACTGTGTACCGGTACACGAAAAAGTGTACCGGTACAAAACCAGCCAGACAGAAAACCCGAGCCTCGGGTTGGCAGAGAATAACCTTCTGTACCGGTACAAACCAATGTTGTACCGGTACAACCTCTTGTTCCGGTACAATTTGTACCGGTACAACACCCTGCTAAACCCAACCCGAGAGCAGCCTAAATTCTTCTCTTTGGAGACCTTAGGGCTAAGCTAAAAACCTCGTTTCTCGATATGCGAGCCATAAGTCAGAACACTATCAACGACCCTCCAGAATACCTGAAAAAACTTGAAACACACATCAAACACTCGAACCTCGCAATTTGCAAAGGTCCAGTATGTTACAATTGCTCCAAGAAAACCACAACAAACTCAATTTCAGCTCAAACCACTAGCAGCAGAGAAGAAAGCGAAAATGATTGAGCTAACCTTAACCAAATTCTATCAATTTGGGCTCCACGAATTTCTCTTGAAGTCTAGAATCCAACAAACTAAGTTTCATGGCAAACGGAGCTTCCTACGTCGCACACGAGCCAAAACGCTGAAGGTTGTTGCTAGAAATCTGCAGAATCAGCACTCTTCAAGCTTGGAATTGTGGAATTTGAAATAATTTGAGGAGTTTTGAGGGGTGGGAATGCAAAGTAGAGCTTCTCTGTGAAGCAGGGAAGAAAAGAGCTCAAAGGAGTAGAATACCATCTATTTATAGTGTGGAGGAATGATCAGATAAGCCCCAGGAACAACCACCATCAATCTGCTGCCCATGCAGAAACGGTCAATTTCGGGCGCCCGAAACCATGTTTTGGGCGTCCGAAACCTCCAAGCCATACAATTACTCCTTATCGATTCCTCCGCCTGTGGTCTGCTGTGCCCATATTCGGCTCCGGCGGACCTCATCTACCACCAGCAACGTGTCAGCGCAAATGATATTCACGAGGAAAATTTTCGAACCCACTTCTAGGTGCCCGAAATATAGGATCCGAATTGGCTTCCAGTTTTGCTCAGACCAGCACTCAAGTTCTGGGCGACCCAAATCCAGTTCTGGGCGCCCGAATCTGGCAAAACTCCAGTTTTACTTATTTGAGTGCGCCGAGTCCATTTCTGCATCCATTTCGTGCTGAAACGACTCCGACTCAGTCTGACACTCTCCAGATGTGTCGACCAGTCACTTATACTGAAGCCAATCCTATCCAAACCTCTAGAATACTGCATTTTAATTTCTGAATTTTAAATTTAGATTTTTAATTTTATATTTATATTTATATTTTGGATTTTAATTTTATAAATTTTATATTTATATTTGAAATTAAAATATTAAATTTATATTTTTGTTCAATAAAAAAAAGTTTATAAAATATGGTTAAGGGCAAATTTGAAATAGGCTATACTTTATTGCTTAGATTACTGAATTTTATAGATAGAACAAAACATATTAATGCTATAACCACTGCAATCCAGTAATGCACATTACTGTATGAAACCAAACACGCTAATGCATCATAAGTAGTAATGAAATCTAAGATACCGTAATATTATATAACTTGAACCAAACGCGCCCTGAAGAGAATGCTGCCATGGGGTAAGATTTTGGAGAAATAATAAATAGTAATAGTAATAGTAATAAATAATAAAAAAATAAATTGCATTTTAAAAATAATTATAATNTTATTTTTATATTTAAATCCGGTATATTACATTACACCGCAACCTTACCGGAACCATTCAAATGGCTCTCCAACCAAATGGACACCGTAACCTCATGATTTTAGAAGTCCGGTACCTTACAGTACCATCCTCACACTTTGGTCAATTTGACTAAAGTTCGATATTTATTCTCCGAATTTTCGGTATATTACACAGGTCCCTTCGCCACCTGCGCCTGTGGAGGTGGTTGCCCCGAGGGTGTCGTCCCCTACACCCGACGCTTCTAGGACGACACCTGCGCCCGCGCCGAGGGAGACGGTTGTTGTGGCACCACCAGTTCAGGTGCCCCTAGCAGGAGCTGTCTTCCCCACTTTGGTTGAGGGAGCCGAGCGGGACCGACTGATGGAGCGCCTCAACGAGTTCGGGAGGTGCAGTCCCCGAATTTTTGATGGAGAGAAGGTCGACCACTGGGCCGTGGAAAAGTGGTTGATGCATATGGAGAAGCTCTTCCGTGACACCTTTGTGGAGGAGAGGGACCGAGTTTGGCTCGCCACTCACCATCTGGACAGCGAGGCCTATCGCTGGTGGTTGGACATCCAGGAGAACCCCAGCACAGATCTGTCAGCGATTTCTTGGAAGAAGTTCAACGAGCTCCTTTTGGCGCACTACTTCTCCGACAGTGTAAAGAGAAAAATAGAGCAGGATTTGCGCAACTTGCGCTAGGGGGACAGGACAGTAGCTGAGTTCGAGAGGGAGTTTTCTCGACTTCTGCATTGTGTGCCTTTCGTCATGCGGGACGACGAAAACAAGGCCCATATCTTTGAGCGAGGGTTGCGACCATCGATCTACCGGTTCGTGCAATCCACTAACCTCCAAACCTACCGGGAGGTTGTGAACCGCGCGCTCATAGTGGAGAGTGGCGCGGCTGAGGTTCAGGAAAGGCGAGAGGGCTTGGACAAGGGTAAGGGCAAAAGGCCCGCGGCTGAGAGTGCGAGTCAGACGCACTTTAGGAGGCCGTCGAAGCACCCTAGGAGCTAGCAGCGTGGGCGTGGCNAGGAGCTAGCAGCGAGGGCGTGGCTCGGCAACGCATCGAGGAGGACTCGATCGACGCCACCCTCCCCAGTGCATGATCTGTGGTGGTCCACACATTCCATCACAGTGCCCGCAGCGGGGAGGCAGGTGCTTTCAGTGTGGCCAGGAGGGCCACTTTCGGACCGAGTGCCCGAGGGGATCGTCTCCAGCACCATCTACTGCATCAGTGCCGGCTCTACCAGTCGCGAGTCACGGGACTCCATCGGCACAGTATCAGCCTGGGCAGCCACTTGCCCAGCGACAGAGCGAGGGATCTCGACCGGCCTCGAGTGGGCGCATGTATGCCGCTCAGACAAAGAAGGCGGCAGCAGCCGAGGATGTGGTTGCAGGTATCATTTTACTTGATGGCATTAGAGTTCGTGCATTGTTTGATACTGGAGCATCGCATTCATTCATAGATCGGCTGTTTGCTGAGTTACATGGCATATCTTTAGTACCTTTGTCACATCCAGGACAGGTTGTAGTACCAAACCACACTGTGGACATTAGAGACTATTGCCCCCGCTGCCCTATTCGGGTAGGAGATTGGGTTATGCCCGTGGACTTGCTAGCCTTACGCAAGCTGGGGGAGTTTGATGTGGTCTTGCGCATGGATTGGTTGACCAAGTATTATGCCACTATCGACTGCAAAAGCCGAACTGTCACATTTAGAGAGCCGGGACAGGAGGATGTGGTTTTTAGAGGATGCCAGAGTTCGCTGTTTGCGATGACAATCAGCTCGTCTCGAGCTAGGCAGCTGCTCAGCAGAGGTTGCACAGCCTATTTAGCTTGTGTTGTGCTGAGGGGTGAGGAGACCACCCCTAGGATTGAGGACATCCCGGTGATACGGGAGTTTGCTGATGTGTTTCCAGCTGAGCTACCGGGTATGCCTCCTGATAGAGAGATTGAGTTTGTGGTAGATCTCGTCCCCGGGACTACCTCAATCTCAAAGGCACCCTATAGGATGGCACCGGCGGAGCTGAAGGAGTTGAGGGCACAGCTACAGGATCTTCTTGATAAAGACTTCATTCGACCTAGTGTCTCACCTTAGGGAACGCCAGTGCTATTCGTCAAGAAGAAGGACGGGTCACTTCGCTTATGTGTGGACTATCGTGAGCTCAATAAAGTCACGATAGAAAATAAGTACCCGTTGCCGAGGATCGACGATTTGTTTGATCAGCTTCAGGGCTCAAGTGTGTATTCCAAGATCGACTTACAGTCGGGATACCACTAGTTAAAGATCAAGCCAGAGGATGTATCAAAGACGACATTCAGAACATGTTATGGACATTACGAGTTCACTGTCATGCCGTTTGGGCTTACTAATGCCTCGGCAGCATTTATGGATCTTATGAACCGTGTTTTCAAGCCGTATTTGGACAGGTTCGTCGTGGTGTTCATCGACGACATCTTGGTTTATTCCCGAAGTGATGCAGATCACGAGGAACATTTGAGGCTTATACTTCAAGTGCTTCGGGAAAGAAAGCTTTTCCCCAAGTTGAAGAAGTGCGAGTTTTGGCTTCGACAGGTGGCTTTTCTTAGACATTTGATTTCGGAATCGGGTATAGCTGTGGATCCCAAGAAGATTGAAGCCATCAAGGATTGGCCTAGACCGACGAGTGTCACTGAGATACGGAGTTTTCTCGGTTTGGCCGGTTACTATCGGAGATTTGTTGAGGGATTTGCTAAGTTATCTACTCCCCTCACGAGGCTCACGCATAAAGGTGTCAAATTCATTTGGAATGGTGCGTGTGAAAGGAGCTTCCAAGAGTTGAAGCAACGGTTGACTACTGCCCCGATCCTAACCTTGCCGATTGCTGGAGCAGGGTATGTGGTTTATAGTGATGCATCATTTAATGGTTTGGAATGCGTATTGATGCAGGATGGCAAGGTGATCGCGTATGCTTCTCGCCAGCTAAAGGAATATGAAAGGAATTACCCTACGCATGATTTGGAGTTGGCAGCCGTAGTCTTTGCATTGAAGCTATGGCGCCACTATCTTTATGGCGAGCGATGCGAAGTATACACGGATCACAAAAGCTTAAAGTACCTGTTTACTCAGAAGGAGCTGAACTTGAGGCAGCGCAGATGGTTGGAGCTGCTCAAGGATTATGATTTGACTATTCTCTACCACCCGGGCAAGGCTAACGTGGTGGCTGATGCGCTAAGTAGGAAATCGACGGAAAACTTAGCGATGCATGTTGTCACTCAACCGCAGTTGATCGAGCAGATGAAGCGGTTAGAGTTGGAGGTAGTGATACCTGACACACCCTTGAGACTGATGACCTTGGTGGTGCAACCTACACTTTTGGATAGAATTAAAGAAAAATAAGCTTCCAATGTGGAGTTGCGAAAAATAAAGGATAAACTAGTTAATGGTTGCACCGATGATTTCCTTGTGGATGATCAAGGGTTATTGCGATTTCGTAGACGGTTGTGTGTGCCGGCAGATTTGGGAATTAAAGAGGATATTCTCCAAGAAGCATACCGAGCACCTTATGCTATACATCCGGGTGGCACCAAAATGTACAAGGACTTACAGTTTCTTTATTTGTGGCCCGGGATGAAAAAGAATGTTGGTGAGTTTGTAGCTCGATGTTTAACTTGCCAACAAGTGAAGGCTGAGCACCGATTGCCTGCGGGGAAACTTCAGAGTTTGCCTATCCCCGTATGGAAGTGGGAGAAGATCACCATGGATTTCGTGACTGGATTGCCCCGCTCTCAGGCCGGGCATGATACTATTTGGGTGATCGTGGATAGGTTGACGAAGTCGGCGCACTTTATTCCTATTCATACTACTTGGACAGGGGAGAAGCTCGCACGAGTGTACCTTGACGAGATTGTGCGACTTCATGGAGTGCCTACCTCGATTGTATCTGATAGGGACACTCGCTTTGTGTCTCATTTTTGGAGGAGTCTGCAGGACGCCTTAGGCACCAGGTTGGATTTCAGTACTGCATTCCACCCGCAGAGTGATGGACAGTCGGAGCGCACTATTCAGACTTTAGAGGATATGCTTCGAGCATGTGTGATAGACTTCCAGGGAGGATGGTCGCAGCATCTACCAATAGCGGAGTTCGCTTATAATAATAGTTATCAAGCGAGCATTAAGATGGCACCCTTTGAAGCACTTTATGGACGGAAGTGTAGATCGCCTCTTCATTGGAGTGAAGTTGGCGAGAAATTGGCTTTAGGCCCTGATGTGCTCCAGGAAGCTGAGGACAAGGTTCGTTTAGCTCGGGAGTGATTGTTGACTGCGTAAAGTAGACAGAGAAGCTACGCCGACCGACGGCGGCGAGACTTGGAGTTCCAAGTTGGAGATCATGTTTTCTTGAAGGTCTCGCCGTCTAGAGGGATCAGGAGATTCGGGATTCGGAAAAAGTTGAGCCCCCGATTCATTGGACCGTATGAGATCTTGGAGCGTGTAGGCTCGGTAGCGTATTGACTTGCCCTACCACCGAACCTATCGGGCATACACAATGTTTTTCATGTATCGGTCCTCCGGAAGTGTATACATGATCCGACTCATGTGATTGATGTTACACCCTTGTAGCTTAGGGATGATTTGAGCTTTGAAGAACAACCTTTGAAGATTTTGGCTCGAGAAGTGAAGAGACTGCGGAACCGAAAAATTCTGTATGTAAAGGTTCTTTGGAGCAACCACGGTGAGCGGGAGGCCACGTGGGAACTGGAGAGCGCTATGCTGGAGCGTTACCCCATCTCTCCCAGATGGAGCCTTGAGGTACGTTGCTTTCGAGTTTTGCGGACGAAACTTCTTTTTAGGAGATGTGAATGTAACACGCTGGACCTTTGCAAATTGCAAGGTTCGAGTGTTTAGTTGTGTTCTGAGCTTTTCCACACTTCGTGGAGGGTCGTTGACTGTGTTCCGACCCATAGTTCGAGCCCCGAGATTGGAGGTTTAAAACCTAACACCAAAGTCCGAAAAGTCGGGTTTTTGGTCAGCTCTCGGGTAGCCTCAGTAGGGCTGCGTACCGATACAGGGTTGATGGTTGTACCGGTACACGCTGATGGTTGTACCGGTACGCAGGGCCGTGTACCGGTACACAGGTAGCCTGTGCGCCAACCCGAGGCTCGGGTTTGGCATTTCGTGGGATGTGTACCGGTACACAATCCCGTGTACCGGTACGCAGTGCAGAATGAGCTGTTTCGTGGAGGAGTATTTTTGCAATTGTTGCAACATCTATAAAACTCCACCCAGCCCCTCTAGGGCTCTTTTGAACCCCCCAAACCGTGGAGAACAGGTGAGAGCTCCCTCCCCTTGGTTTTCTTTCCATTTTTGATGGATTTTGATGGGATTTTGATCTCTTTCTCCCTCTCTCCTTGCTCTTTTGTGCTTTTGGTGGTTTTTGCACCATGGGAGAAGACTTGGATCTTGGTGGTTGGCTGGTTTGTGAGGAGAACTCCAACCCTAGAGGACTTTGAGCATTGTTTGGGACTTCTTGTGAGGTTAGTAACATGATTCTTGCTTTTGATTCATGTTTTGTTGAGTACTTTGAGATTAAACCCTAGATTTTGGGTTTTAGGGTTTTATTTGGGGATTTTTGTTTTAAGCCTTTATAATCTCAATTGATGGGTTTAGAACCTTTGTTTAGGTTGGATTATAAGGGTTTTCACTCTCTTTGGGAGATCGAGAGAGGATTTCACCATACAAGGTGAGTTTTGCCCTTTTCTTGTAAAGGTTAATGTTTGAGTTTTGAGATGGTTTGTTTAGTTGTTTAACTCTTCTTTTTACACCTTTAGGGTGCTAGGAGAGTTGTGGGCAACTTCGTTCGGCGAAACGAAGAGCCTAGGACCTATCGGTGGGTTTGTCTTCTAGTAACGGGAGGAAAATGCCTCCTATGGGGTTATGGTTATCGTTTCATTGAAATCCGTACATATTCATGCTAGATAGAATTTATGTGAATTTTTGAATATCTAAAATGCATGCCTTATGTGTAAAAAAAATTCCACTCTATATAGTAGAGCCTATATGTGTTGTATGCATGCATATGAGTAGTACTCCCTCTTGGTGAGATAGTAATACGTCTCTTATGATGAAATGAGCTAGAATTATATATTTGGAAACTTGGACATCACTCTTGGACATATTGAACAAAAGTGTCATAAAGGGGCACTCAAATTAGTAAACAGTGAAACTGCAACATAGAGACATAGTGTAGGCCATGTGACATCGGCTATTATTCCGTGTTTTAGACACGACGACATAGCGATGGGCCATGGTGTTACATGCTACTTTCCATATTTTAGATATGAGGACATGATGACTTGAGACTTGAGACTGGTTCGTTCGCTTGCATGCCATTTGTGCTCATTCGCACACGCTTGTGAGGGTCGCACCCTACAAGCCGGCACTCCGGAGATAGCCACCGCGACATATGCTCGCCCGTGCGGGATTGGGCACCGAAGTGGATTGCCATGGGGGAGGCTCATTCCTAGAGTGGGGATGTTGACTACCACGGGGCCATTAGGCACGGCGCAAGCCGGACTACCCCCGGGTAGGACCTATGAGTTCTGAAAATGTGATAATCAAAAGAAAAGTGAACTTGGACAACTAGTAAACGACGACATCTTCACTAGTTTCATTGCGAACATAGTGTATATTGGGCTTATTCATGGTCATGTTAGAGTAGCATTCTTACTTGTGCATTTTATGCTATGTAGTAGCATTGTAGTTCATGAAACATACATGTTTACTTATTGTTCGTAGTTCTTTTATATTGCACTTATTGCTTATCACATATATCTATACTTACCCCCTTTCTTGACTTTGGGCCTAGTGGAGCATGATACTGAAGACAGTAATTGCCCACTGGGAACTATATTTTATAGTTCTCATGCCTCTGTTTCTTGGTTTACTTTTCAGAGCCGTCGGCACCGGCGAATGCACGCGATCGCGGCAAGGGAGTCGCGTAGGATCAATAGCGGAGCGGGCTTCCTCCTAGGTGGTCTTTTCTCCCTTTTGTTTTGTTGGGAGAGAGAGAGAGTTTTGTACCATATATAGAGACCACCCGTGATATATTTATACTCTGTTCTTTTAGACTTTTGGTTGTATAACTTCATGTTTTATTTAGTGGAATTGTAGCTGTTTTACTTTCGTTGTTACAGCATCTAGTTTACTTCTGCTCTGATACCTCTAGATGTCTCTTTTCTGTTCCTTTACTTGCTGCTTTTGTTTAAACGCCTTATACGTTTCAGACATATGACAGGTCTGGACACGTGCCGGGTGGGCTTCTGCTGTGTCCCGAGGCGTGACACATATAAACTAAATTGGGGGCATGTTATTAGTTGTTATTAATTATACATGTTGGACTTGGATAAAACATAAGAGAAAATCAGCGTTTGGGACCTGGCGTATGTTAAACTACCTGATTTAGCCATAGGGGCCGTTGTATTTTTTATACTGTTACAATATCCTCATAGTGAGTATCCCAGGTAGTTCAGATTTCAGTTACGCTCGTGTTGAGATGCCGAGCCGATTTTTACAGTAGTGTTTACAGTGTTCCGGACTAGTGGGTGCCGTAGTGGTTGACGGCGGACCCGGATTTGATCATTTCGATATCAGATTGTGCCGATGGCACGTGACTAGTGGTTGGTAGTACTGTTAGACCTGCTTTCTTGACTTTAGCCTGTGAGAGCCTGATTGAACTCGACAGAGATACGCTTGCATACTCGGTTGGGTCGTGCCCACGAGTACCACTCCGGAGTCTGGCTTTGTGCTTTTGCGTTGATGTCGCTGATTAGTTGCTATCCACGGACTGTTTAGTGTGGAGGTAGCGCGGTTTAGATAGGCGGGACGGGTGCGTACACAGTTACTAATGAGATTGGATTAGAAGTGAGACACAATTGGATAGTGTAGTGGCATGTAGCTGTGGATTTCTTTCCGGGTTTACCTTTTAGCCTTGTTTCCTACTGTAGTCTTAGTGGGTGAGCCGATGATGTTGAGGGCGGTACCCACTGAGGACTACTTGTTTTTACAGTAGTTCTCACGCCCAGTTGTTACTACTGTTTTGCAGAGCCACCGGTTTCAGTTGCTGCGCCTTCCGAAGCTGATCGAGGTAAGGGCGTCGCGAGTTAGAGCCCTACCCGACGAGTTGCTGAGATAGAGGATCCACTATTGCAGGTAGTTTTGGTTTATTTTGTTGAGTTCATGTACATACAGTTGTTATAACTCGCTGGAGCAAGTACCTTTGTATAGCGTTTTGTTGTATGTATGTGAGACTTGTTTTATTCTACCTGTTTGGTTTCTTTACAGCTCTATACTATTGGTTGTAGTATTGTATATTTTCAGTTACCGATACGTTTCGTATACAAGAAAAATTCTTTGTATACGACGGATTTGTCGACGTGTCCGGGAATTGTGTAATCCGGGGCGTGACACAAATAAACATCTTTCAGACATAGATTTTAAATATTATTTTTAACTTTTAAATATCAAATATCAAATTTAAAATTTTAGGTTTCAAATATTAGATTTTATATTTTAAATTTTAAAATTTAAAATTTGAATATAGAATGTAAAATTTAAAATTTAGGAACTAACAAGAATGTAAAATTTAAAATTTATCTTATAATACTTCTAGTTAAGTCATGGTTTTTGTTTTCATTTCTAACAATAATGTTTTTTTTTGTATAGATATGGGCATGGGACAACCTGCATATTGGCCGCCCTGAGGTAGTAGGCCCGCAGCCTGAGCTTGTCGACATGCCATTAGGGCGTCGGTAAGTATTTTTTCATTTTTAGTTTTCTATATACTAATTTTTCATAACTAATATGATATAAATGAAACAGGTGGAATACTAGATTAGCATTTCGGGACAATGTCAGGACTACTGACATTGAGTTTTATCGTGATCAGCTGGATCAGCAGTTAGAGTCTCAGGTATATACAAGTTACTCAATCTGTCGAATTTTGTATTCAATAATGTGATTTATCAGTATCTTCCCATTAGGAACACTTAGTTGCATGTCAAGTTTTACTCTAGCTGCATGCCTCAGGCCAATGTATAGAACATACCAAAACCCAATAAAAAACATCTCCTTTGCAACATGAAGATATAAATGGTGTAATGTAAGGATGAATGAATAACGCGTGTATAGAAGCTAGGCTACTATATTATCTATACTATATATAGAGCTAGGCTACT
>NC_033624.1:8022611-8078556 GCF_001540865.1 Ananas comosus
ACATAATCTGTGCCTGAATCGGTAAAAGCCCCCACGTATTATGTAAACATAACCTGTGCCACTTGGTAAGTGGCACAGGTTATGTTTATATAACCTGTGCCACTTATCAAGTGGCACAGGTTATGTTTACATAACCTGTGCCACTTGGTAAGTGGCACAAGTAATCTAAACATAACCTGTGCCACTTACCTAATGGCACAGGTTATATAAACATAACCTGTGCCACTTACCTAGTGGCAACTAGCCAGGCCGTATTTGGCCAAATATGGAAGTGAAGGACACGGTAAATGGTTCACCGTGTCTAAACGCGGTGAACAGTTCACCGTGTTTAGACGCGGTGATTCGTTCACCGTGTCTAATGCAAGCTAAAGCTCCGGGCGGGGCGTGACTAACACTGTGAACACGGTGATTGATTCACCGTGTTTAGACACGGTAAACGAATCACCGTGTTCAACTTGAATACCTGGCCCAGGCCCTGCCCGCGTGGCGCTGACGTGGCGCTGGCGTGGCAGGGTCAGGACCATTTTTGCAAATAAATTTTAGACAGGGCTATTTTTGCAAATAAAATTTATTAGGGGGCTATTTGCAAAAAAAGCCCTTGAAAATTTTAGTTTTAGTAATTAAGATAAAATATAAATTTTTTAAATTTTAAGTTTTAACTTTTAAATTTCAAATTTTAATATTTTAAATATTAAATTATAAATTGAATTAAAAAATTTAAATATTAAAATTTCAATTTCAAATTTTAAGATTTAAATTTTAAACTTCAAAAGTTTATATTTCAAATTTAAATTTAAATTTTAAATAATAAAAAATTAAAATTTAAAAATTTAATTTTAAATTTACATTTGAAATGTAAAATTTTTAAACCATTTTAAATTTATACTGAGAGAGAGAGAGAGAAGGGGGGGGCCGCTCGAGAGAGAGAGATAGAGAGAGAGAGAGAGAGAGAGAGAGAGGGGCGCTCGAGGGGGGAAAGGTTGACGGAGAGAGAGAGTCGCACCGCCTGCCCGCCGCGCCCCCGCACTGCCCGCCCCGCCCCCGCTGCCGCGCCACGCTGCGCCCCGCCACGCCGCCGGCCTGCCCGCGCCCGGCGCTCGCGCTCGCCCCCGTCCGCGCTCGCCGCCAACTGTCCCAAAACTGAGGATTCATATATACTACTATAGATAGATTATTATATAAATAAATATAAATAAATAAAAATAAATAAATAAATATAGATATAGATACCGGTGTACCGGGTGCAGACAGCGATTTTTCCTTGGATAGTCCGAAACAAAAGCGCGGGGAGCGCGGCATGTGCGGGCGAGGTGATTTCTCCTTGGATAGTCCGAAACCGAAAGCGCGAGGAGCACGGGATGTGCGGGCGAGAGAGAAGATGTGTGTGTGTGTGTGTGAGAGAGAGAGAGAGAGAGAGAGAGAGAGAGGGGAGCGAGGAGCGTGCGGAAGAGGAAGCGAAAGCGAAAGCGTCGTCGTCGCCCATGCAGGCAGTTTCGTTCTTGTTGCCGTCCCTCCTCCCAACTCTCTCTCTCTCTCTGTCTTTCTCTCTTTGTCTTGGCATCCATCCGCATTTCTTCGTTTTCTTAATAATAATAATAATAATAATAATAATAATATTATTATTGTTATGATGTTCAAACCCAGCGTTAATTTTTTATTTGTTATTCCCTAAATAGAATCAAAACCGAAAATAGCCAGTTATATTGCTTTAATATCTCATCTATTTCATGGTCTCGTTTTCTTTCCTTTTCCCAATGCCCCATTCTGCTTTCCTTTTTTTTGTCTTCTCTCTTCCGTTCCGTTTTCTTTTTTCCTTTTTGTTAGGTTTTCAAGCTTTCACGATCTTCCTTTTGATCTCTCGGAGAAACTTAACTGCATTGCTCATCGTACTTGAACAGAATCAATGAGATGAAGTTAGTACTTAGTAGTGGTTTGCAGTGTGGGATGATACACCCATTGCAAATGTTGTTTACAATTTTTGAAATGCTTTCTCTTTTCTTTTTCCTTTTTAATTTGCTGGAGCTCTAGGATCTAACGAGAGAGCGTTCTCAAGGAGGTTGTGAGAGGATCGCGTATTCAAAAGCCCTTTATATGTGCCACGAAGGAAGGTAAGAAGTGAGTAAGTTTATGGTTTTTGCCTGACCAAGAAATAACAACCAAGAAGTTTTATTCATTTGAATTACTGTGGAAAGCTTTTTAAATGACAAGCCAATCGTACATTACTAGATTTTCATTGACTCAAGGATTAAGAAGTACCAAGCATCCAATCTTTTTTTTTTTTTATTTCAGTGTTATGCATTGCCTGATCTAGATGGAAGGTAGGATTCTCAAGGCGTGAATGAATATAGTGGTGTTTTTTGCATGTTCAAGTTTATAGTTATCTGTTCAAGTCAATGAGCATTTTCACTAATTATGTATGCTGCTGGGTGAAATTTGATGGCAGTATATACTCGAATGTTACGTAAACATCGACTTGTAGATAAAATCACAAATAATTTATCTTGATTGTTTTGACGAAATGTAAAATAAAAGTTACGCTTAACCAATTTGGGTATTTCTAAACCATAAGCAAGTAAAGACTATGTATCAAGCATTGTAGTTGCCCTGGAATTTAGTATCTTAGTTAAAATTGAATTTAGAACATTGTTGTAAGGATTTAAATGCGTATCGGCATGGGTCGTATCTACCGTGCCGTATCGTGTCATTAAAATATCGACACGATACCCCCTCTGTATGATGGCACAGCTTAAGACTCTTTTCTTTAAATTAGTAAGTAATTTTCTCAATAAAATTCAAAAGTTGTGATAAAAATACATAATAAGCAATTATAACATTTTGTTGCAAAAGAAAATAAATATTTTCATATCATTATGTGCGGCACACATATTTTTTGTGACCGGCATGCATTGGCACTGCCCGAAACACATCGAGGCAAGTTTTCGGCATGATCCCATGCCACGGTACTTAAATCCTTGGTTACGTAGCCTCTCTCTCTCTCTCCCCCCACCCTCTCTCTGGAGATATATAGTTTGGCAACCTGATTGGTCAGGTGGAGTTATCTTCAATGTGAATACACCTAAAATCATTATCAAGTTTCTATCAAGCTTCTTCAAGTTTTACTTAATCAGGCTTGGTAAAGGCAGCATGGATTGCTTGCCGCCCTTTGTTTTACATTGATTCTCATTGTTACAAAGTGTATGCGAATTCTTTATATATTTTTCTTTATTTATTTATTTTTTTTCTGTCTCTTCAGCTTGTGGTGCCGTGCTTTTTAGTCTTGTAGTGTGGTAGGCCCAATTTCGTGAGTGGTATTTCTTCTCAAAGGATATGGGATCTCTGTCAGATATAGGGCTCGCTGCAGGAATAAATATTCTTTCTGCACTTGGTTTCCTCCTGGCATTTGCTATATTACGGCTTCAACCAATTAATGATAGGGTATATTTTCCCAAGTGGTATCTCAAGGGAATAAGAAACAGCCCACGACACTCAGGAAATGTAGTGAGCAAATTTGTGAACCTGGATTTCAGAACATATATAAGATTTCTGAATTGGATGCCAACTGCACTGAAAATGCCAGAACCTGAGTTGATTGATCATGCTGGACTTGATTCTGCTGTATATATCCGAATCTATCTACTTGGGTAAATTACACTTGTAAATTCTACTTGTTCTTTTTAGTATTTTATTTATGACATTTGAAGGTGAAATTCACACTTAGATATCTGATTTCTTAAATAATTTCAAGACGGCCGTTGACTTTTCATCTTTTTGTATTGTTCTCTTCTGTTTTTCGTTGATATAAGCCACCCTGAACAACTTATAGTGAAATTAATAATGGTTCATTTCAATCTTAACTGTTTTCCTTATAATGGGGTTTTTAGTGCAATAGTCTTCTTCTAAAATTTTATTCTAAAAATACACCTGTTAGATTTTTATTTATAAATATGGTCCTATAAAAGCGGTGAATGGTTCACCGCTTTTAAAAGCGGTGAACCATTTACCGCTTTCTTTCTTTTTTCCACTTTTTTCTACATTTCTACGATTGTAAAAGCGGTGAATGGTTCACCGCTTTTATTCTTTTTCTACTCTTAAATAGGAGTTATGAATGCGGTGAATCATTCACCGCATTTAGAGGTCTATTTTTATAATTATTTTTTAAAAAAAATTATTTTTACAATTATAAGAAAGGTGTAAAGTAAAAGCTAATCATCTTATATTCATGGGATTTCAGTAAAAGCTATTCAGCAAGGGGTTTATGTAAAAAAGAAAAGGCTAAATTACATCATTGGTTATTGAGAACTTTTTTGTGAAACTTTGTTAAGTCGTGAAACTTTGATTTGTTTCAATCAAAGCACTGGACATTAATTTCTGTTCAAATTTTGGTCTATTTCTTTGATGAAGTAATGACTTGCCAACTAACTTAACTACCCAGAAATGAATGATAGTTATTAAATCATCTCGAAGAGGTATTTGGCAACTGCACTAGCAGGTAGATCAAGTTAAATTAGCTGTCATGTCAGATTCAGAAGATGATTTGGTAGCTGAATTTGCTGTTACCTTGTTGGTTTGTTTGAAAAATTGTATGTAATTTAACAAAATGACCTAATAGAAATGAAATTAAAGTTTAGCACCCTAATTGAAACAAATTGAAGTTTGGCAGCCTTATTTTGCTTGAAGTTAAGTATGCAATAGTGAAATTTACCCGAGGAAAAAGAAAACTTTTTAAGTGATTTATATGAAAAGATGATGAGTTACTGATTATTTTGGAAATTGTTTGTTATGTGGAGCACCTGCATCAACGTTTCCCTAAAAGAGATAAGTTGACTATCAAGCAATGACTGAGATGTCAAAAGTCCTTATTTCTTGTCCTCAATATGTTTTTATCACTCTGACCTTGTACACACTGCTTTTACTGTTTAGTTGGTTTTGGCTTATGAAGCATCAGGGTATTTTTTTGGGTAGCTGCTTGCTGTTTTAAGTTGGTGATGCGAAGAGATGAAACATTAAACACATAATTTCCGAAGAGTCTTGTATGATTGAGATGAAATTTGTAAGCATGGCTGAGGGTTTGCGCTAGTGCTTTAGTCAGTTACAGTGGATAATTTGTTAAGTTGCTTCTTCCTCACATTTAGTTCTCTAATTCTATATATTTAGGTAGCTTCAAAAGTTGTTCGTATGTCTTTCATCATATGCAATACCTGATCCCTTATTGCAATAGCAGGTTAAAGATTTTTGTCCCTCTAACTGTGCTTGGCTTCTGTGTCTTGGTTCCTGTAAACTGGACCAGTAAAACGTTGGAGAATGCTCAAGAAGTTACTTTTAGCGAAATTGACAAGCTCTCGATATCAAATATTGGACAAGATACTCAAAGGTATGGATCTTTGTATATCATGATCAGTTTATATTATGATTTGTTGCATCACATTAACAAACGGATGGTTGTCATTGCTGTTCAATGGTTAATGTACATGTAGGCCATGGCTTTTGAGACAATTTTAAAAGGGCCCTTAACTTCTTATCTTTCCATATGGATCCTTTGCTTTTAAATTTTCTGTCATTAAGTTCTTTGTGGGCATGTATAATGGAATCTAAGAATATCCTATCATTAAGTGTTTTTTTTTTTTTTTTTTTTTTCATCATGTAGCGTAATTCAATTTTCAATTGAATGAAGAGGTAGCATGCTACCTTTCTTTTAAAAAAAAAAGAAAAAAAAGAAAAAAAAAATCTTACACACAATGACTCCCACAAGTTCTAGTTCTTTTTGTAGTTTTACCTTTGTGAACTTCATATATTTATCCATTTGTCAACTGCTAAAAAGTTGATCTAAGACACTAGTTTCCTAGGAATTAAATTACATACCCATCGCACGTGCGTACTTATGTATGTATAAATGTATGCATTTGTGGGCTAAGATGAACAATGTTGTATAAATTTATACTTTTGTGGGCTAAGATGCAGAATGTTGCATAAATGTATGCATTTGTGGGCTAAGATGCACAAAACATTTTGGTAAACAATGCAGAAGTATATGTATGTGTGTATCAGTGTATGTATGTATGCGTCTATTTATGCACGCGTCCATGCATAGATTAATGTATGTATAAATAGACTTATGTATGTGTGTGCTGAGTTTCTCAAAGCATTCCAGATGTCCAGTACACAATCCAAAAAATCGTTTTTCCTTCAATGACATAAGAAACCATATATCATAATTGATCAATAAATCTCTCCAAGGGGCTGCAACATTTATAAAATATTAAAATTATGAAAATACACCTCTATTCTAAACCACTCCTCTTATCCTCCACCGCCAATGCTAGCTCCTTGTTCTCCACTACCATTGCCATCTTTTTCCCTGTCCTTGTCATCTTCATCTTTTTTTTCTTCCATCTCCACACTTTTCCTTCCAAACCTTTCCATTCCCCTTCTTCCCTGCTCTTGTACCTACTCTTCTTATTTAAGATTTAAGTGAAAGTGGGTAAGGGAAGATGGTAGAAAAACAAAGAAAACGAGAGGTACTAAGTAAGTTAAAAGTGTAGTTATTAGCATTTTAATATTCTATCAACAATTTTATTATATATTTTATAGATTCATAACAAAACATTGGTAGAAGGCCGAAGTCATGAACACCATGCAAACTAATTGTTGGTTTGGGAATAATCTTTGGAATAGTAGGGATATTCCCGCTTATTAATCCCATATTGCCATATTGGATAGAAAACAAAGTTTTGGCTTGTAAATAATGTGAAAGCTTTCTCCACCTATTAAGTCAAGCTTTTCATTTGTGATCAAGTTGTATTAGATCTTAATTCGCACCTCCCTTGTTCTGGTCCATTTTCCTTGTGTTCAACTGTACTTCTATCTGGCATTTTCCTAATTCTTACCAGGTCTAGTCGAGTTCTTTTTAAATATGGTTTTATCCGATTCTTATTTGGTTCAGTCAAGTGCAAAGCTATGTGGAGAATAGGTATGATTATGGCCCCCTTCAAGTCTGTAGAAACTAAACAATTGTTCTTAATGTGGCGAAAGTTCTTATAGGGAAGGTACAGGAAATAAAGCTATTTAAGTGGTTTTCGAAGAAGTAATTAGAGTATTGCCTAGTAGTAATCGTTTTAACTTTTGGTGAGAGATGAGGAGTTCAATTTCTAGCTGTTATGCCTCAAGATCGCTAATTGGGCCCACTCGGGCACGTACAACAGACCTGCTGAGCGGGCAAGACTTTCCTTACCCGCACAAAGCGGAATCACATACCAACCTGTACAAAAACACGCACAATATGGGCATAAGAGAGCATTAGAGTGAATGTTAATAGACGAAAGCCCATCATACTAAAATATTACAAGTTTTTTCTTGTTTATAAACAAGGCACACTAGACTTCTCTCTAGGTCCACTACTCCGCGACACCTTTGCCGCAATCATGCGCCTAATTGGTGACCATAGGCTCTGAAAAAGGCTAAATAACAAAGAGGTGACGACTTCAGATAAGTTTCTAGCGGGTGCAAGCATTAAAAGTGATACTTTACACTCACTCGGTCCAAAGGAGGCATTAGTAGATAATAATGATAAATAACATATATTTCAACAATAGAAATGCAATGATAGAATTACAACTACAATGCCTCAAATATACAAGACCCAGCCTACTAGCAACAATAACTCGTTGGGCCCAACCACCGGCCCAAAATGCTTAAGCCCAGTTATTATTACTAATGTCTAATCTCTTATATACCCAATCACATCCCCATTTCTATCCGGTGTGGGATTATTGGGGTGTAACATTACTGGCTCTGATCATCTCATACCTCTTAATTATACATTTCCTTTAACCAATTTGCTAGTTTAGTTTCTTTTCTTGTTACACATCATGAAGAGTCGGTTGCTTGTACTTCTCCTCAATTGGTAAGTAAGTAGGGTCGATTGCTTCCGGACTCCCCTAAGTACCTCATAGGGAGTCGATTGCTCGCACACCTCCCTTTTCTTTTGACACTTCTGGAAGATCGCACATGTTTTAACATATATCCTAAGTTCATGACAACTAGGGTTATCAACCACGTTCAACTTAATCATACTTGTTCTCTAGTTCATATTTACCCTAAAATTCACATGTCACTATGTTTCACCTTAGGCTTCGATCTATGTTTAAATGCCTATTGTTTAACCTATATTCAAGGTTCCCTATCCTCTTATATGTACATGTCCATTGTTCTATTTAGCAAACAAAAGGGCTAAAACCTTATTTCTCTAGCGTGCAACTAAAATCCCATCTAGTTTAATTATTTCACATGATACGTGCAAATAAATTCAAGAAAGTAAGGACAAAAAGGAGATTAAACCCTTTTCAGTGACATTACCTACCTTTGTTTGATTTTTCACCAACAGAAGGATTTGATTTTTGAAATCATCAAGGAAACCTTAAAAAATGGTTATAATAAAGTTAGAACTCCAAAAATTCCCATTCGAAAAAATCTTAAAACCAAAACCCTAAATACCCACTCACCTTTTCTCTTCTAGTGAGGAAAACGTGGAGTGGATGGCTTCTTCTTCCTCGAGCTTCTTCTTAAAACTCTTGATCCTCTTCAAGCTCCCAAAGTAGTGGATCTCCAAACTTTCTAATGGAGGAAATCTAGCGTTTCCTTTTGTAGAGAAAGAATTGGAGAGAGAGAGAGTGAAAGAATGAAGAGAGGAAGGTTTGGGTTTTTGGCTGTGATTTGGGTATATATAGTGGTGCTATATTTGCACATAAACCCTCGAATAGGTTATAATTACAACCAGCCAAAATCTGCTGTTCACAGCATTGATTACTGGTACTTGGGTTTCAGTACTGGTACGAGGCTCAAGGCTTCTAATACTCCAGGCCAGTTCTATAGAATCAGAGCGATGGATTTTTCAATTTTCTATTGTGTATCAGTTAGGGGTGTAAACTAGCCAAATACGAGCCGGCTCACGAGCTGGCCAACGAACAATAAGTTAAAAGGATTAGATTGAATACATATAAAAAATAAATTTATAAAATCTTATCCATTAGACTTTGATTTAATAGTTGAAATTTTACATATAAATAAGTCTTTTTATAAGTCTTTTTATAATTGAGCTCATTTTTATATTTTTATTTTGCTAAAAATTAAATAATAAAAATATATATTATATATATATAATTATTTATTTATATATATAAATATAAATTAAATAAGTTATATAAATATAAAATATATATATTCGAGCTGTTATCGAGCTGAACACGAGCGAGCTGACCCCAGCTCGTGTTCAGCTCATTTATTAAACGAGCTGAAAAATTCAGCTCGTGTTCGGCTTGTTTACTAAACGAGCGATTCGATCTCGAGCTCATTTCGAGCTGAACACGAGCTGGCTCGCGAACGGCGAGCTGGATTGCAACCTCTAATATCAGTATTCATCCGTCTCAGTACCGGTACTCCACAAATGAATACCGATACTCAGGAGAGTTATGCAGAACCTGAGAGTTTTTTCAAGTCCTACGCAGCTGGGTACCGACACTCCTTTCCAGTATCAGTACTCAATGAAAATCTACAACTTTGTAGTTTTGACTCTCCAAAATTCGTTTTCGTGTTATTTTTGTGCCGAAAATGCTCCATTACTTCCCAAACACCATTGAGGTGATTCAAAATAGTTTTAATTACCACTCTTCACTAGAACTTAGCAATTTGCGAAAGTCCAGTGCATTACACTAGCTCAATCATTCTTTTTTATTACCATTACTCTTCAGAATAGATTGTATCTCAATAATTGTTGGTGGCTCTTTTCTCTCTCACTAACTAATTCTTTTTTAAATGAGAACCTATGTAGAATACATCATTTCTATTAATATTTTGGATAGGTTTCATGCCCTGGGGTCCCTTTTTGAAAGCCAATTCGAAATCGGGCTATCTTTATAAATCAGAGTAAGAGGAAAATTGCCCCCTTTTTTTTTTTTTTTCAAAATCTTGATCTCCAAGGGTGCAACAGACCCACCACAAATATAGAAAATTTTCGAAACAAACGGATAGAGTCTCCCCAATATTTGCACGGCGTAGCACATGTACAATTAGCAACCAGACCTCCACTCACACACACACACACACACAGCGGTACAGGATGTACAAGGAACAATATTCATTAACATACAACAAATGGTCCTTAGTCACATCCATTCACATTCATTCCTATTCATCTTATTAGTTGGAAATGTCTCCCACACGAGGACTTTATTTGAAATTCTAACTTTCGAAAAGCCACAAGAAAACCATTTGAAAACCGTTCCCCACACGAAAACTTTTATTTTGAAAACACTACCACGAGTGGTAGAAAGCCACGTTTTAAAATTCATGAGTAGTAGAAAGCCACGTTTTAAAATCCAAAGCAAAAACCACATGAGTACAACATGCAAAACCCCACGAGTGTAAACAGCAACTGAACCACATAAGTATCTATTGACAGGTGTAAGGGTAAGACTATGCTATCCACAAGTGTAACTGATGCTAAGTAAGGAGTATAATCAAAACATATACCGTATGTCGGGAAACTCTTATCTCGGCCCTCTAACTATAGCTTCACGTATTATCCCGACCAATCCTACCAACGTCACCTGTAGAAAAATGGGGGTAAGAAACCAACATAGGGTCTCCCAGTAGGTACCGCAAGCCGACGAAGGCAAGCGTACTCGCCGGTAACCAGATATAGGTAAAGAAAGGCCTACAGTAGTAATAAGTGTAAGAGATGAACTGAAAGTAAGTATGTAACAATCGCTACTATAGCTATATGCCTCGATCGGACGAATAGTCCAAATGTACCCAATCTACGCCGTCGTGTCGGTCTAAGGACCTTAAGCGAAAGACACTCTTCGCTCGCTCACCTAGCATATAACCCTAGTAAATGGCTGCTTGGTTCACTAGTTGGCAACCAACCACTTTTCTGAAAAAGAACACCTTCCTGCAGAAGATCATACCGTTGGTGTTCGTGAAATGCTCTCAAGCTGTGGCGATCAATGCGAATATGATCAATAGCCAACCGTCGGCGAATAGCCGACAATCATCGCCCCTCGGGGCACACCGACCAATAGATTATTGAAGCTGTATGGGAACACAAGTGCCGACCACTCAGGTCAACTAAGATGGACAAGCTCAACATCCTCTCAAGTATGCAAGTACCGACCACTCAGGAGTCAGGTCAACTGGAAAGTGTGAAATCATGACAATATAAGTACACGGGGACTGACCACTCAGGTCAACTGGAATATAAATGCATGTGTCACTACTGCTCTACTTTTATGTCATGGCAAATGAGAGAGTAAACTAAGTAGAGTAAGGGTCGAAGTCATGAGGTGAAGAGCTCAAGTACTGGATATGTATATATGTAAGGAGTGAAAGGTTGGGATGAAAGGAGCATCCCGAGCGTGCACCACTGAACAGACTTTGGATCGAAGTACCCACCTGTGTTGTAGCTGCACCTAGCTTCTGCAGTGTGCAGAACCATCGACCTGATCTACGACAGGTCCACCGAGCCTGAAAACAAACCTACTTACTCAAAAGACATCGCTCATAAACCCAAAACTGCATGTGGGATCAGTTTTTCAAAACCAATTTCCGAACTCGCTGGGAATCCCAAAAACGCACCAGGATGCCCGCGGGACCCACAAAATGTTCCAAAACACACCGACTCATGCTGTGAGTCACCTGCTGCCCTGAAACACATCCATTTGAGTGTCTGGGCAGATAACACAAGCACCAAGGTCAACTCGGTTGTCACCGGTCGACCGTTTTGCTCCGGGCTTTCGGAAGTGTCCACTTTGGCACTAGAAACCTCTGCCGTTCACTTGTCACCTTCGAACACACGAGGCGACCCCCCAGTGGCTAGCCAACGAGGTTAGGCGATGATTTCCGAGGCGACCACGTAGTCGGAAACTTATCGCGCCGCGAAACCGCGTTCTACCGACGATTTCACTGGAAAATGCACCAAAACCCCTCCGTCGTTCATCCACCACCTTCGGACTTCGAAGGTGACGGTAGCAACCAGGTCTTGGCTAGGTCTCTAGGGCATCCGGATTGCTAATGTGTGAAAACCACAACTTAACCGCGTTCGATCGGCGAATTTTTGCCAAATGATGCCGTGGGACCCCAGTTTCACTCCGCAACGGCTCTCGGACCTTTGACGATCAGTCAAGAGGTCGCTAACAGCGATTACACACTGTCCGAGGTTGTTCGCAGGGCCCCCATTGCATATAACTTGCAAACAACTTAGTAATGCTCTAGATACTATTCAAACCATACATAAACACGAGTTTCGAGCTTGTTACCCTGATTCGCATCGTAACGGATCCAACCAATTAGACGAATTGATTCATCTCGACGTGATGATGCTCGTGCTCGCTGTCTAGAGCGCAATCGATGGCCGTAAGGCTTCAAAACAGTAGAAAAACCCCTCCAATTATTTGCTCTCGGAAGCGGCTGAGTCCCACGCGCACACCGGAGCTTCATTGATCGCAGCTAAGGTGAGCACGGGTCTCCACAAGACCCCAGGAGTGCGGTGCTCACGCTTCGTCTCCGGTGGTCGGAAAAAGAAGCTCGGCTACTCAAGTCCTGAAGTCCACTTAGCAGCAACCATGCAGGGGCTAGGGCATTACGGATCCGACAGCTGGCAGCATGGCAGGGGGAACTCCGGCCAGGGGAGGATCGCCGCACTCAGGGGAGTTGGCGGGGGCCTCTGGCCGGCGGCGATAGGCCTCGTCCATTTCCAACTCAGTCTAGTCCGGATATGGCCCGAAAGTTAGGGCTTGTATTTTCCCATCAGGGTGGGCACCCCAAAGTGGACCCACATCTAGGGCATTGCAGATTCCTCCAGTGGACTCCCTTAGACCTCCGGCGTTGCCCTGTGGTGGCGCGGCGCGGCGGCGGTGGCGATCGGGTGTCTCCCCACGGCTGCACAAGCCCTCTGGTGCTTCTCTTCAGCAGTGGCGGCTCCCCAGGGCACGACGGCATTGGCGAAACATCGGGGACGGCCGCCCAGGGTCTGGTGGTGACGCCAGCGGCGGTCTAGGTTAGCGGCGGTTGGATACAAGAGGGCTCTGGCTCCTCTTCACACCACACATCAATAGAGAGAGAGAAAGAGATTGGCTTCCTCTCCTTTTCCGGCGGTCGGCGACAGCGAGGGAAGCGGCAGGGTTCTCCCTCAGGTGGTAAAGGAGGAGGATGAAGGTTTGATCTAGGGTTTGGGTTGCAAAATCCCCAAATCCAACCTTAAAAACATGAAACCCATTATTCGTGGAGAATAATCACTCCAAAGTCCCCTAATTCTAGAAATTCGCATTCCAGTCCCTCTTCATTACTTTCCTCTCGCAGAAAGGTCCCTGCCCATGAGTTTTTACGCAATACGGAGCACCGATCACTTCTAAAAAGCAAGAACACCATGGAATAAATGCCTTCCCAGCAATAAAAACTATTTTTCTCGAAAATCGTGCGTCGAACATGAAATCTGTCAGTGTCATTGGCTCTGGCACAGTCAGACCATCGAAAATAAGCTATTGAATCGTCCGAAACGGAGGCCAATTCGCATCCGAAGCCCACTTGTCTTCTCGATCACAACTGGAAACGCAGGTTACTATTCACTTTAAGTGAAAAGTAATAATCCCGTAAAATCTTTATTTTAAATCATTTTTCACTGAAATTTGACTGGTAGCTTTAAAATTAAAAGACACACGATAACATTTAAAAAGATGTCAAATTTACGGAGTCCGATTTCGCTGAAATTCGTTTGTCCTAAAACCTATGAGTTTGGTTATTGGCTATTTAAAATTTCATGTATATTAATGTTTCACTTATGAAATGATTTACCATATTCTGATAAAATAATGATGAAAAGCTTTATTTGGCATATTCAAAGTATTTAGAAAATAAATTTCATGATTAATGTCTCAAGATTGACAATTTTTTCACAGCTGATATGATGCATTTGGTAGTTTAATTGTGTAGAAAAATCTAAATCATTTGAACTTCATTTTGAAAATGCTTTTTATTAATTATATGAAGATCAACAACTCTTATTTAATCCTTGTCCTTTATTATTAGAAGGTTGTTTGATTTCAAGTGTTTATTTGTGGCCACTTGATACACTGCAAAGTAATTTACAGAAGTCATGAAATTTGGCTTCTCGATACTTTAGATGCTCTAAAACATATTTAGCACCGCTAGCTACTGATTTAGATGCCCTATCATCAAAATCGAAGTGGAACTATGAACGGTTTTATGCTTCAGGAATCTACATATGTGGACTATTTGTGGTAATTTTGAATTGGGAAGTTATGGCTTATTGCTCGTCTTTGTTGATACATCTTCATACTATCTTCCCCTTGGTGCTTATCAAAATTGTATATGAATTGTATCTTCAAGTTGGATGTTTAACTTAATCAACCCTATTGTCTTAATTATTGACAAGCTTCTTTCATATTTTGCCAAAGGTTGTCTAATTTTTTGGTTTAGGTTATTAATCAGATATTCAATAGTTGCATAGGAACTGGTGTGATTTTTATTTTATACAAGTCTAATATTCAAGGGCCTCTTACGTTTTATGATCTTGTTTCTTCTAGGTTTTGGGCTCATGTGGTCATGGCATATGTATTTGCATTTTGGACATACTTTGTATTATATAAAGAATATAAGCTCATAGCATCAATGAGATTGCATTTTCTTGCCTCTGAAAAACGTCGACCAGATCAGTTCACTGTAAGTTCTCTAATTTGATGATTCCTTTCCTCTATGGAATTAGTGCCTTTTCGTTGTATTTTCTGAGTTAGGGCCACTTTTGCCTAGATTCTGAAAAAGTGATTTCTGCAGAATGGATTAAAAGCTGTAGAGCGTTTGGTTCAGTTTAAATGAAAAGCGATTTTTCAATAGTGATTTTGTATAACTGTTTAAATTTGTTTTTGCTTTTTGCAAATAAAAATATTTTTACTGAATTTTATTGTAAAATAATTTAAAATTGGAATTTACATTAAAATTTAAAAATTAAAAATTTAAGAATTGAATTTAATTTTAAATTTTAAATTTTAAATTTGCACAAAATTATAAAATTTTGATATTTTAATTAAAAATATAAATTTGAAAATTGAAAATTAAAAATAAAAAATTAAAATTTGAAATTTTAAATCTAAATTTAAATATTCAATTTCAAATTTGAAATTCAAAATTAAAATTTTAAATTTGAATATTTAAAATTAAAATTCAAAATTTGAAATTTGTAATTTGTAATTTGAAAATTAAACTTATAATTTGAAATTTTAAAATTTTAAAGGTTAATTTTTAAAATTCAAAATTTTGATAATTTAATTTTTTTCTTAAATTTTAAAGTTGAATATTAAAATTTGAGATTTGAAGTTTAAAATTTGAAAATTTTCTTAATTTACAGTTTTAAAATTTGAAATTTAAAATTTAAAATTTTAAAATTTGAATAGTAAAACTTAAAATTAGAATTTGAATTTATTTTAAAATTTGAATGTAAAATCAAAATAAAAATTTAAAAGTTGAGTCCAAAATTAGAATCACATTTCAAAAAGCAGGTTTTGGCTGTTTCTGATTTTGGACATCGAAAATCAGAAAACTGATTCTAAAAATGAGAATCATATTTTGAAAGGAGGTTGCCAAATGCTCTATTAAGCCGAAAATCACTTTTGGGCCCAAAATCGCTTTTCAAAAGCTACGCCAAGCATCCTCTTAATCGTCTTTACAATTTATTTTAATTGGTTTTAGGAAATTAAGTTTTTATTACGTGATAATTTGATGCACAGAAACATATAGTTGTTAGCAGAATTCGTTTGGAATCAGTAATATTTTATGCTTTGTTATCTTCATGCCAGATACTCCTGGTTGTCTTGGGAGTCGTCACGATAGAATCACTAGTGTGTGATTTTGATAGGGATCACTAGTATGTGATGTCATAGGATGTCTTTGTCCCCTTAAATTATTTTACTTTTGTTGGAATTGAAGAATGTTTAGCAAGCACAAAAACTAATATTGGATTAGTTTTGTTATTTCATCTGAAAATCTCTGTTTTTTTTTTTAATTTTATTTCATAACTTTTCTTTCTTCTTTTTCATTTAATTGTTTAGGTTCTTGTGAGAAATGTTCCACCAGATCCCGACGAATCAGTTAGTGAGCATGTTGAGCACTTCTTTTCTGTAAATCATCAAGATCACTATCTTACCCACCAGGTATGAATATCTAATTGTTCTGTGGTTGCACTTCCTACTATCAACAAGAGATTTTTAAGTTGTCAAACTTATGCTCAATCAAGATTGGCTATTTTTGCAGCTATCGTAGGAATTGTAATGGTTGCAATATTCAGGGTTCTTTTCGTGCAAAACATGGGCAAATTTATATATGCAAACCTACTATATATTTAGGCCTTTAGCAGCATTGAAATAAAGATCCTATGGCTCTTTCTAGGCATACGAAATTATTAATCTAGTTTAGATTTTGACACTGTAAAGGAGAATGTGATGACTTATTGTATTAGGCTTTATTGTTTGCCGACCTGTTTTAATGCACATTTTGGCAACTTGCCAATGCACCATAGGGAGTAAAAATATCTGATTATATTGTCTTGAACGTCTTTAGTCTTTCCTCATTCCTTGTTGGAGATTGTATGGAGCTCTTCAAGGTTTTGATGTTAAGTTCATAAAATTTACTAGCAAAGGATAATTTTGAACTTTGATAAAATATGTTCATAATCCACATTAGTCAATTAATAGAAACCTTGGAAGCTGTTGTTGGCAGGTAGACCAACATCTTGCGTACGTGGCGGAGGCTGGGTAGGGTCAAGTCACAATCTGACCTACAGGTGCTATGTTTGTACGCTTTAAATGAATTGCTTGCCCCATTTTAATTGCTTGAGCTTTTGGAATTAGTGGTTATAGATAACGATCCACAGCTGTTATCTTAGTCCTTCCACAATATGATTTACTAATATATAAATTCCTACTACATCGACACCTAAATGATTATGAAATGTGCAAGCTTTTTCTCATCTTTGCTTTCTTTATTTACCAGCAATTAGCTTATGTAGTTTCTCCAGTTTCTTCTTCTTTCAAGGCTTTATTTGGATGCACAGTTATAGAACTCCATGAGTTTACATTCTGTGATTTTGGTTTAGATGAAATAGGGAGTCCTGTAACACTACAAAATTTTATGGCTTAACCGCTTAAGTTTTACAATGTTTTAAAAACTTGATCAAACAACAACCCAAAAATATTACTTGGTCAAGGGTCATTGGTTCAATCAGTGTCAACCATTGCTTGAAATAGTGACGTCAGAATGACTTCATAAATATTTAATTATTATTTTTAATTTTATTATGTACGAAAATATATATTATTAATCTAGTATCATATTTAATTATAAAAATATTGATTTTTAGACCGAATTAAATAGATATAAATTTTCAAGTTTCACTTTTATAATACTAATCTGTGCTAATAGAAAATAAAATCAGTTAAGTTGATTTTAAGCCATTAGATTTTAATATGATTTGATAAAAAAAAAACCTGACGAGTTTGATTAAAACCAGACCGATTCACCGGTATGAAGGTTGAACTTCCGGTTCGAATGTTTCAAAGCGATTTTGACTTACTTGGTTCAAAGGGTTGAACCGAACCGCTTTATAGACTTGGTCACGATTGGACTAGCTGGTTCAACTCGATTTTTAAATCATTATCATTTTAAGCACTCTGACTTCAAAATTTGATTGCATTTTTTATCTTCACGGATTTATTTATTACACAATATGCAATTTTCGCAACTTTAAGTTCGTGAAAGCAAGTAATTAGCTTAAAGTCGAAGTATCATCCTAGTTAGTAAATTTGCGAATTATTCGCAAATTATTCGCGAATTATTGAAAATCCGAATTAAATGGTCCGTTTACGAAATTTTCCGAAAGAAAGAGAATTATTCGCGAATTTTTGGGCCAGCCGAATTATTCGCGAATTATTGCAGAATTATTGAAAATACAAATAAAAAACTTATAATTTTATTTTTAAATATAAATTATTTTATATTTTATATCTTATATTTTATATTTTATATCAAATTCGTTTTTTAAGCTGAATTTTTCAACGAATTTAAAAATTAGAAAACGAATTTTATACGTATTATATCCGTACCGAATTTTTGCCGAATCCGAATTAACTAACTATGAGTATCGTTGATTGACTCAAATCAAATAGATTGAAAGGTTGGGTAGTAAAATAAATATTTTGAAAGGTCGGCAACTCATTCAAAATGGTTCATAGTCAAGGATTTAAGTGCCGTGGCATAGAGTTGTATAGAAAACTTGCCGGCACGGTATGGCATTGTGTGTGCCGGGCCGTGCCGATGAGTGCCAGTTACAAAAAATATATGTGTCGATACATAGTGGCACGAAATATTTATTTCTTTAGCAACAAAATTTTCTACTTATTATGTATCTTTATCAAATCTTTTGAAGTTTATTAAGAAAATTACTTACTAGTTTAAAGAGTAGAGGGTTTTGAGCTGTGCCATACACGGGGATTGTATCGTGCCGGTATCTTATTGGCACGATACGGTACAGTAGATATTGCCCATGCCAATGGGCACTTAAATTCTTGTTCATAGTTAAGGTGGTTGCATTCTAAACGAGAAATATAAATAAATTTTAAAGGAAAAATTTTAATTCAAAATTTGATATTTGAAAATTTTGAAAGTTAATTTAAAATTTAAAGGAAAAATTTAAATTCAAATTAGATATTTGAAAATTTTGAAATTTCAAATTTGAAATAAATTGAAATTATTTGAAATTTAAAATTGAATTTCAAGTCTAAAATTTAAAATGTTAAAGTTTAAAATTTGAAATGAAAGTTTAAAATTTAAAATTTTTAGAAACTATAAATTTAATATTTGAAATTTGAAATTAAAATTTTGAGAAATTCAAAATTTGAAATTTGAAATTTAAAATTGAAAATTGAAATTTAAAATCAAAATTTAAATTTCAAAATTTGAAATGTAAAAATTTGAAAGTTGAAATTTGAAGTTTAAATTCTAAGTTTAAAATTTTGAAATTTTAATTTAAAATCTTATCTTAATTTTAAATTTTGAAATTTGTAATTTAAAATCCATGTTTAAATTTTGAAATTTATATTTAAAATATTATATTGAAAATTTAAGATTGAAAATTTTAGCGTTTAATTTTAAAATTTGAAATTTAAGCTTGGAAGTTTAAAATCCCAAATTTATAATTTCATAATTTTAAATTTATATTTGAAATTAAAAATTAAATGTTGAAAACCTCAAATTTGAAATTTAAAATTATAAATTTGAAAATTTGAATTAATATCTCAATTTGAATTTAGAATTCGAATCCAATAATGGAGTGTTTAGATTTATAGAGGTTGGAGTGGATTGTTATTTTGCTCTTTTTTTTGAGCATATATTAATTTTACTGAAATTTTGTGGTGTATGCGATGCCCCATGTTAAATTTTTTCACAGGGTATAGTGTAGTTAAACTATAATCCATTTTTTTTAGTATTTTTGTATAATGTGCTTTCCATTTAAGTACCCAAATTCATGTTGTCATTTTAGTAGATATCTTGCTTCTTGTTAGGTGCAGGATACTCGTGAGTATGACAATGCAATAAAATTGGTCTTACTTTTGGCGATTATTAAGGATTGTTTTGCCACTGGGACATGTTGCTGTGCTAGTGGCACGACATAATACAGTAGCGTAGGGCACGCCAATGGTGGCATCGCTCGTGTTGCTGTACTAATGGCACGACATAATATAGCAGCAGGGCGCACCAATGGTGGCACGAATGCGACCCCCACCCCCCACACCCTCCCCAAAAACCCTCACAAATAGCATGCCATTGGCACATTGGCACGTATTGTCAACAATTTTTTTATTATATTATCATGAAAAATTAGTTTTCTATAGTGTTATAAAATCTCAAGTTGTTAAGAAAATATTTTATATATTATATATATGTCACAATATTTAGTAGGAATAGAGTCATAAACTTCATAATAACTAAAAAAATTATTTAATAATATATATATAGAAAGTCCGGCTACTATACTCTTATGAGTACGATCACTCTCGTACTCGTAAGTCGTTTTCGATGATAGAGCTTCCTAATCAACGATCCATATCGTTAAACATTATCTAGATCATTTAAAACTTCTAGAAATCAAATTTCATAATTTTTCAACATCATTTACCTTACGATCAAAAGCTCACAAAATTGACAACTTTTAACGGTCGGTATAGAATATTTGCTAGTTTAACGGTGTAAAATAATTGGAATATGTTCAATTTTTGATAGAAAATTCTATTCACTACCTAGATAAAGATCAATAACTCCGATCTTAAATTGAAGGATGTTTTAGGACGTCGTTCGATTTTGACCGTTCATTTTATACCCGTTTGATGGACTTTATTATAATTTCGAAAAATTACGAAATTTATTTTTTAGAAGTTTCAAATACTCTAGATCATATTTGACGGAGTGGATCGTCGATTCGGAAGCTCCACCATCGAAAACAACTTATGAGTACGAAGGGCCCAATACTCACAAGAGTATAGTAGCCATACTATATATATATATATGGAACTAGGCTGGAATACTATCAATAGTACCAAGCAATTGGTGCTATTAGTTTTTTAGCCCTTGGATTGAGAAATGTGCAGTTAGGATTATGTGGGCCCCCTAGGGTTGAGTGGGTGGTTGGTTGAATAGTATAATCTAACGGGTAAAGATAATCGAAGGGTTAAATTTAACGGTGGAAAACTCGATAGCACCAAGCCCTTGGTGCTATCGATGGTATCCCAGCTGGACTCTCTCTCTCTTTATATATATATATATATATATATATATATATAATATATGTATATATGTCTATCTTAATCTTAAAAAATGAATAATCTGATTTTAATTTGCCAGTGGATTGAAGCATTTCTCAATTTATGTACTGAATCTCTGGTGGTGCATGGAGCAGGATACCGCAGGAAGTGATGTATAAAGTACCAACAACAATTCTCCATAGCCTGGAGGGAATGCGTGGTTTGGATTGGGTTAGTCTTCTTAAGCTCCAATGCGTGGATGGCTCCTTCCTATTCTCTCCTGCCTCTACGGCTTACGCGTTCATGCAAACGCGAGACGAGAAGTGTTTCGACTACCTTCAACGAACGGTCAAAAGATTCAACGGAGGGGGTAATAACCCACCAAACTGTTGGGAACCGGATGGATCGTCCGTCATGTGCTACCAACAAAAATGCACGAAAAATAGAGAAAACNCGCCAATTCTTTCGCAACGTAATATCCGTGAATTTTTCAAATATCTCATTAATCCACCTACCATACACATTCACCGCCTATATAATATCTAGTTAACCTTTCTCATACGTAATATGACCTATCATAATTTTGAATTAAACATATCATCGTATTTGAATTTAAATATTAAAAGGCTAAATTACAGAAAACACTCCTGTCAAAACCCGATTTTTCACTTTCCCCCCTGTCATTTAAAAACCTACACTTTGCCCCCTTGTAAAATGAAAAATGTTCACTTCGCCCCCTGCCGTTAGTAATCCGTTAGCGTTCTGTTTATAAAATATTATTATGTATTTTTTTATGCCAAAAATGTCCTCAGCCTTCTCTCCTGTGAACATGGTAAAGGGCAAAATGATGAGGGGCAAAATGGTCATTTTATCATCACAGTTCACACCGTACCCCCCTGTGAACATTTTTTATTTTACAAGGGGGCAAAGTGCAGGTTTTTAAATGACGGGGGAAAAGTGAAAAATCGAATTTTGACAGGGGGTTTTCTGTAATTTAGCCTANAGGGATAATTGCCTATATATATATATACATATACATATATATGTATATATATATAGGGATAATTGCCTATATATATATATACATATACATATATATGTATATATATATAGGGATAATTGCCTATATATATATATACATATACATATATATGTATATATATATAGGGATAATTGCCTATATATATATATACATATACATATATATGTATATATATATAGGGATAATTGCCTATATATATATATACATATACATATATATGTATATATATATAGGGATAATTGCCTATATATATATATATACATATACATATATATGTATATATATATAGGGATAATTGCCTATATACCCTTCATGCGTTCGGAAATATCCGATCTACCCCTACTTTTTTTTTCTTTCTAAAATGCCCCTCATATGTTCCACCGTTATTCCAAAATACCCCTGCAGTTATCCCCTGTTAGCTTAACTCGGGTTAAATATGGGTTAAATCTATACTAGAGTTAAAATCTAAACAAAATACCTATTTTGCCCCTACCTTATTATACTAATCCCTAAGATTATCCTCTCTTTCTTCCCTAACTTGGTCGCCACCACCGGCCGGCTCCTCCGCCTCCACCTCGCCTCATCTCCTCCCACACCTCCACCTCCAACACCACCCCTCTCGTCGCTCTCGTCGTCCTCTTCGACCGCTGCTCTCGTTGTCGCCGTCATCTACCTCCTCCGCCGCCTTGGCCGGCGCCGGGAGCAAGAGGGCCGCAGCGACGATCCCATCTCTCGCCGCTCTCGTCGTCCTTCTCCTCCTCCGCTGCCTTGGCCGGCGCCGGGAGCAAAAGGGCCGCAACGCCATCGGACCCCTGCACGCCCTCTGCTCCGGATCCGGCTGAAGGGCAAATAAGAAAAGTATTTGCTATATGAAGGGTATATAAGAAAAGTTTGTTACGGTACAAGGGTATATTGGAATGGGCAAAATGGTAATTTTTCAGAGATAACGGTAGCTCACTAACGGAACTTAACTCCAGGGGTATTTTAGAAAAACTTGGAACATAAGAAGGGTATTTTCAATATTAGCCTTCTAAGAGGGGTAAATAAGAAAACCGGAAACTTTTCAGGGGTATATAGACAATTGCCCCATATATATAGAGCAGGGCTGCTGTGCTCTCAGGAGCACGGAGGCCTCTGTACTCCTAAGCTGTTTTCGATGATGGAATTTTCGAATCGACGATTGGCTCCGTTAGACTTGATCTAGCCTATTTGAAGTTTCTAGAAAATAATTTTTGCGATTTTTTGATATCATTTACCTAGTGATCGAAAGGATTCAAAATCCATAATTTTTAATGGTTGATATTTGCCGTTTTCAAGTTTAACGGTGTAGAAGTATTCAAATCAGATGAAATTTTGATACAAAATTCTTTATACTATCTACAACAAGATCAATATTTCTGATCGAAAATTTTAGTGCTATATCACCACTTTTTATAGGATTTTTATTTCCAGTCGTTAAAAATGATTGATTTTGAATCCTTTCGATCACTAGGTAAATAATATCGAAAAATCAAAAATTATTTTTTAGAAACTTCAAATGCGCTAGATCAAGTCTAACGGAGCCGATCGTCGATTCGAAAATTCCATCATCAAAAACGGCTCAGGAGCACGGAGCACAGCAGCCCTGCTCTATATATATACATATATATGTATACATGTAGGAGTTTAACCAATGGCCTATCGCTATGTCATCATGTAGGAGTTTAACCATTTACTAAGTTGAATGCCTCTTTATGGCATTTTTGTCCAACATGAGTTCTATGTCCAAAAGCATGTTATTCTTGTCATTTTCATTACATGAAACATGATTCTAAGCCACATAAAAGAATGCTATTCACATGCATGATTACAATACACATATCTCTCTACTACATAAAGGTGATTTTTCATAAAACATAACACATGTATTTTAAGCATTCTAAAATTCAAATATGCTCTATCTAGCATGAATATGTATGAATTTTTATTTTTATAACAAGGTTTTTAACATAGGGGGAGTTCACCAATTTCGGTGAGGTCAAACCTACCAAGAACTCCTCGGATCCTCTTCGTTTGCGCTAATGAAAATGTCCACTAGTCTCCTAGCTCCTTAGAGATAATTCTAAGAGGGTTAGACGAAATGAATGAACACTACACGAGTTCATCTTTATCCAATCCAAGAAAAGGCAAAACTCACCTAGATGTTGGAAAAACCCTCTCAAATCCCAAATGGAAGCTAGAGCACTTCTATTCCAGCCTAGAGGAAGGTTCTAAACCAATCAATTAAGCTTCAAAAGCTACAAATCAAAAATCCCCAAATAAACCCTAGATTTCTCATTTCTAGGGTTCAACACAAAAACTCTACCAAAGCATGAATCAAATGAGAGATTAAGGTTACTAACCTCTCTAGAAGCTCCAGACCAAGCTTGAAATGAGTTAGGGTTGAAGATCTCTCCTCCAACAAGCTCTACTCCTAGCTCCAAAGCTTCTCCAATGGTGGGAGATCCACCAACATGCCAAAATGAAGCAAAAGAGGTGATCAATCCTCTAAAATCCAAGCAAAAAGGAGGAGAAAAGCAAATAGGGGAAGTGGAGAAGTCCCCTACCTGGTTCTCCTCTAGTTCCAAGCTCAGGGAACCATCTAAGGGGTGTGGGTTACTTATAGAGTGGTAACAAAACCAAAAACATCCCTCAACAACAGCAGTTCGCAGTCTGCACTGCGTACCGATACGCGGGAAAGAGTACCGGTACCAAGCAGCAGACTGCGCAAACTCGAGCCTCTGCCAGGCGGGAAAATGCATTGGGTACCGGTACCAGCGCGATGCAGTAACGGTACCAGGTCCAGTACCGGTACGCGGCCAATGCAGTACCGATACTCTGCTCTGCAGAGTCCAACCCGAGAGCAGCCCAAAATCTGCATTTTTGAGGTTTTGGTACTAAGTTTCAATCCTTACTCCTCGGGATGCGAGTCATGGGTCGGGACATAATCAACGACCCTCCAGAATACCCGAAAAAACTCAGAACTCTAATCAAACACTCGAACCTTGTAATTTGCTAAAGTTCAGTGTGTTACACAAATAGTGCCATGAGCAAATTCAAAAGATCTAAAACGTTAAAAGAAATTGGAGGAAATCTTCTTATTTGTAAATAGATATTTTCTTACAGATCTCATTATGCAATGAAGCTTATTAATTTCTCTAAATTTACTAAACCTAAATATTTCAAGTATGACGAATCTTTCTACCTCAAATAACTATAAAAGATTTTAAAAATGCAAAAAAAAAACCATTTTGGAGATACGGTGTTGGCACGACTTTGTGCTACATGCCGGCACGGCCTTGGCATGGTACGGCATAGGCGGCACAAGCAATCCTTGGTGGTTACAGATCAATGCCTTTTGGGATATCAACTTAAGATGGTATCACATAAAAGCCAATTAATCTCCTTAGGTATTCTTTTATAGAGAGGATAACTTTTGTAGATATCAGAAATTCCTAGTTAGGCACTTCTAATTTTCTTTTGGTTTTTAAGCATTATCCAGCTATTCTTTTACCTTGAATTCCATTACAGCAATCTGCAAATCCCAGAAAGCATTTTTTAGTAGGTTGTGGAATTGTCGTTTGAATCAAGAATATTCAACATGTTATATAGCTTTACACTTTAACAAGAGTTCCTATGAAATTTGATGAATAAATTTATAATGTCATGGTTCAATTTTGTCAGCATTTGTCATTTGGTACTTAGAGACGGCTTGGCATTCTATCATGTGGTTGATGGTGGATATTGTTATAATTTACTTTCTTATAATTTCTCTACATTTGCTACCCTTTCTTGTGGTGCTAACTTTCTGTTAGCAACAAACTAATGTTGTGTTTTTTTTTTTTTAATACACTTTTACCTCTAACTGACGTTTATTTTCTCTTGAAAATTTCTGGTTACAGGTCGTTTATAATGCAAATAAACTTGCAAGTATAGTTGAAAAAAAAAAAGGCTTGCAAAATTGGCTTGTATACTATGAGAATAAACATACTAGAAATCCTGCTAGAAGGCCTACTATGAAGGTTAGGCTATAATCACAAATTGCCTCAACTTCTTTACACTTTTTATAGTATAATTTTTACTTCCTTTTTAACTATTTAAATTTAAAGAAGTTAGTTTTTGGTAGATATATTAACTAGTATTCACTTCCTATTGTTTCCTATAGACAGGATTTTGGGGTCTTTGGGGGAAAACATTGGATGCTATAGACTACCATACTGCTGAGATTGAGAAGCTGTCTAAAGAGGTAAACGTAAATATTGCAACATGCGGGTTAAATATCTTGGTTTTGTTTTTGGTTAAAATGTTAATTCTAGTAGTTGTTTTCATTTTTGTTGCTTTGCAAAATGAATTTGAAGCATCACCAGAGTATGGGGGCCCACATTCTAGGTGGATTTTAGGTTGGAAATGGAAGAGAATAGAACTAGTAATGTTAGATTTAGGGTTTCCAATAATAAAATATGGGAGTTTTTGCCTTATATAGACTACAAAACAGACAAAAAACACAAATTATGTTTGAAATTTTTCAAAAAGTGAAGGAAAAGTTTTGGGATTTCTAGGAATTTCTAGGAATTTCTTAAAAATTGTCAAATTTTTTTTTTAGAGATTTCATAATTCTTTTAAATTAAATGCACTTAATATAATTAGTCTGTATATTATTATTGCAGAGACTTGCATATTGTGCATGTAAGAAAATCATACATACGCACGGAAGAAAATAACATAATTAAAATTTTCTAAACCAAAGATAACCTCGTGTTTCGTTTTTAATCTTAAATAATCGATCCAACTGATCTAATAAGATAGAATTAGTTTTTCACCTTGCGTGGGTCGAGATCACCGCGAAGTCAACGATTATTGGTAACAACTGTTCGTTCTCGCTAGCCGCGCAAGCATGCGGCCTCTACTCGCGTCCACATGAAATCACGCCCTTGATCGAACTAATTGACTGCTTCGATCCGCAATCTGATCACAAATTGATGCTTGCGTTGATTCGAGAAAGATGAATTAATCTTCTGGATATGCTAGCAACCTTTTGAAGATTGAAACCGTTGGATTAATTATGGAGGACTAGAAGAAGAGAGAGGATTGACGGCCCGGGTTTTCTATTTCTTTTATGATGCATTCATTAATTAATATGTCATATGACATATAGTTATAATGGAAATACCCTAAGCCTAACCCTAATCCTAATCGAAATCCTAGTCCGAATGGATTATCCATTAACCCGCAAGTTGGTTTTAGAATAAACCGAATCTGAATCCTAATTCGATTCGTATGTAACATTTACACATAAGTCCTCATATTATTTACTAACGATTAGTAAATACACCATGCAACTTTTATACATAAATAACTCTACAATAATTGCAAATTAGTCCTTTTACTAATAAATTAGTAAAGTTTACTATTTAACTATATTGTAATCGCAATTAAACCATCCGATAAACTTCTTTTATCGTCTCTGTAATATCGATCATGCGTGATTTCTTATGTGTGTGACCTAATAGGTTCAATTCTGTCTGGTAGTGAGATATGATGCGACCCCCATTTACATCATCATCGAAACTTCTTTCGATGGCTCAAACTCTTTTGATTCCACCCTTATAGAATATTAATTATCTATAATTATTCCTATTGGTTCCCATAATCCACCAGTGACGCCTAGCAGCATCAGCATGTAGTGGCAATCCAGTCAAAAGTGAATATCAGACAAAACCTCTAGGTGCAGTTACTGTACAATACAATCCTTCTATCGTATAGTCCTAACTGAGTGGAGGTCATGGAATACTCTTCAAACCCCATCAACCGTCATATGACAAATTTGATAGGATAGAAGCTTTATGGTTACTCTTGGAAACCTCTTTTCATACACCATACTATCCCGGCCGAGGATTTCCGAGCTTTGCCTTACAAATAACATAGAACTAATTATCTTTTGACCGAGAGCGATAGATCCCCTATATACACATCCATTCCTGATATGAACTGACTGCAGCCAACATATACTACTAAGACCGATGGTTAGAATCAGAGTTTGTTGCATAGTCAAACTACAGTAGCCTTACATTGAATGGCTGTAGTGTCGCAGGTCTAAGGATCAGTTGTACCACTGCAACATCAAACCAGTTACTGACGAATGAGTAGACATCCATGTAACTGTTCATAGTTGGTCAAGCTCAGTACCCTTGTTCTCCAAAAACCACCTGCATGTTTGCTCCAGTGTCCCTATATTGATGACTCGAGCTTCGTCATCCCAAAAGAGTAGCGACACACACATCAATCTTACCAGATCAATTATCGTCCCCATGATGATCTATCGATTGAGAGCATTTAGGAATTAATCACAAATATGTATCTCAAATTCTCAACTCTTTAGATACATATTATCATCTTGTTAATTCAATGGACGACTCACGGACACATTAAATATGAACGGAATAAAAAGGGCCCAGATATATAAATAATAAAGATTACGTACAAAATTATGTCCCATAGAAAATAAAATGTGTCAGCCTTATAGGCTTCTAGGGCATACAACTAATAGTGCATGATTGGTAGCTTTTATAAATTTTAGAACTACATTTTTTTTGAAGTTTTTTCTTTTTCTTTTGATGATCAAATAAATTTGAAAAACATAAAAAAAGTCACAAGTGTAAAAAATTATTAGAAATTAAAGAAGATAGAAAAAAGGAGAATGAAGGAAAACTTGAACTCACTCATAAACTAGATTCATTTTTGGGCGATGCATGCACGAAGGGAAAAGAAGAAGGGATAAAGATCTGCTTGGAGCATGCACTCCCGTCACATGCTTCGTGTGTTCACCAATACTAAAATATACACTATAAAATGCCGATCAGTTTAGAGAACAAATTCCAATAGCATTCAGTAACATTGACAAAGGAAGGGTGGATTTGTTCTTTTTTCCTCCCCGTCGCTTCTTACAATTACTCGAATGATCAAACCGTAAATATCTTACTATCATCATTGTCATGCCCCGTCCTGGTACGGAAGCCTTTTTTTGCTGGGGACGTAACTGACCGGCTGTACGGACAAATTTTTCGCTGCCTGCATGAAATATAGAGTTACTACCTGTGTCACGCTCTAGGTTTTAGCTGAAGCGCTCTCGTACACGTGCACCAATCTGCCGCATATGAAGAGTGCCCCCGTACACATGAAGCACAACCAAGTAACCAATGCATTTTACTCATATACAAATGCAAATAAGGAAAACATATGAATTTAGGTATCAAATAAATAATGCATAACTATTCTATTACAATTCCAAACCCAAAAGAAAGTTCTGCAACTTGTCCAACAAGTACATCCCCAATTGGGCTCACCTTTTCGAGGTACGTTAGAGTGCGGGTTGGCCTGATCAAGGGTATCGGGCTCCAAGAAATATAGCTCGAAACCAGCTAGGGCTTGATCAGACCCTTCACAGGCTCTGGTGGTCGGCGGTTGCGAGCGCCAACAGAGGGCGAGCGAGATCGCTAGCTTGAGGTCGGGGGAGGTGCACTAGTGGCAGAAGGCGGCGGCGGCGGCGGAACCCGTGCGGCAACTGGGGGGAAACTAGGGTTAGCTTGGTGTAGCTTGAGTCCAGGCACTTCCAACTACTGAGGGCTTCGGGGTAGCACTGGCGGTTTTAGAGGATTGCCGGCGGTGAGCCGCAATGCCGAGTAACCTAGGGGTGGCCGAGCAAGATATTACGGCCAAAATCCTTGTAGTTCGGGTGCACGCCTGACTGGGGGTACGACAGTAGTGGCGATCGTCGGAGGAGCCTCGCTGGACTAGGGGAGGTCTGCAGTAGTGATTGTTGATGAAAGGATCCCTCTCAACCTTTTCTGGTTCGAGATGAAGAGAGAGAGAGAGATAGGAAGAGAAAGGGACTATTGATGGTGCTGCCATTATGGGCATTCCGGCGTCTGGAGTAGTTGCCAGAGGCTTTGGAGGGTGCAGGGATCTTGCGGAGGGGACTGCGGCAGGGGCACAAAAGGGAGCTAGGTGTCAGGGACTAGTAATTCTTCAGTGTGGCCAAGTCCCTGGCCCAACTTCGCTAGTGGAGCGGGTTGTCAAGTAGGCTCAAAACCAGCAGCCTTTCATGGGAGATGAAGGGTTATGTAACTACTGCAATCAATGCCTCCATAACCACTGGCGGAAACCCAAGGGACATGAGTAACTCTTAGGATCACTAGGCATTCATGATGGCTCATTATTATGTAATAGTGGGTGAGTTATTGTGTGCCTTAATGAGAGAATTAGTGTAGGTTAGATTCAATGTATCTAGGAGCCTATAAATGGTGGGGTTTGGCTAAGGCCAAAAGACACAAGAGGGAGTGTGTATGTGTGTTGTAATCTCTTTTTCTAAGTAGTGGAGTACTTAGTTTTTTTTGAGTGAACCTCTGCCTTTCTCTTTCTATCATTTCCTTTGCATACTTAGTCGTAGGACGCGAAGGTCCAGGCTAGCAACAGGGATGAAGGCTTGCCCATCTTCGAGCAGGAAGTGGGGCGCCACACGAGCTTTGCGAACAAAAACGCTGAGGCCGTGACATAGGGCGAAGTTACATGAAACCCTAACTCAACATATATATATATATATATATATATATATATAATATTATATATGTGTGTTTGTAAAGTGTGTGTGGTTGCTGATGTGTGTGTGCTGCTGTCGGGCCTTGCTACTGATACTATTATAGTAATTGATGCGCGCTGCGTACACTCTTAAGTTGTTGCAACTGAATTAGCTTCCCGAATCGATCCGATCCACTCCTTAAATATGACTAGAGTATTTGAACTTCCTAGAAAATAAATCTCGTAATTTCGAAAATCATAATAAAGTCCATCAAGTGGACATCAAAATGAACGGTCAAATCGAACGACGTCCTAAAAAGCATGAATCAGACCTTCAATTCAAGATCGGAGTATTGATCTTTATCTAGATGTAAGTATGAATTTTCGATTCAAAAAATTAAACAATTTTGATTCTTTTACAATCGTTAAACTAGCAAGTATCCATACAGCCGTAAAAATTGTCACAATTTGTGACCTCGTTAGATCGTAAGGTAATGATGTCGGAAAAATTATAAACATTTGATTTCTAGATAGTTTTAATGTGTAAATAACGTTTAACGGTGTGAGTCGTCTGATTCGGAAGCTCTCATCATCGAAACAACTTATGAGTAACTGGAGGGCGATCGTAACTCATAATAGATATAGTAGCCGCGAACGACCTATAATTATGTGTATAGTATATATGTGTATATATATAAATATTGTTGTGTGTGTGTGTGTGTGTATAGAGTCGGCCATAGCCAGTCCGGCTACCTATGCATTAAATAGCCACAAACAAGTTGGTCTACCCAGTTTCGCCGTTAGATCTATCCCTTTTGATATTTTCACTGGAGATCATATATTAACCAACCCAACCACCCACTCAACCCTTAGGGGGCCACATCATCCTAACCGCACATCTTAATCCAATAGCCAAAAACTTGGTAGCCACCAATGACTTGTGCATCTAATAGCATAGTAAGCCTAGTTCTATAGTATATATAATATAATATATTAGAGGAGCTGCGAAACTATCAGTAGCAAACCTAGGCCCTCGTTGCCCACACATTTGTTTCGATGATGGGAAGCCCCAATCGTACAGATACGCACCGTTGAATTGATCTATACCATCTTGAGAATTTAGAAATCAAATTTCAAATCTTTTCGACACTCATTTCCTAATGATCAAAGCGGTTTAAAATTTTAAATTTTAAGTGGTCGATATGAGGCCGTTTTCTTGTAACGGCGTAAAGACTATCGCAAATTCAATTGAGATTTTTGTTAGAAATTTCTTTTAAACTATTTAAACAAAATCATTATACTTCTGATCTTGATTATAAGACTCCTGTTATCATTTTTCTATAGAATATCATTTTAGCGTCGTTCATTTTTGTGTCGCACGTCGATGATAAGAAGAATCAATTCGAAAATGTATGAAATTTGATTTCTAAATCTTCAAGGGTATAGAATCATGTTCAACGGTGCGATGCTGTGATTTGAGGCTCATCATTTCGAAAACAAATGGGTGGCAACGGAGCCCGTTATTGCTATCGATAGTACTTCTAGCTCAATCGTATTAATATATTAGTAATAATATATATAGTTATATGTTATATATATGTATATTATATTATATTATATTGTATATATATCGTATATATATATATGTATTATGATTCTATGTATTATGTATATATTATATGTATATTATATATGATTTGTATATATATATATTAGTAGTAGTCATATAATATATATGATATGTATGTTATATTTGTATTATATCTATTATATGATATAGTAATTGTATGATAATATTATTATATTTATGTTATAATATATATATGTATATATATATATGTATATATATATATATATATACATATGTATGTATGTATGTATATGTATGTATGTATGTATGTATGTATGTATGTTAGTCCCTCACAATAGTGTATATTGTAGTAAACTCCCTCCACGCCAAATTTCGTCAAAATCCATATATCAAATATAAGCCTTTTTCCGAAATTTCCAATTTCTCATTTTCGACGAATTTTCGAAATTTGCTTAATTCTCCACTTTCGCTTTGCTGACTCTGAAAACTGACTTCACCAAGACTTCGTTGCCAGAACCTTCAAGTGGTGAACTCATTTCATCGAATTCCGTTTTCGATTTACGGACTTAGCCCCCCTCTGTCAAAACCCATAATTTTGAATAATTTCAAAATTCCAATTTTCCAAATTTCAAATGTCCCAAATTCAAATATTCATTAATTGCATTTGAATTTTGCCAGTTTCTACAGTTCCCTAGCTGAGTTTTCTATTGAGTATTGGTACTCCACAATACAAGTTTTGGAACTTCACACAGCTGCACTATTATGCAGTTTTAATTTCCAAACTCTGTTTTTGCATCAATTTCGTGCCATTCCATCACTCCTTCACCTTCGATGTTGTTGCCGATAACATCATCCTTCCTTTTCAGTCTGCTCCATCGATGAAGATGTCTGAGTACATGCTACATATGTGCAGTAGAAAAACACAAAAAAATGAGATACAATAGAAAAAATTATATTAATCATGGGTTTGGTCATTTGAGTAAAAAATAGAAGCAGAGGAGAAAAAAAAATTGAAGGAATTCCCACTTCCTTCTTATAGTTGCGTAAATGTTATTTGATTCTCGTTTCTAGATCAAACCTATTGTAATAGGTGCTTTAAGATTGGTCAGTGCTCATGGTATGTAATGAGAGCTGTGTTAGTCGATTTCGGTCGAAGAGAATTAGAAGGATTCATGTCGTTTCCTTTATGAGGCAAGACACTTTAGGGAATTTCAAAAGTTTTTTTTTAAAATTGTATTAATTTTGCCCTACTAAACACTATTTCTATTTTTGTTGTTGTATAAACTTCTTGCAACATTATATTATTTCCTTTAAGGCTTTAACTTAATGCAAGTTTAAAATTTTCTTTAGTTACAACTATATTTTATATAGCACTGGAGGTGCTTTTTTTGGTCTAATTAGTTGAATTTTTTGTTCAATGTTTGCACAGGAAGATGCAGAAAGAGAAAGGGTAATTTCCAATCCAAAATCTATTATGCCAGCAGCATTTGTCTCCTTTAAAAGCCGATGGGGTGCAGCTGTCTGTGCTCAAACTCAGCAATCAAGCAATCCAACGCTATGGCTAACGGAGTGGGCTCCTGAGCCTCGTGATGTTTATTGGTCTAATCTAGCAATCCCTTATGTTGAGCTTACTATTCGGAGGTCTCTTATGGCTGTTGCCCTATTCTTCCTGACATTTTTCTTTATCATACCAATTGCATTTGTCCAGTCCTTAGCAAACCTTGAGGGTATCGAGAAGGTTGTTCCTTTCTTAAGGCCTGTTATAGAAGTGTAAGTGTTCCTTACTATGATTTCTCATATATATTGCTTGCTTTTTCCTGAGATTCTCACTTTCTGTCACGTAAGTTCATTATTTGACTATATTAATCCAAATTCCACTACCTAGCATTAGAGAATATCACACTTGTTATTTTAAATTTGCGTTTAAATATAGATTGTCTTTGCTAGTATTCTCCATGGTATTTAAGGGGCCATTCTATCAAGTTATTCAATTGTAAGGCAGTTGAAAACTTCTAAGATTTTTTATTATCAGCTATTCATATTCTCTGATAATTAATAAGGTCTCACTCTTCTAACTCTTGCTTCTAATCGGCATTTACTTACTTTTTTATACAGGCAGGTTGTTAAGTCGTTGATACAGGGTTTTTTACCAGGGATTGCTTTGAAAGTCTTCCTTATTCTTCTCCCAACAATTCTTATGACAATGTCCAAGATAGAAGGTTTCACAGCATTGTCAGCATTGGAGAGAAGGTCAGCATCCAAGTACTATCTCTTTCTCTTTGTCAATGTTTTTCTTGGGAGTTTAATCACTGGAACGGCATTTGAACAACTTAACAGTTTCCTCCATGAGTCTGCTAACAAGTAAGCCTTCTTGCTTTTTTCTCCTGATTCTTCTATTTTTGTTATTATCTTAATGGTTGTAATATATGCCTATATAGTATACATATGAGGAAAGTTATACAGAATGAAAAATTGAAGTGACTACATTGATCAGGTCAAACATTAAATTTGAATAAGATCTGATCTGGTCAACCATTATTGTTTTTCTTTTAGAAAACAAAGAAAAATATTTTAATGCTCTTCACATTTTTTGGCGGTGGCCCTATAATGAGGGCTAAGCAATTTTGACGACCAATGCAATAGAGTTATCACTTGTTTGGAATTGATTCAGAGATTGGTTTCAATGCTCCGTGGATACCTACTAGGACCCAATTAATTATGCCCAATTTTATTTTTTCGGCCCACCTCCAATAAAATTGGCTGCGATCAAATGCGCCCATCTTATAAATTTTTTGTACACAAGCATAGCGTCATGCCCTAGGTTGCAGCGGAATTCGGGCTTTCCAAATAGATCTGCCACACACACGGTAAGTCCCGTGCATTCGAAGCATAAAAAGCTGCTCAAGTACAAGAAGCTACTACAACTAAATAGTAACAGAGCTGAAATAACTAACATGTAGCTCAACATACTGTACATAAACAAGTCTCCAAAATAGTACAATCCACATCTCTAAACTGTAAATAAAAAACATCAAGCTATGCACAGTAAGTCTCCAAAAAAATGCTAACAATAGGGTTGTCCGCTTATACAGTCCTCGGGTAAGAGAGCTATTTATTCAACGATTTCCTTATCTTAATCAGAAACAGCAGGGACAGGTGTGGAGGCTCTGCAAGAAAAAGGTCAACACCAGAGGGTGTGAGAACTACTCAAAATAAGTAGACTTCAATGGGTACCATCGTCGACGACAATGACCTACCCATTAGGTCTATCAGAGACATAAGTAATAAAAACTGTTGAAAAAAAAAAGTTGAGCAAGTAAAAAGCTGTGGAAAGAAAACTTTTACCATTCCTCTATACTAGAACTATAAGAATGGATACATCATGTATGATATGCTGAACTGGCTCGAAAGACCAGTCAAGCCTATAGTAGCCTCATGTCTGATCCCTATTACAAACCAGTGGGTCGCCAATGTGAAAATTCTAGTACTAAATCAAGCCGCTTATTTTCGAAGTGGCACTTGAGGAGAGCGACCCGCTCGAGGATCAAAGTTACCAGGTCCGGTATGTTGCAGGCTATAATTGATGCACATGAGCATATAGATCATAGTACCTGCTAACGAAGCAACCACGACACACTCTGATGCATATACAAATACCCGGTACAGCCGTGCAACGCATGGCTACCGTGACCCACAAAGGGTCAATAATATGATACCTATCCGAATCCCTACATAACTAAAATCCACACTACTTGACACACCCACCCTGCCAGCCACAGGCACAAAGAAACACCAACCTGATATAAGTATACTAGCTATACTAGGTTCAGTTTGATAACATGTACAAGTAGTGTAATATGAAGTTATAATTCAGCTTAGTAGTTGTAGGTTTAACTACTTGCATGAGAGCGAGCAGCACATGACAATGAAGTTCAGTTAACAATGAATCTAAGTTCATCAGAGGTATTTAATGAAGTGCCAACTTCAAAAGAACGCATGCAAGTTGGAATTTCCATAGACATACAAGGTAATTCATGGTATTCGAAGAACTAACCCACCTCGAATTGCAATCCAGCAAACTGGGGACGAAGAAGACCTCCTCAGCGCACACTATACCAACCACAGCCACTAAGAGTTACAAAACTATGCAATTCAGCTATAATCTGGGTTTCTACTAAAATATTTCACTTACCCTCACCCAGATGGCAGTCAACCACCCCAGCTCCTTCTGCAGCTCCAAATCAACCAGGAAAACAAGGAAAGGGCCACTCCAAACAAGGATTACGCTAGAATAGAATTTCGAATTGAAATTCTAACGAAATTCAATGAAAACACAATTTCAACTCCAAAAATCTAAATTCAGTCATACTAACCAGTAATCTAACTGAGGATAGCCCCAAATCAGTAAGAGGTAAAGAAAAATCCAGCCAAGATCTACCAAAAGCTCAGCTAACAGAAATTGGATGCAGGAAATTAGCAAAATTCCAAAATCAGCATACTAACACAAAATACCTCAATTCACACCAAGTAACCTTGATTCCAGCTGCTATAACTCAGACCATGAGTTCTCCTCGTATGCTACACCTCAAGCAGGAGCTAAATCCACAGCTAAAGGTTTCCCTTCCACCCAATTGCTCAATATCCTACTGCTGCTGACAACTCTGTTGCTGTTGGTGCACTGGTTCCCATCCCGCAGGGAGGAAATTGAGGAGAAGATGGATAATGTGGGTTGAGGAGAAATGGAAATGAGCTTCTCTGGTGGAGAGGGAAAAGAGTCAGTGGACAACGTAGGAAGTCTATTTATAGGGGAAAAGATAGGATAAAATGAGCCCAAAGATCAAAGAGTTCTAACATGTTCTCTACAGAAAAATCCAGATTCGGGCGCCCGGAATGACGTGAAGCCGCGCCCAGCGCAGAAGTGGACTCCTGCCAAGAGGGTCTGGATCCTAATCCTGTGCTCGTATCATCACCTACCACTTATCATGTGTCTCAAAAGTTCGTTACTCACGAGAGAGAGAGAGCTCACCAACCCAATTTGGACTGCTATAGTAACCGTCAGGCGCTTGGAAAGTGAGCCCGAAATGGCTTCAGTAACAACCTCAGCTCTGCATTGAGGTTCTGGTGCCTGGTGCTCATTTTTGGGCGCTCGAAAGTTGCCATTTGGCAAATTTCAATGCTTCGAGTCCGTTTTGTGTCCTTTTTGCACCAAATGACTCGTCTCGACACTCGACAGATGTGTCGACTAGCTGCTGATATTATTGTCATTTCGATAGCTAAATTTTCGGAACACCACACAAAGCGTCATATAGTTGAAGAAAATGGTAATTTTAAGAGTACAAAGTAAAGATTCTAGTAGATTAGTTAGGTTGGCGGCGAAAAAGAAAATATTAGCACAAGAAGGTTAACAACATGAGAAAAGTAGTCAGCAAGTTTAATTAGAATTATGATGCGCATTTGCCCAAGTTTCGGTACATACTGCTGGGCCGGCTGGGCTATGTCCTAGTCTGTGTTCCAACTAGTATTATGAATCATATCTGCACGTATATAGAAAATTTTTCTCTCTTTCTCTTGTTAACAATAAAGCTATGAGTACCTTGTAATAGTAGCAGGGTAGAGAGAATAAAGAACCATGAATTGGGATCTTAGTTGTATCCATGGAATGTTGGGAATCCTTGAGAAGAAAAAGAGCATTCCACAGGATTTACGGAGTGGGAGAAAGGAGGGACCTAGAGATACTTAGCGGATCGGGCGATCAGAACTGAAGACCCGCTCCACCGCTCTATTTCTTTAATCAACTGGTGATAAATGCAGTAGCCCACCTAAAGCCCACAAACTCCACCAAAATAGGCCCGGATGGCCTATTTACCATTTCATTACCTTTTACAGTTTACTCTATTATTTCTACTATTTTACATTTCAGTACATGTAATGAAGTAGTATGAATAGTAAATGTACACAGTGAAAAAAGGGAATCAATGAAATGAATTAACACTTTCTTTCTCCCCAATTATCCTTCTTCCTCCCCTTATCTTCCTAATTTACACTCCTCTCCGAAACCCCTACTCTCCTCTTCCTAATCTGATCACTTTCTCTCTTCTCTCTGTTTCCTCTTCTTCTTCCTTTCACTCAATTATCCCAATTTCTCCAATCCTGATCCATCCATCATCCTCATCACCGATCAAGCCTTAGAGAATTCTTATCATTGGCGGTTGCAAATCATCCAGGGCATTACATACCTTCAGGCTTGTCCTCTTCTTTTATTCAGGGTAAAGTGTATGGATGGTCGTTTTTCCATTCTCGTAAGGCAACTTAACCCACAAGTGTTTTTATTTGAAAACTTTAGTCCTATATGTAAAAAAGGAAACTGCTTTTGTAATATAAATAATTTACTTCTTTTAACCTACTTCAAAACTAATTGAATGTCTTAAACCAATCTAACTCTCAAAAATTAAACTGCTTTTCTATGCACCAAAATCTATATTTTGGGTAATTTTGTCCTTTGAAATTGCTATAATTATATATTTCTTTGTCCTGTAATTACATTTATCTTTGTTCAGAATTCCAGAAATTGTTGGTCGGTCGATTCCTATGAAAGCAACATTTTTTATCAGCTACATAATGGTTGACGGCTGGGCTGGTATTGCTGCGGAGATTATTAGATTGAAGCCGCTGGTCATATTTCATCTAAAGAACACTTTTTTAGTTAAGACTGAGCAAGATCGGGAACAAGCTATGGACCCTGGATGTTTGGAGTTTGCCTCGTCAGAACCTCGGATACAACTATATTTTTTGCTTGGACTTGTGTATGCTGTTGTCACGCCAATACTGCTTCCTTTCATAATTGTGTTCTTCAGTTTTTCATTTCTTGTTTTCAGGCATCAGGTACATTTACTCTGACGTTGAGAAGCTTCGCATGTTTGTCTGACTATTACACATTGTTCATCTCTTCTATATTTCTCACCGATAAATTTCTTTGAGGTTTTACAGTTAACTGCTATGGACTTGTGAGTATCTTGTCATTCACACAATACAATATGCTGCTGGCCTAACCCCATTAATGAAAATCCAATCCTTTAGCTCTGTTTGAAGATTGCTGTGAGATTATTTTAGTGTAGTGTAGAATACATTAGATGTAATGTTAAGAACTATATTCAGCCTTCGTCTCACTTAAGTGGTTTCAACTGCGCCAATTCTCAAGGGATGCTAGGTGGGGTTTGTTAATCGTACTTCTTTCAATCCTATGTATTGTCATCTCCTTCCTAATCATGCTATCCTTGTTACTTTTGCTAATCGCCTCTAACCTTTCTAAATACCTTCTGTAAAGTGCTTCTAACTTATGTTACTTGTTAATGTCGGCCTTTGAGCTTTTGGAGGTGTAGGAGTTACTTATAGACGCTCAATAACAACATGACACTATGGCTTGCCAATTTCATTTTGTTAGTGTATCCCTGATGTTAGCCAAAACTGGAATGAATGTTGGAGGATGAAAATTTCTCCTGAAAATTCTCGGCTTCTTGTCCTCTGCACTTCTTGATTTCTCTGTGACCCTTCCACACATTATTGCATGATTTTGTCAATCTTGTCATGACCCAAATGAGTGTGTTTTTCTCTTTGATGTTAAAAGATCCTCTGCCAAAGCTTCAGTTATTCCCTTATTCTAATCACCATTAATTTTCTTATGAAGTGCTTCTTCGTGTAGGAATTTTTTAACTATTTCACTGAAATGTAGTAGAATTTATGTTTAAACAACCTTATACTTTTACATTCTTAGAGTTATCGCTTTGTTATTCACTTCAATGCAAGATTATAAATGTCTACAACCAACAATACGAGAGTGGGGCATCATTCTGGCCAGATGTTCATGGACGGTTGATAGTCGCCATGATAGTATCGCAGCTGTTGCTTATGGGCTTGATGAGCACACAACGTGCGCCTCAGTCAACTTTGCTTCTTGGTCTTCCCGTTATCACCATATGTTTCCACAGCTTTTGCAAGGGTCGATTTGAACCAGCATTCGTGAAGCTCCCCTTGCAGGTTAGCTTCATTTATCCTTCTTTTTTTAAAAAAAATCAAAGCATTAAAAACCAATTTAACATTTTTCCAAATTGATGTGCATGTTAATTGTGGTTTGGCTGAGGGTTTTTCTATAATGCTTTGTAGGATGCAATGGTGAAGGACACATTAGAGCGAGCAACTGAGCCAAACTTAAATTTGAGAGACTACCTCAAATATGCGTACATTCACCCCGTTTTTCATAGTGACGATATCGAGCATCCACTGGCTATTGAGGAGGAAGAGAGAAACCCACTTGTTGCCACCAAACGAAACAGAAGTACTCCTGGGGATAGCAAATATGCTTCCGAAACTAGTTCTGATATCAATTTCTAGCAGTGGGAAGCATTTCTTGCCTTTTGTAGGTAGTTTTCATTGAAACAATTCATTTTGCTGTGCAAATCAGTACCTTTGTAAAGGTAATCAAGAAATCTGAAAGAAATCATAACAGGAAATATGGAAAAAGAAGACGAAAATTCAAAAAAAAAAAAAAGAAGAAGAAAAGAAGAGAGATCAGGTGATGTCAGTTGTATTATTGAACATGTATCGTATTTTTATGCACTCTTTCAGTACTGTTTTCAAATATAAATTACTAATACTAGATGTTTTGACCACCTTGGATACATAAATAGCTCAATTTGAGCAAGCAGAAATGTGCTGCTTTGTCTTTTTTTACTTGCAATTTATAAATTGGGTTTAGATACTTATATGTTATCTTATTATTTTTTTAAAAAATGGGATGTGTTTGGTTCATTAATAGGATTTGAAATGAGTTGGAATGTAGTGGCAACAGTTTGTTTGCTTGTTGGGCTTGCAACTGGAAGGGTAAATTACACTTTTAGTCCTCAAACTGTAAGGCACGAGGCACTTTGGTCCTCAAACTTTAATTTAGGCATAATCTACGATATTAAAATTATCTAGAAATTAAATTTCATAATTTTTCGACATCATTTACCAAGCGATCAAAGGATCTAAAAAATGACTATTTTAACGGCCGATGTGGCACGTTTTTAAGTTCAACAGTGTAGAAGTATCCAAATTACATGAAACTTTAATAGAAAATTCTACTTAACATCAAGAGCAAGAATAATACTTCCGATTTGAAATTTGAGTCTTTTATTATTGTTTTTTATAAGATTTTTATTTTCAGCCGTTCATTTTGAGACTACTCGTTCACTAGGCAAACGAGGTCAAAAAATTATGAAATTTAGTTTCTAGATAGTTCCAATAGCATAGATCATGCCTAACGGAACCGATCGCTGAATCGGATGTCCCATCATCGAAAACAACTTATAAGTACGGAGGCTTCCGTACTTTCGAAAGCATAGGAGCCTAGCTCTTGATATGTGTTCATATTTGATCCTTTATTTTGCGGCCATTATTATTATGTTTATTTTTAACAGTTTAGAAGTGAAATGACAATATTGTCCTTATAAATATGTCCCTTTAAATGTTAGTTATGCCTGAAAATGTGCAAAAATCTCCTCCCTATAAAAACACAATGAGGTTATCATCTTTGCAAATTTGCTCCTCCAGACATGCAAAGTTGCCCCTCCAAAAATACTCTTCCTCCGATGATCTTCCCGCTGCTAGTGTCACCGTCGGCAATCTCGTTGTATTTCAGCTGTCCCGATCGATCCCCTGGACTGCATGCATCCCTTTTCCTTTCTCCTCACTTATGCCCAACTCTCAACTCCGTTTATGCCACCATTTCCTCACCGCCCCCCACTTCTCCGCACAAACTAAAGCTGTCATGTTCCGGGCTATGCAGAATCTTCCCCAGGCACGGTAACAAACCCGACAAACACGCCAAGGTACCTCCGTAACAGCAGAAAACTCATGATAGATATTTTTAGAACATAGCCCGAGATACCACAAATCTGCCACGTGTAGGATTTTTCTTGACCACACGGATAGAATTTCCCGTGCAAATGCACGGCGTCGAGATATAAAGTATGTTGGAGGTTAGGGTTTTTAGGTGCTTAAAGTATTACACCAAGAGACGTCGAGTTTGGAACGCTCAACAGTGTTACCTCCAGCGTAGGAAACCCTAGAATTTTTAAATAAGCTATTGGGCTCCAGAGATATGGGCCTAATTACGCTTTCACTTATTGGGCTTGTATGTGAACATATTATTTGGATTATATTATAACAAAATATCCAATAATAATAATATATCCAACAATCTCCTCCTATGTTCACCATACAGCACAATCCAATACAGTGGTCAGTGTAATGTTCAAACAATTATGAATCATCCACATTCAGTCCAAGACAATCAACTCGGATTAAAAACTCAATCATCAATTGTAATTCAAATGAGTGAATCATTCTTATCATGAATCTGTTCTGAGATCGACATATCCAAAATGATTCTCAAAATCAGTTCACAACCAACATATGCATAACAGTCAAATATAAGTAGGCCAATCAAAATAATCCAAGGCCTTACAAATAAAAGAAAAAGACATAATAATGTTCACAAATAGAGATAGCCAAAAACAAGTCTTAAGTAAATGGACCCCATCAAAACAGGTAATAGCAGGTGAACTGTCAAGTTCCCGTACACTCTAAATGATATATATATTCATTCATCAAATAGATCATCCTGATCTGGATCTCACTTATTAAGCTTTCCTCCATCCCTACCATCCTCTGTAGAATATCAAATATAAATTTCATATTATCATGAATTTAATCATTTGAAATCCACTAAAAATGTCTAGTTCTACTAAAAGAACTTAGCATCATAACATCAGGCAGAGAAGAATATATATTAATGTCATAAAGAATCATAATATCATGTTCACAAGTATCAAGCCAATTTCATAAATTATGAATAAAGCCTAAATAGTTTGATTTATAAAGAGCCATCAACTTAAGTTTGTTTGTAAGAGAATAATCATTGTTTAGTTTCAAAGAACATGACCAATACCAACAGACTTTTTATGCAGATAGCTATTTCTATGTTTCAATTTGGAATGTCACAGTTACTAATTCTTTAAAGTCAAATAATCTAGCATCAAGTTTGGAATGAGATCATTTAACTAAGAAAAGAATAGTCCAGCCTAGTTGAATTGTATCATCAAGTTTGGAATGACACAAGCCTTCCAGGTAGAACTTTGAACTAGGTTAAAGTCATTTTCATCAAGTTTGGAATGAAACAACTCACCTTTTTCAAATTAGTCCGCAACCATGAACATCGATGAAACAATAAATTGTGCTTGACCACCAAAGGAAAGAAGATTCGATAATTCAAAATATACAATTAGAAAGTAAGTAAATGGTAATTAAGACTAATTTACATAGTCTTTAACCCCATTTCCCCCACTGTTTTGAATAATCGATCTTTAATCATACCTTTTGTGAGAGTATCGGCCATGTTATCCTTCGATCTCACATCGATCAAGGTGATAACCCCTTGTTCTCTCAGATAATTCAACAACGCACGTCTCAGTCTCACATGTCTTCTCTTTGAATTAAAGAAAGCATTTTACAACGTGGACAGCCTGCTTATTATCACAGAATACGCTTAAAGAATTAAGTCTGTAGGCCGAGTCAAAGGGAATATCCAAAATGCAGATTCTTTATCCATTCTGCTTCTTCGCCAGCGGAAGCTAAAGCCAAAAAGTCCGATTAAACAGTAGACGACAAGCAATCAAGTCTGTCTTTGGATTCCAATAATTAGAGCTCCACCTAAAGTGTAATATCATATCCAACTTGTGGACTTAACTATTTTCAATTTCTGAGCACTCATGAGCTCAAAGAATATCCAATCCACATTGAGAGGATAACCAGAAATAACATAGAGCAATAATCTTCGTACCTTTAAGATATCTCATCCAGCCTAACTAAGGCATCCCAATGCCCTATTACTAAGATTACATTGAAACCGACCAGCATGCCAACTGTAAGCATTCAGGTCTAGTGCAACTCATAGCATACTGAGACTACCAATCAGTTTTGAGTACTTTAATTGATCCACACTGGTCGCCTTCATAGGAGTTTTTCTCAGTCATTTATTATAATGCAATGGTTGTCTCACCGGTTTACAATTCACTGTATCCCCAGGTAGAAAGTAGTTGCTCCATATAAATGAAGCTCTGGCTAAGTGAGATGAGATTGCCTTTCAAATCTTTGACTTTCATACGCAAAATGGTATCAGCAATACCAAAGATCTTTCCCATGTCAAATTCTTTAGGCTAAATAGTCTTGTTCTACGTCACTTCACCTACAGAATGAGCGGATGCCAGAATTATACATCGTCATCCACCATATACAGCCAAATGATCGACTAATCTATTTGACTCGTGTCCGCACCGTACACGGCTGCGAGTGCAGACAGAAGATGGTAAAGCCCGTCATTTATCTGAATACTAGACTAAAGCCGATAACTCTTAACACTTTGCTCAAATTTAAGGGATGCCGACATCTAGGTGCTTGTTAAGACCGTACAAAGATTTATGTCAATTTACAAGACATTCCTGAAGAGACCTTTTCATGACATAACCCTTACAGGTTGTGTCTTATTGGTAGATATTCTTCATTTAACTCTCCATTTCAGAAAAGCTGTTTTACATCCATTTGATCACTACAAAAGTGTTCAAGTAGATGCCGACAAGCAAGAAGAATTCTATAGTTGATAGATGACCATCAGGTGAATATAACATCCAAAATAGTCTATTTCCACTCTGCTGTTTATCAGCCTAGCTACTAAGCGTGGCTTGTGTATACTGCTATTGATCCATCACTATTTTCAGTTTCTTTTTCAATACCTCACTACCAGGCCTATAGCTTCACGCCCCAATATCCCCGCCAATAGTGTCGAGTCGGGTCAGGCAACAGACGCCGGAACGACAGAGCTCCCTCTGTCCGCCCAAGCTCTAACAAATAACATATATATTAGGCAAATTAACAAGAAAGAATGCAAATATAATACAAGCTTCCACGATGCAAGCAACAACGGAAGTGAAAGCTCTAAGCATAAATATAGATTACACGGATATTTGATTTCATTTAAAGACCAAAATAATTTCAAAGAAACAAGCTAATGTAACTATTACATCCATTCAACCATCATATCTTTTTAGCATTTAGTCATCCACATGATAGCTGCAAAATCATGATTTTTTCACTTTACGATACCTAAATTCAACCAAAATAAAGTTTGATACATCGTATAACAAAAGGATGACTACAAAAACGCATTAAAGCCCGGTGGCCCTAGCTCTACGGGGCCAAACCTTGCGCGTCCTCAGCCGCCCCCGCTCGTGCTAGACCTTAGGAGTTAGTGTCGTGAAGACCGCAAAAGTTCGCCATGGCTCGGCTACCGACCTCGTGCCGACTTACCCACTAGGTCTTCCAGGACAAGTATTATCAAAGAAGAAAGTAACCAGTTACTAATCGCAACTAATAACTATGCCTGCAAGAAAAGACAATAATATACAATATCAATGCGAAAATGGAAATGATGCAGCTCTCATCATAATCAATAACTTTTGGGCTCTTACCAATCTTACCGTTAAACCTCTGTTAACCCCAATAACTCACAACTCCAAATTCCTTAAATAAAGGGGTGGACTCGAACCTCCCTAAGACCGTCAACACTGTGGCCACTTAATTACCACGCCCAGTGTGACCAACTCCGGAGGCCGCCCGCCGAGGTGGGGTGGGGGTTGGGGGAAGGGCGACATCCTCAAGCCACGAACATTCAGGTGGTACGACTCTAACATCCTCAACTTGAAGACTCATAAGCTTGAGTCACATATGGCCACTAATCACATATAGCGACTCTACTAATTATATTCTGTAGCCACTCTCGCAGGCATTTATCTTCGACATAACATCACGGGTGCAAACTATATTCACGGTCATCTCTCAATGCAATTCCTTTTTCTATTCCATGACACCGCTTTGTTTAGCTAAGTCCAAGTCCATCTTACATCACACCTTGAGGTCCAATCACACATGTCCATTTTATGGTTGGTAATCCTTCTCTAGGTCATTTACCTAGAAGCATACAAATGTAAGCCACACCAATTCCATAGTATTTACGCCTACTATGCATGAATGGATATATTAATTCTCAAGAAAGAAAAATAGACATTAGAGGGGATCCAGACGGATTGCGGCGTGCACCCCCCACCTCTAACTGAGTCGTGTGGGTGTAGAATATTAAGGCCCCCGCACTATACCGAAACGATTCTCCCGCCCTATATAATCATAATATGCCATATTAGCCTTTTATAGCATATATACTCTAACATTTTCGAAATATTAAACCGAAGTGTCCGACGTGTTTTGGGCCCCCTGTCACGCCCGCGCATCCGACGCCCGCTACCAAATTTTGGTCCGGTTTCGGGCGCGGCGAACATGATGTATGCGGTTGCCGTAACGGCCACAGAATCTCTCCCTTGTCCACCCAAGGCTCAAACGACTATGAGAATCAATGTACACAGTTCCCTAATGAAATACACTCGTTTTAGCATACAAGATCATACAATATGAGCGAGAGCACAAAACAGGTAGGCAAAACAAACAACAATGATCAACAAGTAACCAACATACAAGTGAATAAAAAAAGAGATACTAATCTATTACAATCCATAACCGATAATACATTTGATTAACTTACATTTATACGTCCAAAAATATTAAACATTGAGTTTTCATCATCCAAAATACCTCACATCCCTATACATCATCTACTCTCAAAAATAGAAATAGGATCACTACTAAAGGCATAGGAAAGTAAGCTACCAACATCCTAGCGCCAGCCCTTACCAGTTTGCGATCCTGCCGCGCGCTAGTAACTTCGACTCTGTACCCCAAACCACACGGGGTGACGAACTACGATAGTTCGCAGTGGGTGCCGCATCTGCTTTCCGCCGATCTCCCCAGCAGGGTCTAAGCAGCATAGAGAGATAATCAAATAGAAATAAATAGTTTGCTGAATGAAAGCATTTATAAATAAATAGCTAATATTAAAAGAACATCTAATATGCCTTCAATCTGCAATAATGCATGCATAAACTTTAATCTACGTAAATAAACACAATTCTACTACATATGCTTTCAAACAATAATTGGAAATGACATACATACTTAATCACACAGGTTGAGGATTCTGTCACTCACTCCAATCTCACAATCTAATATACCGGGGTAGATCCGCTCACTCGCCGTGTCCACTGCCACTCTCTAGATCAACTGTCTGGGGAGGATCCTCACTCGCAGCACCACAATCTAAAACAACGGAGGATCCGCTACTCAGCCACTTCTGCGACATAGTACGACACTCCAAATCTCAACTCATAAGTGAAGGATCAGCTCTACTTCACCCGCTCACCTGGGGAGATCACTCACGTCGCTCAAGACTTCTAGCGGATCATCCAAAACGGCTCATCCCTATCATGTGACGACTTCCGGAGTGGCCTGCTTGTGTGACGCCAACACCAAGCTTTGAAACAGACATATGAGTATGATCATATGCCCTCATGGAGGAATACCCTACCTCTCATAACAACCACACTTAGGAACTAGTTCACTCTAAGTTCAACATTGCAATGAGAGTTTCATCTACACTATAAAGTCATTCTAATGCACTCGTTCCTATATTCAATGTTGATTAGATTGCCCAACTCGTATCATCCTAAGTGTCTTTATACACTCTAGCTACTAACTCCCTATTATCGTTTTCCTAGGTTCATATCCACTAAACATATTCCTTCCTTATCAACTCTCATCTTTCATTATAGGGTCTCTCAAGTCACTTGTACACTATATTCAAGCATACTAGATTCCAGTATTAGAACAAATTAACTCTACATTATCTATCTACATGCAAGGACATGTAAGCATTACATTAGCACCACTACAATGCAACATATACCAATAGTAATTGATCGAACAATAGAACTCAGACATAAAAAGCCAGCTCGCGACTGCTTTCGGGATGCACTGCCCACCTTTTAAGTATGCCACGAGCAGCCACGATTCCGAATTTCGCGATTTAGGTAAGCTTTCGCCGCGAGCTGGCGCCAATCTGTAACCTAAAACAAGCCTTCTCTTCAAATATCTATTGGCACTCGCTTCGATTGGAATGACGAATCCGTTTCCGCGACAGCGTTCAAGACCTACAATTAGGTTTTGCGCACCCATCAAATTAGATCAAAACCCTAGATTCCAAAAACCTCCATTTGGACGCCTGGTTTCAACTAGTAAGAAATCCATCACCTAGACATTGGATTTACGCATAATTCCTCTAATTAGCATCCTAAAGGATCTCCAAAAATACCATTTATAAGCACATTTAGTACCAAACCATTTAAGATCTACCATTAAAGTGGTAGCAACTTACCTTCCAAAAAGCTCTCCAATTGCCCCAGAAGGAGGAAGAAGAAGTAGAACTCCTTCTCCTAAGCCTTCTCCTCCACCTCTCCTTCCACTTATTTCCTCTTCTTCTTTCTCTCTTCTTTTTTCTAGAGAAGAGAGGAGAAGTTTAGTTGTAAAAATTGCCGGGAGAAGTAGAGAAATAATGAGCTCCAACACACACTCTTACCCATTGGCAGACAGATTGCACAAAGGTCCCCCCTCAACAATATAAGTCAGCAACAGCCCAAACTGGGGCCATTATTCGTGGTGCAGGGACCTCGGTCCCAAGGCAGTGAAGATCCGTGCCCGAAGGTCAGAAAAACAGCATTCAGATCTTAGCACCAATATTGTTTCATGCTTTTCAGCGTTTCGGGGTCCGTTTTTCGCGTCCGTTTTTCGCCGTGTTGACCTCCGATCGTTTCAAAAATCGAACCGAACGTCTCCTCAACATCGTTTTCTGAGTCATATTTTCATCATCTTTTCATCCCGCTAAAATGGCCGGATTTAACTCATGCCTCAACATAGCCTTCGGTTTAACTTTCGCGCGTACGCGCACTCCGAATCACCGAATGCTCCCTGAAACTTCCCCGAACTTCACCGGACCTTTCAAAATCTCTCCAACATCTAGTGTAGTGTTTGTTGATTCATACTGTCTGTCAAATTGTACAACCGAACTCATGATTTAAGAAGTCCGGTACCTTACATTCTCGCCTCCTTAAAAGAGTTTTCGTCCTCGAACTATCTCTATCTTCAAATCTACACACACCACCTCACTCAAGCTTATTGAGTAATCGAGGTTTCCAATTGCACTTTTGGCTCTCACGATGTGGTCTTTCACCTTATCGTTAACTCTCCAAAGGCTCACTACGGAGAATATGAGACCAAATTCACTCACATTCGCCATGCGCAACTCCAAAAGTGCATTACTACCATGCAAGGAACTACTCCTTGCATTACACGCCCAATCGGGAAATCCTCTCCGGTTCGATCACCGGATTGCCTAAAGGCAATTTTATTGGTGCATCGATCAACCGCGAGTGCTACCATCACATCCGGATCTTTGCTCTATTGCGAGGTGGCACCCTTGTTCTATTGCGAGATGGCACACTTTGGCACATCTCTAATGCTAACCCTCAAGAGAGCAATATTCTCAAGTTCTCCAACTTCTCCAACATGACCCAGCCTGCCTGGGCAAATTCATACTCGGGGACCGGTCTCTCCCTGCCAGGGACCGGTCCCAGAGGACCTTCTCCAATTCACACGTTCGGGAACCGGTCTCCCTGGTCCAGGGACCGGTTGCCTCGCGCGTCGCCGCAACCACCAGTCAGTGGGACCGGTCTCTCCCTGCCAGGGACCGGTCCCCGAGAGCAATTTCTGCCAAGTGTAGATTTTTGCATAACTTGCTCTCGCGGACTCGTTGCAATGCACTTCTAGTGCATTTGACTTCTTCGGCTTTCCCGAAGCAACCCCACTTGACAACTAGTCAATTTTGAGCGAAGTTTAATTCCCGTATTTCGAAAATTTACCTCCTTACACCAACTCCTCCACAGAGTTATTGGTTAAACTGATTACGTCGGCTTCCACAATTGGACCAACGGTCACAATTACTACGTAGGCCTATAGCCTAGCCATCTCAACACCCGTAATGCCTCTCGCTCGCAAGCGTCGACTCAATCATAACGGGGCGAAATTCTCACTTTGGAATTCGCACACACTCCAACCAGGAGCAACTAAGACAACCAACCGCTACACTTCATTGGGTTGGGTTACTATGGCACTCCTATTGCACATTAGGGTAACTACACCGACCCACACTCTGGTCACTACTATGCTCAGGAATAAATAGTAGCATACGGCCACAACTTCAATGCATGCAACGCACATATTTAATATCATGCAGAGATACGAACTCGGTTCAACTAAACCATACCTGCCATGACATCATCCGCAACAGCAGGCTCCTCAACTTGAGCAGCATACACCCGGCCACTTGGAGCTGATCGGGCCGCTTCCGGCTGACGTGGCGCCAAAGCACGCCCAGTCGATGCAACCATAGGTGGGGCTCCTCCATAATGGCCTGGAATTGCCGGAGCCGATGCGACAGGCAGGGCGAACGGGGCCTTTCTCGGGCAATCTCGGGCCATGTGCCCCACCTGGCCGCATTCATAGCACCTCCCACGGCGGTGCTCACATTGCGTCGCACGGTGGTCTCCACCACAAAAGACGCACCGTTGCACTTCACGGCCCTCGGACCGTTCTCGCGGGTACTTCGGGGGCTTCTTGGAACCCGATTGATCTCCAAAACCACCGCCCCGTCGCTTTCTCCCTTTGTCCTTCTCGGATGCCTCGCGCTCTTCTCGCTCGCAAGCATTCCCGTGCTCAACCCACAAGGCACGGTCCAAAGCCTCCGCAAAAGTGTGGAACTTGAAGGCATGTACCAATCGAAACACTCCGGGTCGGAGTCCTCTCACGAAGCAATCCGCCCGGTCTTGCTCCGTCGTCGACACGTCTGGGACGCAGTTCAAGATATGGGTGAACTCGCGCTCGTACTCCCGAACCGTGCGGTTGCCTTGCTTGAGCTTTCGAAAGTCTTCCCGCATCTTTCTCTTATCACTGTCGGGAAAGTACTCTGCGAACATCATCCTTCGGAACTCCTCCCAATTGATCGGGGGAAGATCCGAAGATCGATCTTGCTTTACTCTCTTCCACCACACCCTTGCCCGCTTATCAAAGCAATGAGCGGCCAAATTCACCCTGTCCCGCTCCTCCGTATAGATGTCCTCGAACAGGGTCTCCATCGAGGCCAACCATGTCTCCACCGTCCAAGGGTCTATCACTTCTCCATCGAACGTAGGCGGGTGGAACTTCGTAAATCTTGTGAGAGCCGTGTAACCGCGCTCTCGCTCAGCCTCCTCAGCCGCTGCCGCAGGCGTAGGAGAACGAGGATCCGCTCACTCGCCCGACTCACAATCTAAACACAACGGGGAGGATCCGCTCACTCGCCCGACTCTCGACATAGGTACGACAACCCAATCTCAACTCATAGGTGAGGATCAGCTCACTCACCCGACTCACCTGGGGAGGATCAGCTCACTCGCCCAAGACTGTCTGCGGGACCCAAACGGCTATCCCTATCATGTGACGACTCCGGAGTGCACTGCTTGTGTGGAGCGACCACACCAAGCTTTGAACAGACATATGAGTATGATCATATCCCCCATCATTGAGGATACCCTACTCTCTAGACAACCACACTTAGGAACTAGTTCACTTCTAAGTTCAACATGCAATGAGAGTTTTCATCTACACTATAAGTTCATTAATGCCACTCGTTCTTATATTCAATGTTGATTAGATGCCACTCGTTATCATCTAAGTGTTCTTTATACACTCTTAGCACTAACTCCCTAGGTTATCGTTTTCCTAGGTTCATATCCACATAAACATATTCCTTCCTTATCAACTATCTTTTCATTATAGGGTCTCAAGTCACTTGACACTATATTAAGCATACTAGATTCAAGTATTAGACAAATTAACTCTACATTATTCTACTAGCATGCAAGGACATGTAACAATTACATTTAGCACCCTACAATGCAACATTACAATATGTAATTGATCGACAATAGAACTCAGACATAAAAGGCAGCCCGACTGCTTCGGGATGGCACTCCCCCACCTTTAGGTGATGCCACGAGCCCACGATTCCGATTTCGCGATTTTAGGAAGCTTTCGCCGCGAGCTGCGGCAATCTGTACCTCAACAAGCCTTCTCTTCAATATCTTTGCACTCGCTCGATGAATTGACGAACCGTCTTCGCCGACGCGTTCAGAGACCTAGCAATTAGGTTTGCGACCCATCAAATTAGATCAAAACCCTAGATTTCCCAAAACCCCATTTTGGAGCCCTAGGTTTCAACTAGGTAAAAATCCATCACTCTAGCCTTGGATTTAAGCATAATCCATCTAATTAGCATCCTAGGATTCCAAAAATACCATTTATAAGACATTTAGACCAACCATTTAAGATCTACCATTAAAGGGGTAGCAAGCTTACCTCCAAAAGCTCTCCAATGACCCAAAGAGGAGGAAGAAGAAGTAGAACTCCTTCTCCAAGCCTTCTCCTCCACCTTCTCCTTCACTTTCCTCTTCTTCTTCTTCTCTTTCTTTCCTTTCTAGAGAGAGAGAGGGAGAGTTTAGGTTACAAAATGTGAGGGAGAAGAGAGAAAAATGAGCTCCAACACACCTCTATACCCTTGGCACAATTGCACAAAGGTCCCTCAACAATATAAGTCACAAACAGCCCAAACTGGGCCATTTTCGGGTGCTGGGACCGGTCCCAGGCAGTGAGAGACCGGTCCCCGAAGGTCCAGAAAAAACAGCATTCCAGACTTAGCCAAATTTTCAGCTTTTTCAGCTTTCGGGGTCCGTTTTCGCTCCGTTTTCGCCCGTTTGACCTCCGATTCGTTTCAAATCGAACCGAGACTCTCCAAACATGTTTTCGAGCATATTTTCATCATCTTTTCATCCACGCTAATGCCGGATTTAACTCATGGCCCAACATAGCCTTTCGGGTTCCGTTTTCGCGCCTACGCGCACCGAATCGCCCGAATGCTCCCGAACTTCACCGAACTTCACCGGAACCTTTCAAATGGCTCTCCAACCAAATGTACACCGTAACTTCATGATTTTAGAAGTCCGGTACCTTACATTCTCCCCTCCTTAAAAGAGTTTCGTCCTCGAAACTATCTCACTTCAAATCTAACACACACCTCAACTCAACTTATTGAGTAATCGAGGTTTCCAATGCACTTTTGCATCTCGGAGTGGTCTTTCACTTATCGGAACTCTCCAAAGGCTCACTACGGAGAATATGAGACCAAATTCACTCACATTCGCCATGCGCAACTCCAAAAGTGCATTACTACCATGCAAGGAANGTAGGAGAACTCGACGCAGCCGGAGGAATATCCACCGGCGGGGGTTGCGCCGCCACTGGCGCCACCGGAACACCCTCAGCCTCAGCCGCATTAGGGGCACGAACCGAGGGGGCGGGCGGGTCACGACCTGCAGCCGCCATCGCAGCCACCGTTGCCATTTGCCGCTCCATCAGGTCCTGGAGCCGCCCAACTTGACCGGCTAGTGCGGTCACCTGCGCCCGCAACTCCTGCACCTCACCAGGCCCAGCCGACACTGGCGCCACTGGAGGCACGGCTGACTCTGGCACCTCTGGAAGTGGTGTCGGAGCAGTCCCACGAGCGTAGCGTCTCCTCGGTGCCATAGGCTCCTGAAACGCAAACGTCTTGGTTAATCACTTAACCCAACAACACCGTCGCAACTACGAGACCAAATAACTCAACAACATTAATCAGGCGGAAGTTCACAAGCATACTAGCTCTTGACTCTCGGCATCGTGTTGTCGGCCGCCAACACAACCACCTTGAACCAAGAAATAGTACTACCTGAATCATCTCTAGCAATTACTAGAGTATCAACACCAACATCGACCCAATCGATCAACTTCCGCCGCGTCATAGGTTCACGTCGCACTTGCGCACCTATAACCTTAAGGCTCACCGTCCTACGGTCTCCTAAGTCCATCCTAGACTCTCTCTTTTGCTTGCTCTTACTCGCTCTGATACCACAACTGTCACGCCCCCGCTCTACCCCGAAGCCGATACCCATTTGGTCCGGTTTGGGCGCGCCGGGCGGACCGCCGAACGGACAGCACCTCCCCTGTCCGCCCAAGGCTAAAGCAACAAGATTGTGTGCAACAAGTGCCCAGGAAAACAACTTGATAACATACACAATCTGTAACACACTGGACCTTTGCAAATTGCGAGGTTCGAGTGTTTGGATGTATTTCGGGCTTTTCCACACTTGGTGGAGGGTTGTAAAATGTTCCCCGACCCGAAACGTTCGAAAACTGAAATTCTGGACAAGTCCTGAGAGTTTTTACTCTCGGGGACCGGTCCCTGGAATGAGAGACCGGTTCCCCCAGTGAGCAGTATTGAGGCAGCCTGAGGCAACCGGTCCCTGGCAGGCGAGACCGGTTCCCGAACGCGTCTTCGCAGTGAGAGACCGGTCCCGCGCAGGGAGAGACCGGTTCCCGAACGCTGGTTTTTCGGGTTCGCAGCGAGAGACCGGTCCCAGCTGGGGAGAGACCGGTCCCTCTGGGCGAAAACTGCCCAGTTCGGGCTGATGTAATATTGGGTTTTTGAGGGGCCTGGTTGGATTTTGTTACTCTAGATGGGCTTATTAGCCATTTCACTCCCTTCCCTCCTCATTTCTCACCACCCTACACCTTCTAGAGAGAGAAGAAGAAGAAGGAGAAGAAGAAGAAGGAGGAGAAGAAGAAGAGAAGCTAGTTTGAGGGAGCTTGGAGCTCAACCCCTTTCTCTCTTTCCCACCTTGGCAAGGCTTGGAGCTTGCTTGTAGAGCTTAGTGGTGGACCGACTTCAACCCTAGGGCATTTTGGGCTTGGATTGAAGCTTCCAAAGGGTTAGTATCATGCTTCCCTCCTCTAGATTCTTGTTTTTGTGATTTTTGGGAGATGAAACCCTAGAAATGAGATTTAGGGCTTATTTTGGGCATTTTTGATCTAGGGCTTTTGGGGCTAAATTGATTGGTTTAGAACCTTCCTAGGGCTTGGATTGGAAGGGTTCTAGCTCTCTTTTGGAGTTTTGGAAGAGATTTCTACTCTTGAGGTGAGTTTTGCCCCTTTTTGCTCCTAGGGTAATGTTTGATGTTATAGGATGGTTGTAATGCCCTCGTATCTCTTCGCTGATTACTTTTAGGGTATTTTGAGACTCGGGGACAACTTGATTCGGCGAGACGAGACCCTACGCGACGGTTCGGTGGGTTTGACCTAGCCACACAATGAGAAATTCTCATTTGTGCTTAATTAAGTGTTGTTAAATGAAAAAGCATGCATATTCTTGTTATATGTATTTATTGTGAATTTTAGAATGCTTAAAAGGCCTATGTTATATATGATGAAATTTTGGACCTCTATATAGTAGAGAGTAGCTTATTGGGCCAGCAAGCAAAGTCAAGTTTCTCAAAGTATCCAACTCATGTCTCTAACATGGTAAGTCACTAGCATTCCAAAGATCTAGTTATTCACCAAGTGAGTTCAACCTTTGCACGCCTAGTGCCCCTGATGACATTAGCAATCTTGTTCAATAATTTAGTCTAAAACCCGATTCTCTAAATTCCCTATGCCCTATACTAGCGTCTCACATGCCGACTCCAATGCCGCTGATGACATTAGCTCTCTAATTTCCACATAGCTTCTAACATGACAATCTTCGTCAATTTTCCATGTCACAAGTAACGTAGGTTTAAATGCATGAATCGAACTCAAATTTATTACTATAGAAGCATGATACCCACGTCGGGGGTCTTCATTGTAAATGGAAATGCAACTTATGCCAAT
>NC_033624.1:8078656-8081197 GCF_001540865.1 Ananas comosus
AGTTTATTATTTATATATCTATTACTTCTTATCGTGTGAAGCATTAGATCTAGTGGGAAAACCGGGCCGGAGGACTCAACATGTCGGCGGACCAACCCCTGGAGAAGTATATTGTATATAGCTTCTCACCGCCGTTGTGGTTTTTGGAGGTAACAGCAGTACTGCAAGGGGCGAGTGTCGAGCGGTGACCGCGGCAAGGGATACGCCCTAAGTGAGTCTAGTAGTAGCTTTTTTTTATGCAATTAGAGTACTCGTGTACTTAGATTGATGGTTTTGGTTGGATAGTTATGGGAGGGCTACTTATATTTTGAAGAAAACATGTACTTACATTTTGGAAGATGAAAATGTAATATATTCAAATGATGTAAATGTTGAATGATTGTGATAGTTAGACTATCTCTCTTTATACACTTGTACATTCACTTGTGATTCTTGCTCTTAACTATAATGCACTTGTGTGCATCGTATCGATCATGTATGTTATTTAAGCATTTCCTGGGCGCTTAACTGTACATGATCTGGTTGCTTAGTCTTGGGCGGACAGGAGAGGTGCTGTCCGTTCGGCGGTCCGTCCGGCGCGCCTGAACAGTGCCAAATTGGTATTGGATTCGGGGCGGGGCATGACAACCCTAATGTTATAGAAACGAGAGTTAAACGAACCTTACGAACAACACTAAGCTCAAACATTAAGCAATTCGAGCAAAGGTGGAGAAAACTCACCTATAGTGTAGAAATCCCCTTTTAAAACTCAAAAGATAGTTAAATCCATTCTAAAGCAACCTAAACCAAGGTTTTAATCCAATCAATAAAGCTCTAAAAGCTTCCAATCAAAAAGCCCCAAATAAACTCTAAGTTTCCAAAATCTAAGGTTTCATCTCAAAAATCAGGCAAATCATGATTAAAAAAAGAATACTTTCTGTACCGGTACAACCATCAAGGCTGTACTGATACACAGCCTGGCTGAGGCTAACCCGAGAGCAGGACCACCAATCCACTATTTTGGATTTTGGTGCTAAGTTTCAAACCTCAATTCTCGGGATATGAGCCATAGGTCGGAACACTGCAACGACCCTCCAGAATATCTGGAAAAGCTCGGAACACAGATCAAACACTCGAACCTCGCAATTTGCAAAGGTCCAGTGTGTTACATTCACCCCTTCTAAAAGGAGTTTCGTTCGCGAAACTCGAAAGGAACATACCTCAATGCTCCATCTGAAAGAGATGGGGATATCGCTCCTTCAAAGCGCTCTCAAGCTCCCACGTGGCCTCCCGCTCTTCGTGGTTGCTCTAAAGAACCTTCACATACGGAATATCTCGATTCCGCAGCTTCCGCACCTCGCGAGCCAAAATCCTCTCGGGCTGCTCCTCAAAACTCAAATCATCCCTCAGCTCTATAGGTGTAGCATCCAAAACATGAGCCGGGTCGAAGATGTACTTTCGAAGGACCGAAACATGAAAGACATTGTGTACGCGCGATAGGTTCGGTGGTAGAGCAAGTCGATACGCTACCGGGCCTACACGCTCCAAAATCTCATGCGGTCCAATGAAACGGGGGCTCAACTTTACCCGAATCCCGAATCTCTGGATCCCTCTAGTTGGCGAGACTTTTAAGAAAACATGGTCCCCAATTTGGAACTCCAAGTCTCGCCGTCGTCNAGAGTTAAACGAACCTTACGAACAACACTAAGCTCAAACATTAAGCAATTCGAGCAAAGGTGGAGAAAACTCACCTATAGTGTAGAAATCCCCTTTTAAAACTCAAAAGATAGTTAAATCCATTCTAAAGCAACCTAAACCAAGGTTTTAATCCAATCAATAAAGCTCTAAAAGCTTCCAATCAAAAAGCCCCAAATAAACTCTAAGTTTCCAAAATCTAAGGTTTCATCTCAAAAATCAGGCAAATCATGATTAAAAAAAGAATACTTTCTGTACCGGTACAACCATCAAGGCTGTACCGGTACACAGCCCTGCAGAGGCAACCCGAGAGCAGCCTAAGTCCTTATTCTCCTTGGTAGCCTTAGCGCTACTTAAAATACCATAAATCTCAGGATACGAGCCATAGGGCGGAACACTGTCAACGACCCTCCAGAATATCTGAAAAAACTCGGAACGCAGAGCAAACACTCGAACCCTGCAATTTGCAAAGGTCCAGTGTGTTACATTCACCCCTTCTAAAAGGAGTTTCGTTCGCGAAACTCGAAAGGAACATACCTCAATGCTCCATCTGAAAGAGATGGGGATATCGCTCCTTCAAAGCGCTCTCAAGCTCCCACGTGGCCTCCCGCTCTTCGTGGTTGCTCTAAAGAACCTTCACATACGGAATATCTCGATTCCGCAGCTTCCGCACCTCGCGAGCCAAAATCCTCACGGGCTGCTCCTCAAAACTCAAATCATCCCTCAGCTCTATAGGTGTAGCATCCAAAACATGAGCCGGGTCGAAGATGTACTTTCGAAGGACCGAAACATGAAAGACATTGTGTACGCGCGATAGGTTCGGTGGTAGAGCAAGTCGATACGCTACCGGGCCTACACGCTCCAAAA
>NC_033624.1:8083065-8089404 GCF_001540865.1 Ananas comosus
ACCTGTAAACTAAAGCCCTAACCCATATCGACACCTAGGGTTCTTCTAACTCCGATAGTTCCTAACCGGCTCTGGCTGCTCGCAGTGTCTCTATGCCTCGAAAGAACCTAACCGGCTAATGATGTCCTCTAAACAGCTCCCCAAACGATTCAATACATGAGGGGAGTGCTCCGAGTGCGTATTTCCGGAGTTCAAATAAACCTTGCTACGAACACTTTCCTCGAAGGTTCTCAACTTCGTTACTAACTGCTGGCGGGGCTAGGATTGGGACGGCCAACAGCCTCGTCCCATACACCAAATATCGCTACAGGAAAGCTACCTCTCGAAGCCAAAATTCACACTTCTTCAGCTTGGCAAAGAGTTTCTTTTCCCGAAGTATTTGAAGTACAAGCCTCAAATGTTCTTCGTGATCTGCAGTACTTCGGGTAAGATGTCGTCGATGAACACCACGACGAACCTGTCTATATAAGGCTTAAAAATATGGTTCATTAGATCCATAAAAGCTGCCGAGGCATTAGTAAGCCCGAACGGCATAACTGTGAACTCATTATGTACATACTGTGTTCTAAAAGCCGTCTTCGATACATCTTCGGGCTTGATCTTTAACTGGTGGTATCCCAACTGCAAGTCTATCTTGGAATACACACTCGATTCTTGAAGCTGATCAAACAAGTCGTCGATCCTTGGCAACGGATACTTATTCTTGACCGTGACTTTATTAAGTTCACGAAAATCCACACATAGGTGCAGTGATCCGTCTTTCTTCTTGACGAATAAAACTGGCGCTCCCCAAGGCGAGACGCTCGGTCGAATGACGCCCTTGTCCAACAAATCCTGCAGCTGTGCCCTCAGCTCCTTCAGCTCTACCGGTGCCATCCTATAGGGTGCCTTTAAGATTGGAGTAGTCCCAGGGACGAGATCTACCACAAACTCAATCTCCCTATCAGGGGGCATACCTGGTAGCTCAGCTAGAAACACGTCCTGAAACTCCTGCACCACCGGGATATCCTCAATCCTAAGGGTGTCATCATCGCCCCTCAGAATAACACTAGCCAAATAAGCTATGCAACCTCTGCTCATCAGCTGCCTAGCTCGAGACGAGCTGATCGTCATCGCAAACAGCGAACTCTGGCATCCTCTAAATATCACCACAGTCTGCCCCGGTTCTCTAAAAGTAACCGTGCGATTCTTACAATAATTCATGGCATAATACTTGGTCAACCAGTCCATACCCAAGACCATATCGAACTCCCCCAGCTTGCGCAAAGCTAGCAAGTCCACAGGCATAATCCAGTCTCCTACCCGAACAGGGCAACTGGGGCAATAATCTCTAATATCCAAAATATGGTCGGGTACTACAATATGTCTCGGATGTAGTGAAGAAACCAATGGGATGCCATGCAACTCGGCAAACAGCTGATCTATGAATGAATGTAATGCACCAGTATCAAGTAATGCACGAACTCTAATGCCATCAAGTAAAATGATACATGCAACCAAATCCTCGGCTATTGCCGCCTCCTCGGTCTGAGCGGCATACATGCGCCCACTCGGGGCCTGTCGAGATTCCTCGCTCTGACGCTGGACGGATGACCGCCCAGGCTGGAACTGTGCCGATGGAGTCCTCTAGCTGGTGGCTGGTAGAGTCGGTGCCGATGCAGTCGACAGTACCGGTGACGAACCCCTCGGGCACTCGATCTGGATGTGGCCCTCCTGGTCACACTGGTAACACCTACCTGCCCGCCGTGGACACTGCGATGGGAAGTGAGGACCACCACATATCACACACTGGGGAAGCCAGTGTTGGTCGGATTCTCCTCGCTGCGCTGCCGAGCCGCACCCACGCTGCTGGCTCCTAGGGTGCTTCGGCGGCCTCCTAAAGTGCGTCTGACTCGCACCCTCCGCCGCGGGCCTTTTGCCTTTACCCTTGTCAAAGCCTTCTCGCCGTTCCTAAACATCCGCCGCGCCGCTCTCCACTATGAGCGCGCGATTCACAACCTCTCGGTAGGTTTGGAGGTTAGAGGATTGCACGAACCGGAATATAGACGGTCGCAATCCACGCTCGAAGATGCGGGCCTTATCCTCGTCGTCCCGCACGACGAAAGGCATGCAATGCAGAAGCCGAGAAAACCTCCTCTCGTACTCGGCCACAGATTTGTCTCCCTGGCGCAAATTGCGCAAGTCCTCCTGCTCCATCTTCCTCTTGACGCTGTCAGGGAAGTAGTGCGCCAATAGAAGCTCTTTGAACTTCTTCCAAGAAATAGCCGCCAAATCCGTGCTGGGGTTTTCCTGAATATCCAACCACCAGCGATAGGCTTCGCCATCCAAGTGATGAGTGGTGAGCCACACTCGATCCTTCTCCTCCACAAAAGTGTCGCGGAAGAGCTTCTACATATGCATCAACCACTTTTCCACGATCCAGTGGTCGACCTTCTCTCCATCGAAGATCCAAGGACTGCACCTTCTGAACTCGTTGAGGCGCTTCATCAGTCGGTCCCGCTCCTCTCCAACAGCTGTCACGGGAAAAGCCGCCCCCGCCTGAGGCACCTGAGCTGGTGGTGCCGCAATCACCTCCTCCCGTGGAGCTACCGCAGGTGTCGTCCGAGATGTGTCGAGAACAGGGGACGACCCTTGGGTGCAACCACCTCCACCGGCACGGGTCGTGTAGGAACATGAGCCTCTCGAGCCTCCGCCTGCTACAGTAGGAGGTCCTCCAGGTGCTTCATCCGCGCCTCCTGTCGGCGCGTTGCCTCCGTCTGTTGTGCCACTATGTCAGTGAGGGCCGCAAGCTGGCCCCTCAACTCTCGGACCTCGCTGGATCCGGCGGTAGCGGAGGTCTCTACCTCCTCAAGGTGTGCCGTATTGTCCGCTCCAGCAGATTGAGAGCGTGATCGGCATCGCACTACAGCATCATAAAAGCGTAAGTTAGTAACCGACGCTATCGTATCCCCGCTCAAGGACAAACCCCAAATCATGCGAAAGTAAGGAAGTGTTCTTCACTACTAACTCCAGATGTTACGTTGTCGGCCGCCAACGTAACCCTCCATGAAGTTAGAAGCTATACACTTCGATTTAACTCCACTTTCTAGAGTTATCAAAGATACATAATCAAGATACTTTCGCTTACAAATCAAATAGACCTCGTCTTTCACGAGCCTATTTCCTATAGTCCAACCAGCCTAAGGTTTGCTAGGTCCACTAAGACTCAACCCTAGACTCTGATACCAAAATAATCTGTCACGCCCCGGGGCCCAGCGGAAGCCCACCCGGCGCGTGCCGAGACCCGTCATATGTCTAAAACATATAAGGCGTCTATAACAAAACGTTAAATAAAGCAGTAGAAGAAGAAGATCTAGGAGTATCAGAGTAAAGTACAACTAGGTTCTACAATAAAGGAAAGAACATAGGACTAAAATCCACTAAATAAAACCATAAAGTGATACAACTAAAATCCCAAGTACAAGAGCTAACAATAGTACAATGGTGGTCTCTATACATGGTAACAAAACTCTCTCTCACCAAAACACAAAAAAAGAGTAGACCACTTAGGAGCAAAAGCAAGCTCCGCGCTAACTAGCTATGCGACCCCCTTGTCGCGATCCCGTGCATCCGCGAGTACCGAAAGCTCTGAAAAGGAACATCAAACAGAGGGCATGAGAACTATTAAATAATAGTTTCCAATAGACGATTACTGACTTCAGTTAAGTGCTCCACTAGGCCCAAAACTAAACAGGTAAGTAAATAAGTAAAAGCGATATGAACGACATGTACATGAACATGTAAACTTACTACAACATGATATCTCTACTTAGCATGAAATTGCGTAAGTAAGAAAGCTATTCTATACATGAATAGGTGAAAATATACAACCAACATGATGTCTACAACGAAATAGTAAAATGTCAATGTTTACTATTCTAGTCAAAGTCCACATGGCGTGTTAACTATTTAAAATTCCAATCTTGTAAGACGCGCCCGTATGCTGTCTGACCTGAAGACCCACCCGTAGGCTGTCTCGCCGGTGCCGTGCCTAATGGCCCCGTGGTAGTTAACATCCCCACTATAGGAATGAGCCTTGCCCACTGCAATCCACTTCGGCGCCTAATCCCGCACTGCGAGTATGTATCGCGATGGCTATCTCAGGAGTGCCAGCTTGTAGGGAGCGACCCTTACACGCATGTGCGAATGAGCACAAAGGCAAGCAAGCATAAAAGTCTGTCTAAAACATGGAATATAGTCGATGTCGCAATGGCCTATCTCTATGTCATCATGTCTAAAACATGGAATATAGTAGACGTCACAATGGCCTATCACTATGTCTCTACGTTGCAGTTTCACAATTTACTAATTCAGTGCCCCTTTATGGCACTTTTGTCCACTAAGTCCAAGCATGAGTTTAGTGTTCACGAATACATAATTCAAGTCATTTTCGTCATATGAGACATGTTCCCAAACCACAAGAAGAATGCTACTCACATGCATGTTAAGTCCACATAAGGCTCTACTATATAGAGATGAATTTTTATAATACATAACACATGCATTTTAAGCATTCTAAAATTCACATAAATTCAATCTAGTATGAATATGCATGCGATGTGATGAAACGAAAACATTTAACCACTTAGGAAAAGTTTTCTCCTATTCCAATGAAGCCAAACCCACCGAAACAGTCGGAACCCTTCGTTTCGCCGAACGACGTTGTCCACTACTCTCCTAGCACCCTAAAGGTATAGAAATGTCACGCCCCTGGACCCAGCGGAAGCCCGCCCGGCGCGTGCCCAGACCCGCCATATATCTAAAACATATAAGGCGTCTAAAACAAAACGATAAATAAAGCGGTTAAATAAGATCTAGAGATATCAGAGCATAAAACGACATCTATATTCTGCAATAGAGAAATAACCAAAAGGCTAAAATCCACTAGAAGTAAAAACACAAAGCAGTACAACGGATATCCCAAAATAGGTGCTAGAAAAGTACATAGGTGGTCTCTACACATGGTACTCAAAATCTCTCTCTCTCTCTCTAATACAACAAAAGAAAGAGCAACCACCTAAGCTCAAAAGTAGCTCCTCTCTATCTAGCTAGGCGACACCCTTGCCTTGATCCCGTGCCTCCGCCGGTGCCGAAGGCTCTGAAAGAAAACCATAAAACAGAGGACGTGAGAGGATACTTCTCCACGAACTAGCACGCGATACCTATCTCGCGCCGTTGCGGTAACGCGCGCTCCTTGCGCTCCGTAAACTTTCCCTGTTCCTGTTCCTCTTCAGGTTCTTCGCTGGCCGACCACCAAGGCGCCCCGTCAGCTCAAGGTTCGCTGGGGGAGCCATGGGATCTAGCGTTACCGCCGCTCTGTCTCCGGTCAGTTCCTCAGTCCGCTCAAGGAAAGGTACGAACTAGATGCCATCCTTAGTATCCGGCTCACTCACAAGAGTCGCACTGCCCTCCACAAAGGCTACGCCGGTTCGCCCTGTGAACTCTACCCTAACGGGTCCGCCGCGCAGCGGACGAGGCGGTCGACGAAGCCGAGTCATACGAGGTGCTGTCGAGCGTCCTGACGGTGGACGATACAGCCGACCCACGCGAAGTAGTGACGCAGTCGGCCTCCCTAGTGCACGTGGCTCATCTGCCCAAAAGCGGTGAGTCCACCTCCTCGTCGAACGACATGGGCTGCTGCAGCACCGTTCATAACAAGACTAATTACCGCAATCTCGTTCCCGTAATAAACTGTGCCCGCGTAGCGTAAATAAATAACTACGTAGCAAACGATTCTGCGTACCGTACCTATATCTCGTATTAATACTGATAACCACCCAATTGCGTGGTCTTGTGAGCAAATCTCAAGTGCTCCTCACGGATCGAACAGGCCAAGTTTAGCCGCTGACCTAGTACCGCCACCTAAACGATTACGAATTCGTCTACACCCCTAAACTACAGTAGAACCCTCAATTAACCGAGAGGTTCATGATACGGTCGTAGCTGACACTGTCATTCCACTAGTGAAAAGCACTCGGACCAGTTCTTCTCAAACATATAGCCCGCACATTTCCGCGCGCGAAACGCCGCTGATATAGCTGCCACTCCCGCTCCTTCTACTAATTCCCACCAACGTTTCGATTGAACCACTGGTAGCACTTGGGAGTTTTCCTCACGGGTCTCAACCCCTTGTAAGTACGATTCATCTCTAAAGAACACCATCGTTAATAAGTACAAATAATGGACAACATGTATAGCGAGAATAAATATGAACAAATGACTGGGAAACAAATCGAAACCCGGATCACCGCGTAAAGTGACTTCAGTCATTAACGGATGACCCTTGATAGTAAATTATCA
>NC_033624.1:8089429-8164127 GCF_001540865.1 Ananas comosus
GCCACAATTGCGAAAAACCCCCTGCAGTTCAAACTGCTCAGATTCTGCCAAAGTGTACCGGTACACGGGAAAGTGTACCGGTACAAATCCTACGAAAATGCAAACCCGAGGCTCGGGTTTGAAATTCGCCACAAGTGTACCGGTACAGCCATCAAAAGTGTACCGGTACAAAATGTGTACCGGTACAGCCATCGACCTGTCACCGGTTACACCTCGTGCAGAATGCAATCCGAGGGTAGCCTAAGTCCAACTCTTTAGTGACCTTAGCGCTACATAAAATACTACAATTCTCGGGATTCGAACCATAGGTCGGAACACTATCTACGACCTACTAGAAAGTCTGGAAAAGCTCAGGACACATCTAATCACTCGAACCTCGCAATTTGCAAAGGTTCAGTGTGTTACACGAGTTATGGTAGACAGTGGTGCTATGGTCAATGTGATGCTTACTTTCTTTTTCAAGAAGTTGGGCAAAGATGAAGACGAATTAAAGCCCACCGATTCAATCATGACCGATTTCACAGGAAACGGTCAACAAGCTCGAGGAGTGCTCACCACCGAACTCACGGTAGGCTCAAAAACTTTAAAAACTGCGTTTTTTGTAGTGGATGCAGATAGCCACTACAACTTACTATTGGGAAGAGATTGGATACACTCCAATGAGTGCGTACCCTCTACACTCCACGGGAAACTGTTCCAGTGGATAGGAGACAATGTAGAAGAAATCTGGGCCGAGGGACGGCCTCAAATGATAGATGTCAACATGGAGGACATCGGCCACACCAATTGGGCCGATGCTGATCCAGATCAGATTTCGTTTGTAAGAGTAACGGAGGAGGGAATTCAATTAATTCTCTCTAAAGATATCAATGCTATGGTGGTTGATGAAGAGCCACCTAGATGGTTAAAATGGAGTCCCAAAAGTCAAGAATAGAGGCTTGGCATAAGCCTCGACAGGATGAGCAGATCAACAAGATCGGCTATGAGGATGATTCGGCTGCTATAGCCGATGTGTTAGCACCTGACAATTCGGCCAATAAGGCCGAAGAAGTTATAAAAGATTCGTTTCATAAAGCCGAAGAAGAAGGTCAAATGAATAGGCAAACAATAGAAATGAAGCTGGAAGAATTGCCTATTAAAGTCGGCGAGAAAAAGCTAGAGACCCAGGATTTGTTGATAGAAGTAAACTTGGGGTCTTATGAAGACAACAAGCCGACGTTTATAAGTTCCAAGCTGTCGGCTCAGCAACAGGAAGAATTGAAGAAGCTGTTGAAGGAGTACAAGGATTGCTTCGCCTGGAGCTATGAAGAAATGCCAGGTCTAAGCCGAGAGATTGTAGAGCATCGGCTGCCCATCAAAAAAGGGTTCAAGCCTTTTAAACAACCGGCTCGTAGGTTTGAGCCGAGTATTGTACTCCAAATTAAGAATGAAATCGAAAATCTTTTAAAGGCCGGATTTATTAGAGCGGGCCGTTATGTTGATTGGGTGTCTAATATAGTTCCAGTGCGTAAAAAGAATGGCAACTTAGAGTTTGTATTGATTTTAGGAACTTGAATTTAGCTACACCTAAAGATGAATATCCAATGCCAATAGCTGATATGTTAGTAGATTCGGCTGCCGGCAATGAAATTCTGTTCTTTATGGATAGACATGCTGGTTATAATCAAATTTATATTGCTGAGGGTGATGTAGCTAAAACGGCTTTTAGATACCCCGGTTCAATTGGAACCTTTGAATGGGTTGTTATGCCGTTTGGCTTAAAGAATGCCGGAGCTATTTATATTACCGTTCGACTTAATCGACAAAATGTTGGAAGTATATATCGATGATATAGTTATCAAATCCAAGTCACAAGCCGAACATTGGGTTGATTGAAGGCTCGCCTTTGAAAGAATGAGAAAATATAATTTGAAAATGAACCCTTTAAAATGCGCTTTTGGAGTTTCAGCAGGAAACTTCTTAGGATTTTTAGTGCATAAGAAAGGGATCGAAATTGATCAAAATAAAGCGAAAGCCATATTGGAATTACCGCCGCCTAAAAGCAAAAAAGAAGTGCAAAGCTTGTTGGGAAAAATTAATTATCTTCGGCGGTTTATATCTAATTTAGCTGGAAGGATTGGGGTTTTTACCCCACTACTTCTGCTGAAAGGTGAAAAAGAATTCATTTGGACAAAAGAACAGCAAGAGGCGTTTGAAAATATAAAAAGATATTTATCAAATCCTCCGGTACTGGTACCTCCGAAGCCGAATCAGCCAATGAAGTTGTACATATCGGCTGCAGACGAAAATTTGGGATGTTTGTTGGCTCAAGAAAATGAAGATAAGGAAGAATAGGCCATTTATTACCTAAGCCGACGTCTGTTAGATACAGAAAAACGGTACTCGGCTATAGAAAAATTATGTTTGGCTTTATATTATTTATGCACAAAATTGAGATATTATATTTTATCAGCTGAAGTATCGGTAATATGCAAAACCGATTTGGTAAAATATATGTTATCTAAGCCAGTGTCACAAGGACCAATTGGAAAATGGATATTAGCTTTATCCGAGTTTTCCCTTAATTACGTTCCTGCCAAAGTTGTCAAAGGCCAAGCTTTAGCTGAATTTTTGGCCGATCACCCATGTGTAGAGATTGAGGAGCCGAAACAAAATTTGATCGGCTGCCAACCTTGGGTGTTGTATTTTGACGGTTCAAAAACAACCGAATCTGCAGGAGCAGGGATAGTGATACAATTTCCTGAAGGTCATGTTTGTCAATTTGCGTTTGAATTAGATTTCGGTTGTTCCAACAACCAAGCCGAGTACGAGGCGTTGATAATTGGCCTTGAAATATTGCAAGAATTGAAAGCAAAGTCAATCAAAGTCATCGGTGATTCACAGTTAGTAATCAAGCAGGTTAACGGTGAATACCGATGTGAGAATCCGAATTTGCAAAATTATTTGAGGAAGACAATAGAATTATTATGCAATTTCGGAGAAGCCGAACATTTGAGCAGACAGGAAAATAAAAAGGGAAATGAATTGGCTCAATCGGCTTCAGGATACAGAGAGCCGAAGTCAGAATTAATAGTAATACAGAGGAGATTACTACCTTCGCTTCATATACGAGAACTGATTATAGCTCCTATAGAAGTGAAAGAAGATTGGAGGAAGTCATTGATTAAATATTTGGAGGATCCTAATATAAGGGTTGATTATAATATTCGAAGAAGAGCTCTCGGCTATTGTTTGTTGGATAGTCAACTTTACAAAAGAACAGTCGAAGAAGTTCTATTAAAATGCTTAAGACCTGAAGAAGCTCTATTAGTAATGGGAGAAACACATGAAGGAATATGTGGAACCCATCTAGCAGGAAAAAAGTTAAGATGAACAATTCGGCACCTAGGATATTATTGGCCGATTATGCATCAAGATTGCATAGAATATGTTAAAGGTTGCCAAGAATATCAATTCATGGCCAGATTCAGAGGGTTCCTGCCTTTGAGATGTACGCCATCATTAAACCGTGGCCTTTCCGAGAATGGGCCATGAATTTAATTGGAGAAATTCAGCCGAATTCCTCGGCTGGTCACAAGTTTCTAATAGTAGCCATTGATTATTTTACTAAGTGGGTAGAAGCCAAGCCTACTCGATTGGTTACTTAAAAGGAAATTATTGATTTTGTTGAAGACCATATAATTCATCGTTTTGGGATTCCCGAGACAATTACGACTGACCAAGGGACAATGTTCACAGGTGGACAGTTCATTCGGTTCATCGAGTCTCGAAAAATAAAATTGCTCCATTCGTCTCCTTATTATGCCCAAACGAATGGATTCGTCTCCTTATTATGCCCAAGCGAATGGACAAGTAGAAGCAGCGAATAAAGTAGTCATTAATTTGATGAAATGACATATCGGAAAGCATCCGAGAAAATGGAATGAAAAATTTTTCGAGGTATTATGGGCATGCCGAACTTCTGTGAAAACGGCAATAGGGATGACACCATTCCAGTTAGTTTACGGTCATGAGGCCGTAATTCCAGCCGAGATAACAGTCCCTTCTTTAAGGACAGAAAAGCAAAAAGATTTGTCGGCTGATGAATACAATAATCTAATGAAAGACAAAGCAGAGGAAGTATGCGATACTCGGTTGATAGCTTTAGATAATATACAAGCATACCAAAGCCGAGTGCGTAGTGCATACAATAAGAAAGTTCGATCAAAGACATTTGTCGTCGATGATTTAGTACTTCGGCTGGTTTTTCCGATCGGTCAAAAAGACCGAATGTATGGGAAATGGTCCCCAAATTGGGAAGGACCATTCCAGATTAGCCGAATCACAAGAGGAAACGCATATTATTTACGAAACAGAGATGGGTCAGAAAATGAAAAACCAATTAACGAAAAATATTTGAAGAGATATTACCCATCCATGTGGGAGCATAGTCAAAATCAGAGTTAGAATATTATAAGCCGAATCAAGATAACAAGTTTCTAAGTTGGTTCCATTCGGCTATAAGGTTGGCTTGGGCAATTTCAGCAGCTTTTCTTCGACGCTTCATCAAAGGATGCACCTTGTAGAGTTGAGAAAGCTCTTCTTGAATCTTCATCTCTTCTGTCTTTCTTAACTTCAATTGATCTTGTAATTGAAGTCGACGCTCAGAAGCTTGTGCCAGAGTAGATTCGGCTGCTGCTAATTCTTCTTTAAGAGTGGAAATCCGCTTTCTTAAAGCCGATTCTTGATCGGCCAGTTCTCTATCCTCTTGATGCACTTCAGTAGGTGGAGCTGCTATATCAGGAATATTTTTCTTAAAATGATCAACACTATGAAAATGTTGATCTAAAGCTACAAGTTCGGCGCCTAAAGATCGCTGCCGAGCCAAGAAAGATGAAAGTTGAAGCGATAAAGTTGCTACAAAACATTTAATACCGAGGGTAATATCTGATTGATCGGCTAAATCAAATAAAAGGGCGTATAGCCGATCAAATTGTTTCGGATTCAAAGCTAAACCAGGAATACCAATGCTATATATTTTAAGACATTCATCGAACTTGCTTTGGGTGTCCGATGAAATGATAATAGTTGAAGAATCATCCCCCTCGTTGGAGCTGGGGCTTGAAATAAAAAACGAATGAAGAATTGCAGATAGAGGATCATCAGAAGTAGAGGAAGAAGCTCCCTGGGTCGAGCGGGGAGATATAGTGCTTTTATCTCCAGAAATTCACTCGTGAGGTATGTTTATTTGTTCATCCCCTGTAGTTGATATTGGGGCAGGAGCAAAAAGAGGTGATGCAACCTCACTGGGTAACGGCGTCGTGCTTGCTGTTTCAACAGATTTTTTCTTCTTTTCCATCCCTCTCTTTTTCTCAAGACGGGCTTCCCTGCGAAGCTGCCGTTCCATCTGCATCTTCGAATAATGAGCAAAAGGGGCTCGTTCAGGAGAGGACTGTAGTTTAAAAGAAAATAATAAATAATTAAGAAATATTCTTTTCGTACAGCTAATTAATTTGGCTTACCCCGACATCAATCGTTTCGGTTGGAACAGAGGTAGCCGAAGAGGGTGTAATAGTTTCTTTGGATGGAATGTCAGCCGAAGGAATATCCTCGGCTCTGTCTTTAGTGGTATCAGCCGAAGGGGTACTTTCGGCTTGTTGAAATTTTCTTTTAACAACTGATTTACGCCGTTTAGAAGACGGCGAGGGAGTGACTTGAACAACTTCAATCGGTCTTTTGTCTGAAGCTGAGACCGATGGAGAAGCAGGAATCGACTGAGAACAGAAATAAACAAAAATGATGAGCAGAGAAAAAGATTATGATTAAGATGAGTAGAGAAATGATATTTTACCGAGGAAGAAGGCGGGGCATCAGAAATAGTTTCTGGTGGAGACTCAATCTCGGTTGGAGAATCTCTGCTCGGAGTGGTGGCTGTGTATAAAATAAAAGATAAGTTACAGCCATATTAGAAGAAAATTATAAACAAGTATTAGATGACTAACCAAGTGGATGGATGGTTTTGCGGAATGCTCGAGGCAGAGAAAGATCAAAGAAGCTGTCAGTAAAATGATCCCATGTGGTAGCATAACCGGCAAGGGCTACCCCTGTATAGTTCGGACGGAAGCTTGCTAGCTGGAAGAAGCGTCTGAGACGATTCCCCATAGCCGAAAGCTTGTCAGCTTCAAATATGCTCTTGGTGGGAGGACGATGATCGGCTGTGTTGGCCGTAAAAAATTTAGAAGGAGCTGGGATCGGCTGAACGAACCCAAATTGCCGTGCTACATACTGAGGAGAATAAACCTCAGTACTCGGTAATAATTTTGAACGTGATTTAAGCCCCACATGAAGATCCCGGGGGGCTAGATAGGAATACCATACATCTGAATATTCACCGGCGCGAGAAGAAGATAGCTCGCCCTGAATGGCTTCGAACCGAGCCAGGAACCAAGAGGGGCCGGTGAGACGATCAACAAATGGAGCCCAAGAAATAGCTGAATCAGAGGCTGGCTCATAAAAAGCCTTGAAATAAGTAAGAAAATCAGAGGGTTGACCAGAGGTCATCGGCTGTGGACAGCCGAGAGCTAGCCCATAAGAATCAAACTGGGCAGCTGAAATGGGATTGAAAGGAGATTGACATAAAGCTGGGATATAGAATTGAAGAAACATTTGCAAAAACCAAAAAACGCCACACCCAGAGCTGATGGCAATGCCATCACCGGAAGGTAGTGACTTAATGGAATCAAAAATTTCCCTGTAAACGAAAGCAAGGAAATATGGCCCTAAGGCCAACTTATCGCCATTAGATAAACCAATGGCGATCGGAACAAAATCCTGATTGATTTTCTGCGAACGAGTGCAGAAAAGATTATGGCACAACCAGTATAGGAGGAACGTCGTATGTTCCTGTCTGGTGACTGGAGCAGGGGATTCACCTGCAAATTTTCGGAGAAATTTGGAGTAAGCCAAATCATTAAGATCGAGGTGTGCTTCAAAATTAGACACACCATCCGGATTGTAGGCCATAGAGAGGGTAGCGCCATGAGGGCATAAGCCAACAATGGCGGCTACATCAAAAAGTATGGGGGTAAGAGGTCTTCTTTTGAAAAGAAAAACATTAGAAGCAGGGGACCAGAAACAAAGAGCGGCGGCTAGAAAAAGGTTATCGGCTATAGGAGGGTGCCGAGATAATTGAATCGCTTCATAGATGCCTATTTCCTACTAGAAGTCGCCAAAAAGGGATTCTACTCTATCTAACCAGGCCAAATATGCTTCAGAGACGCTTGGCCAAGTTCTGAGACTCTTTCCTGTCAAAGCTGATGAGNACTTACCTACGCATCGTGATTCAAGTTTTGCGTGTTTTCCGTCCTTTCCGATTCTTCGAAGTCTTGGATTCTTCGATCTTCAATACTCCGCTCCGAACTTCTTCAAGACTCCGACTCGACCCACGAAACTTGCCAACACATAGAACCTAACACTTGGGGTAGAAGAAAGGGCTATCTGTCGCATCGGTTACGAGTTCCGAGGTCGGCTATAATGATGAATAGACAACGGCAATTAAGATGACCTAATTAATACCGCATATGAGACAAACGTAGAGAATGTGATCAAGGCCGCAAAGAAGAGAATCAGCTGCCAGGATTAAACCGTACAAAAGATTGCACTACAGATTATGTCAGAGAATTTGAATTTGATTGGACCGAGGAATACGCCTCGGATCGCACTCGTTTTCAGAGGTTGAGACGAAAAGTTCAAAAGATAACGCCAGCTACCGAAGCATCGTTTCGAAAGCTGCCGAGGGGGCAATTGTTGGACCAATTCGGCGCGGACAGCTGGCAAGCCGGGACTACATCCATGATCCAGGTCAGAATGGTGGACCGGGAGCATATAAGACGCGCCAGAAGATATGAGCCGCGTTTGTTCAAAAAGTTGGAACAACCGCAAGCGGTTATGAGCAGTTCCAATCGGCTGAAGGTGGTCCTTCAAATTCGAAGATAGTGGCCGATCGTGTAGTGACAATAACTGAACGCAAGGGCGATTCTATAAATAGGCATATGATATCCTGAAAGGGGTCTTCGCCCCTGCGCACAAAAGACCACCTTTATTTTTCTGCATTTTTCTTTCTCGTATTTATTGCTTTCCCTAGGAGTAGTTCTCGTAACTTAGCATACTTGGAGTCTGTCTGCCCTACGGGCATCACTCCCTTGTTCTTATACTTGGAGTCTGTCTGCCCTACGGGCATCATTCCCCTGTTCTTGCATTTCTATTCAATAGAAAGTCATTTTCGGCTCTTCTTGCCAATCAGATCTCGAGTTGTTTAGTCATTCGGCTCATCTTTCAATCGAATTCTGGGCTTCCCCTCTTCATTCGGCTCATCTCGCCGAAGCAAATTTACTGTGGAGGTCTTCGAACCCAGCTGATTCGATCCCTCATCTGCCGAATCGCTTGATCCGTCGTTGGCGCAAACTTCGAGGGTCACCATCCGCGGCCGCTCATCATCCCGACGTTCTTCCCGAGAAGAATTCTTGACCGGATCAAGGATCGGGACTTTCGGCCCCCAACAGCTGCAAAATTCAATGCAGATTTATCCTAAAATATGCCCCATAAGAAAATAAACAAAACATATAACTAAGAAAGATAAATATCTTGCCATTAAGAATCAAAAGGCCATCATTAACCCAATGAGCACTTTTAAATCCAAGATCAACAAGCTTTTTTTGTCCCCCGTATCTAGTAACCTAAGTTACAATTACCAATTAGCATATACTCAGTTGTAAGTATAGATAATTAAAAGTAAACAACAGAAAAAAGAATTAAAAAATATCACTTCGGGTTCTTTTCGGATTATTCCATCATAAGGAAGCAATTCTTTTTCCCGTTATTTGCTTCCAAAAAAATCTTTAGTAAGCAGTTCTCTAATTAAATATTTACTTAGTAAATTATGTTAAAATAGTATAAAGAAAAAGATTAAAAAATATTAATGATGAATATATTAGTCAACCGAAAATATAATATTTTCAAATCCTTAGAAAATGCTAGCAAAAGAGAAAACAAATCTATAGAATAAAAAATTATAAAAAATTTAGAAGTGATTGGGCAAACAAAGCCTGAGTTAATTATTTGAATTAACATTAGTTGCTGTCAAATAGTTTCAAATCACTTCTCTTCAGTTGAAAATTAAACTGCCATAAAGGATAAATGGCTGCAATTGTTGCCATGTACACATCTTATCTAAACCTTCTACTATGAATTAAAAAAAAAAAAAAAAAAAAAAAAAAAAAAAAAAAAAAAAAAAAAAAAAAAAAAAAAAAAAAAAAACTTGAAGAGAAGAAAGAGACCTCATGAAACCTCATGGGATGCTATCGATCTCATTAATCTATAACGCTTATGACCCTATATTGATCTTTCGATTTGAATGCATAGTGTGATTCAATCTGTCATCATCGCCTATTACCAATTTTTTTTTCTCTCAGTAGCTGTTCTTTTTACCTTTCTAGCATGTTGAATAATAAGAAAAATTCTATAATAATTTCATGAAATCTGTATCATATTACTAAACTAGTGTATGCATCATTTATAAGTAAATCCAGTAATTAATTATTAACTCGAAATTTTTTCCTAATCATATGGGTTTTGTACCTCGATCTCTTACTTTCAAAGGAGGATGCAGACCCCACCATTGACCCTGAGCATGCGGACGGGGAGAACACAGATGACTAGGACTACTACCTCTAACTGGCTGCTTCCTGCAGTATCTTTTGCATTCTCTATTGTATTTTGGATTAGTTATATTATGGCTGCTGATGGATATTGAGATACTTGTACTTTATGTTGGCACTTATTTTTGTTTTGTACCTCTCTTTCATACTATAAAGTGATACCTTAAGTCTCTAAATGAAATAAACGAAGCAGTTAGCGTGCTACCTATCTCTCAAAAAAAAAGTCTCACATCGGACAAAATGAGAAAAGTATACAGGGCTTATGTGTAATGAGAGTACTAAAACTAATAACTGGCTTGAGCATTTTGGGTTAGTGACTTTGGTCCAACGAGTGATTAATATTAGTAGTTGGGTTGTTACATTTAGTATCAGAGTTAGTTTATTAATTAGAAGTGTGAGGTAATCCTCACATTGCCGGATGATTTTGGGCTAACAAAAATATTAGGGCCTAAAATAGAGAAAGTAAGTAATACTTTAATAGTTCCACACTGAATAATGTGTGTGATGGGCTTTATATGTGATAGGCGCACTATAACTAATAACTGAGCTTATCGATTGCTTTATCTTACCCTTGTTGATGTCTACTACTATTTTTCTTACCCTTGTTGTCTACTTCTATTTTGATGATGCCCCTAGCCCTCCCAAGTCATCCAATCTGTGGTAGAAGAGTTGCAATGCCAGAAATACATGAGCCTTAGAGGATTTGGGATTTGAGTCCAAATGGGATCAAATTTTTAGTGTTGTGCCATACTCGTTGCATCCTAAATAGTGTAGGATGTGACAGGTAGAAGTTGGTACTAGAGCACTAGCTACTAGGACCGACTTGATTCCTTGATTATACAGGGAAGTGCATCGGTTAGAAGCAATGTGCATAAATGAGACACATACGTCGAGATTGTAGGATTTAGGATTGGTTGACCGTGTTCTTCCCAAGCTTATGTTGTCATTTTCTGCACCTCGAGGATTGAGTGCCGGGATACTTCGGGAATAGTATAAACTTTATCGTGGCGATTACTAAAATATATAAGACAAATCAAACATAGTCATTTTACATATCCAGTAATCCTGAACAAAACTTAGAAATACAATGTTAATAGTAATTTAATTTACGAAAGTCAAATAATAGGGTTATGTTGAAATAATCAGTATGTTGTATAGCGCAAACCAAATGGGCTCTAAGAAATAAATTGCACGATCCTCTAGTCCCCCTTGCCGCCCGTAAAAGATGTAATGGGTTCCCTATCTCTCTTCTGTTGAGAAAGAGCGTGCTCGAACCTGTGTTCTCTTGCGTTCTCATGCAAAATGGGATCACGGAGTCCTATTTACTCCAATTTCCTAAAACATTATAAAAAGGAATGGAAAGAACACATTTAAAAGAGATAATTGCTAACTATAAAAAATAAAAATAAGAAAAGGCAAATAGTTCCCACTAGTATTTTCATTTGTTTCATTGTTATTTGGATAACAAGTTCCGAAACCATGCAATCAATATATACTAGTGTAGGGCCCGCGCTTCGCAGCGGATAGATCAGATTTCAATCAAATTTAAAGTTGGTGTACGATGTAATTAAAACAGAAGTGCAGGATTCTAATTGAGTCTTTTTAAAATGTGGCACAACTACTAATATTGAATGTTCTATATCTTATATAATTCTAGCCGCTTAATAGAATTAGTTTCATTCATTATAAAAAAAGTAACGCTCTCTCTCTATATATAAGTAAATAGACAATAATATTAGTATTAAATAATTAAAATAATTAATACATAATATGATATATACATATTAATGATATTTAATTAAGCAATTTGATCACAATATTTGCTTAAATAATATTTGGAACAATTGTTACTGGTCTTAGATTTTGTTTGGAATTGTAGGGAGACGTAGGGTGAAAAACTATGATTGGAAAATACTTTATTTATTTCCGTACGTATATTGCGTTATACATAAATATATTTTCTACGCTTCAATAAGAGAATGTAAAAGCAAATCCCTAAATGCTTTTATCTCAACTCTATTTTATCTAATAGAATTATATGGGCCTCAGTACCAAATTAAGCTTTACTAATTTGAAGACCAAAAGTGTAAGCCATTTGATTAGAATATTTGTTTAAAAATATATTTGGAACAATTGTTACGAATCGTACTAATTTGAAGACCAAAAATATAATTATTCCAAATGAAGATAGAAATGAATATCCATCAATTTTGTTCAATTAGTCATTTTATTCGAAAAATAAATATGTTAAACTATCTAATAAATTTTATAATGCATAATTGTTAAAATTAAGTGTCGACCAATCATATTTTGAATAGTTTAAAAATTATAGATGTAAAAATGATCACTTATCATATTGTAATATAATATTAAAGTTTGATATTAAAATTAAAATAAAATTGTATAAAAATTTTTCCAAACGATGAAGCATTTTAAATCATCTATTCAACCTTTTAAAATTTTATTTTTACTATCAACCACTCTATGGGTTAGATTTTAAAATTCGCCTATAAAAAATTATATATTTAAAATATTATAATTAAAAAAAATTGGATTGGATTAGGAAAAAAAAAAAACTTAACCCTTTAAAAAAAATAAAAATCCTGCGCTTCCCCCACCCCGCCTCGCTCGCTCCCGCGCGTGCGCCCGCTCCCACGCTCGCCCCCCGCTCGCTCTTCTGCCACGTGTACAAAAACTGCTGTGTTCCTCATCTGCTTGGAGGAGTTCCGCGTCCTCCTCTTCAATAGCGGCGCCCAGGCGACGCCACCGCCGCCGCCACTGGATCGGCTCCTCGCGGGCTTCTTCGACCGCGTGGTGAAGGCGCTCGACGTGCGCAACGCCGTGCGCGACGGCGTGGACCAGATCCGAGAGTAGCAGAAGCTCCTCGACATCGTCCTCGTCGCCCTCGCCGCGGCGGCATCGCCGGAGGCGGATCGGGGCCCTTGCGCGCCGCGGCCGTTGTGAACGGTTCACCCGAAGGACCGAAGAGAGAGAGAAAGAGATGAGTCAGAAAGAGCGGGGTCGAATAGAGAGAGGAAGAGAGAAGGAAGAGAGAGAAAGAGAGATCTGGTGAGGGGAGAAGAAATTTGAATAGAGAGAGAGAGAGAGAGAGAGAGAGAGAGAGAGAGGATCAGGTGAGGTGGTGGGAAGAAAAAAAAAAGCCAGCTGGAGATAGAGAGAGAGAGAGAGAGAGAGAGAGAGAGTTGGGTTGGGAGAGGTGAAGAGAGAGAAGGCCACATGAGAGGAGAGGGAAAGAGTGAGGAGCTACCACGTGGAATGGAGGAAGGGTAGGGGTGCCACGTGCAGAACTGTCAAATTATATAGTTAAAAATATCAGCATCATGCGAGAGGTATTATATCACTAGAATATTTTGCCAAAAGTTCGCATACGGAGGAGCTAAAGCAAATCGGGGATGGCACATCCGAATGCCTCACCAGGCTAACCGCTAAACTGTCTTTTCAGTATTATTCTCTTAAGTCAATTATTGTTCATTTCCCTCCCAACAATTTTACCCAACAATTTTACCCAACATAGGTTACCTTATGACGACGCTCGGCATTGTTTAGGTGACACATCCACACAGCAGAAAAACAATATATAAACTGTACAAAATGAGATTCGTTTAGTTACAGCCCTTAGTATGGTATTGCAAACAGCTCCTGCGTGATAGCTAGCTCCTACCAGCCATGTTATCAGGGAAAATAAGATATAGAATGTTCATGTGCCAAAATGCTTGGACATTTGAGTTAGAAAAGGCTGCTACAAAAGCATGTAACATTGAGCTATGCACAACAAATAATTCAAGAAAATAAATTAAACCGGCCAGCCATGTTGGAGCTTACTAGTAAATATGCACAATTCCACGACCGAAGATGTATGACTCTTCTCAAGTTGGAGTGCTTGGGGAAAAATTGTTTCCGGGCAGAAGCCTATCAAGTTAAAGTTAATTAGAATCAAGAGAGCTAAACAAAGTGAAGAAAGGATGTTCTACTGAAGAAGGATGTCTTGCGAAGGCGCTTACTTAAGGTTCAATGCAGGTTTTTGAAGTAAATTGGCTGGAACTTCACCAGTCAGGTTATTGTTCTGCAAGAATCTGGAAATAAAGTTGAATCAGAATTAAGAAAGAGATAAGCTGGGTTTATAAGAAAGTAAACTGATAACTTGTTACAACTTAAGAATGCAACTTAAGGAATATGCAATGATAATCTAAATGAAATCACAACACAATGAGGACAAAGAGAAGTTGCAGATTATATTTTGCCAGGAAGGTTATGGAATTTCTGAAAGACGGATATAGATTTATAATTTGCATTCCACCTTATTGTTATATATACAACAATGAATATAGGTTAACATTCTGATATAAAATGCACCCCCTAAGTTTACAAGTCTATTCAGACCTCTTGCTTATCGAGCTCAGCTACTCTTGCTTCCTAGGCTTTTTGTGATTAAGAACAACCTTTCATGCGGTAGAATTACAATAGTCATTAATTATGAAGTATAATATTAATTGGAAATAAAACAATTTTGTAATAAATAATATATGGGCAGACATAAGTAATACAACATAAAAAAATCTACTGACTATTTACTATTCATTTATATTGCAGCATCCCAAGAATACCATATTGCATAGAAAAGGAACTGTTGTTGGATATACAATGACTAAGCACGCTAATACTAATAACTTGAACTTCTATTTTGCGCCAGTGGTTTGAGTCCAATAAGTTGCCAGTACTTGTGTGTTAGGTCGTTACATATGCTATTAAATGTTGTAAGTATGGGAATTAAGTGTTATACAGGATAAAATGTTACACCATAAACATAGTGGAGTGCCGTTGGAAATTGTAGGAGCCATCTCTAGAAACCCACATCACATGATGATTCTAAACTATGTGTATGATTAGGCCTAACCAGGACATCAGTAACGCCCCAATTGTGAGACCCCAGATAGTCCTATATATAAAATATGATAGGACTAAAATTCTTAATCCGGCTTAAACATTTTGGGCGGTGGCTAGGCCCAAGTGGTTAAGAGAGTAAAGCGTGCTAGGATGGGAATAGTCCTAAGATGGATGACCCGCTGGGAAGTTGGAGCGTCACAGTTGGTATCAGAACCAATTATCAGCCAGAAGTTTGAGATGAGTCTCGGCTGAGTCAAAATTATACAGCAGGGAGAGCGAGGCTCTCATGCTGTTGACTGTTGTGGGTGAAGCCCAGCTCACCACAAGGTCGGTTTAGGCTAACGAGACGAGTCTCACATCGCTTGATACTTGTGAGTCTGAGCCTAACGAGAACGTCAGGGCTTAAAGGGAGGGAGAATGTGAGACCCCAGATAGTCCAATATATATAATATAATAAGGCTAAAACTCTTAACCCAGTTTAAGCATTTTGGGCTAGGCCCAAGTGGTTAAGAGAGTTAAGCATGCTAGGATGAGAGTAGTCCTAGGATGGGTTATCCCCTGGAAAGTTGGGGCGTCACACCAATAATCCTATATTTATATAAAAAGGGTTGTGTTTGGATATATAAGGATTAAGCACTATAATACTAATAATTTGAGTCTAAGCATTTTACACTGATGGTCTGTACTCAAGAAGTTGCCAGTACAAGTAGGCCAGATTATTACATATCTGACAGGCAAATGCCCCATCTATTGAACTTTTAACATTTTCCAAGCAGACTCTATAGACTTTATGTTTGAAATTTGCCTTTTCAAACTTCATGCAGTAGTGCAATCGACACCTATCGAAACAACAATAGTTGCCTGATAGTTTTCTCGTCAGTGTATGTTGCGTTGTCTCAGTAACTATAGATTGAATTACATTTTATAGGTAATTGATTGTTTATGTCAAGAACAAAAAGAAAACACTCAAATTAGGAGAAGAAAATTGCATGAAGCTCAAATTTGTATGTTATTGTGTTAAGTTGTTGCCATCGTTGCTTTCATCGAGCATGTAATAGACGTGATCACACATATTTATGGTAACCTATCTTAAAGTCTAGCCCATAAAGCGAGATAGATTCTACCTTCAAGATAACATCAGAGATGGATATCTAGAGAACATCATGAATAACAAGGTTAAAAGTATCGTCCCGTGCCGTACGGCACGGCATAGGTCACGTAGATACCCCTATGCCACGATACCCACCTATGTATCGCGTGATACCCAAGCGGGTATCGCAACACAGCGCTGCGCCGATCATTTTTTTTTTTTTCGGTGCTGCCTCCATCCCCCATCCCCTCCACGTGTCCCACACTGTGCCGCCTCTCTCACCTCCCACACCGCCGATGGGCTTTTTTTTTTTTTACTTTTACCTTGACGGTTATTTTTATCTTTCGATGCCGGCCGCGCACCGCCCCAACCCCACAAAAGGATTTCTGATTGGTTTTTTTTCCTAATGGTATTTTTTTCTGCCGATGAGTTTCTGATGTTCCTTTTGTTTGGCCTATGGGTTTCTGATGGTTTTTTTTTTGTGATGCTTTTTTTTCTTTCAATGATTTTTTTTTTTGTACTGGCCATAACCCCCGATGCCCGCACGCCCCCGATGGATGATGATGGTTTTTTTTGTGGTTTTTTTCATTCTCCCCACTAAATTAAATATATATTTAATAAAAAAAAAATTTAAAAATATTTAATAAATATTTTTAAAAGATTTAAAATGAAAAGGAGTTGTTGAAACAATTGCGGTCCTATTTTAGTTAATCTAATTATCATCTCATCGAATCAGTATGGATCAATCTTGCAAACATTCATTAAAATTTTGAGAAAAATGTTTTTCTAATTTTCTGTTTTGTAATTTTTTTTTACATTCCAAGGAAAAGAAAGATAAAATCAAAAATATTTTAAAAGTAAATCTATTCTCACAATTTTTCTCGAAATTTTGGGAAAAAATTTATTTTCTTCAAATTTTTAATAAATATTTTTTAAAATAATCAAAAATAAGGAATTATCGATATAATTGTGGTACTATTCTGATTGCTCTAGTTATTATATGATCCCTCATCAAATTATTATATAGATATTGCAAATTTTCATATAAATTTTCAGGAAAAAATTTAATTTTCTTTAATTTCATTTATTAATTGGTGACTTTAATAAGTTTACACATAGCCAATATTCATAACTTTTATACTAAATATTTTAAAATAATATTATAAGAACTTACTTGGACCAAAAAAAAACTAAACTAACCCCGTGCCAAAGCGTGCCACTAGGAGATCATGTGTATCCATCTGCACACAAGCATGCCACATGTCGACACGAAGGCGTGCCTATATTGTACCGTGCCAAGCAACAATCGACATGCTCCTATGCCACGGCACTTTAATCTTTGATGAATAGGGTAATTTCTACACGAGTTCCGAAGATTTTAGTGATTTCAAAAACTCTCTAACTTTCTATCTTTCGGTGTAAGCCCCTATTTTTAACTTTTCTTCCATAAAAAATCCCTGATTAGCATCTTTCAAAGGAATCTAATAATATGCCATTAATATTTAACTTTTGTCCCTATTTTTGTCGATTTATCATTGCAAGCATCACATACACATCCATTTGTTGTAGTTTTATTATTCCTCATATAACACTCTATCCTTAAAACCTTCAGATGTATATCAAATTGAAGGTGTCAAACTGTATTAAAGTGATAAAAATCATAATTTGTTATGCAATTAGCTTAGGGGCATTTTTGAAGAGTTAGGGGCATTTTTGAAATTATCCAAAGAGTAAGGGGCATTTCTGAAACTATCCAAAATGTTAGGAACCTACAAGACATTTCCCTTTGTAAATAGGATAAGAATGGATTATTGAACATTAAGACAATGTTTCACAGTTGAGAAAGAAGCCCCAAGAAAAAGCTCTAGTGAAAAGAATCATGATAGATAACACAAATACCAATGAGTATAAGATCAAGTTGGCGAAAAGAGAACCCACAGCACAATAATAGTACTCCACTTTATAGAACAAAAAGGCTTAAAGATGATGGTTATATTTCTAAAGCTCCAACATGTAATCAGATGATACACATCATTAGTGTGTTCAGTATATATACTACATTGGACGAAATGCTATCCAATGCATAAAAATAACTGTGTTATGGTGAAACTAAGTAAGTGAATAACTTACAGCTCATGCAGCTTCTTAAGATTTCCCAATGTATGGGGAATTTTTCCTGTTAATTGATTGTCCTGCAAATGTCTTTATAAATAGTGTCATTTTGTTAGTAATAATGAACTTCTCTAAAAGGAGGGCAAGGACAATGTAAATAAAGAAAGAAGACAGATGCTAACAATTTCTCTAAAAGGAGGGTAAGGACAATGTAAATAAAGAAAGAAGACAGATACTAACAATTTCTTAAGCATCTTTAGTTGGCTAAGTTCTGGAATTGGTCCGGAAAAGTTATTATCTGCAAAAGATCTGTTCAAGGAACCTATGTCAGCTTGAGTCACTATATCCAAATGTAACAGATTAATGTCAGCTACTCACATATTAGTAAGTGCAGTCAGATTACCAATGCTAGGTGACAGAAATCCCGACAAACCCATACTTGATAAATTCCTGGTATCAAAAGAATACCACATATGTTAACAAGAACAGCACAATCAGATGAAACTTGGTCTTAAAATAAAATCCAACATACAGCGCAACAACACGTATTCGAGATCCTTCAAAGCATGTAACTCCAGTCCAAGAATATCCTCGAGGCATACAAGGGTCTCCATTCCAATCTTCAGGGGGATTTTTTATGCTTCTTTTTATATTTTCTAGGTTAATTACTGAAAGAAATGCAAAAGGTGAGTTAGTGAAAGGAACTTTAAAAGGAAGAGCATATTTGACACAATTAACACCTCCATCAGACGCCTCCTCACTCCAAGGGTATTTTTATTTATAGTTGATAACGATTAATCTAATTAAAAGAGAAGAGATTCTTCTAATTGACTTCTAGCTTTAGGCAAAGTAAGAAGAGGAGGTTCCACTTCCCCTTTGAGCTAAGAGGCGTTCTGTAGAGATAATAAATCTATCAATATGTCTCAAATTGCAAGTCACAGGAGGAGACCAGCACTCATACCATCTCGTGTGTAAGTTAGTTTTCCAAGAGAGAATAGGCCAAACAGCTCTCCAGCATTGATTAGTGGAGGAAGTGTAGAACCAGGAGTGAGCGTTATTGTTGTCAAACCAGAGAGAATCCACTTTGTCGAAAAGACAGAAAGGCCAGATGATGTGACTGTTAAACCACTATAGAAGCTGTAATCATTTATAAAAACATTGAAAGTCCTGGAGCTATTAGGCGCTGTATCAGCAAAATAAAGAGCAATATAATAGCTGGAGTTTGGAAGCGACACAGAAGGCCATTGCAACACCAGAGATCTATCTTGATCTGCTACAATAGCAGTGTCGAACACATCTGCCGGGGGGATATTCCAGAACTCAGACACTGTAATATTGTGAGTCCTGCCCACCGCATGCATGCTGCCTGTTAATGGATGCCAGTATCTATCGAACCTGTCATCTGGGTACCTAAAATATTGTGTCTAAGTTATATCATACTTTACAGTCATGAGGTAAGTGTCCAAAACTAATATGCCAAAAAAGTTCAATGTCAGAAGCCTCAATTATATGATACTGCTAACGTAAGACTAAAACATCAGTTACAAATATACCTATCTTTTGACTAAATACAGTTGCATCGCACCACTCAAAAAATAAAACTTCATGAAAGGTTTCTTGGATTTAGAAACAACCACATATTTCATTACAAACATCCATATATTAGCCCCAAACTCCTCCAGTAAGAGGATGGTTCATTGTGAAACTACTTTAGGTAGTTAAAAGTTAATAGGCTTAAGTATGTCAAGATAAGCTCACCTGTTTTGAGCACGTGATGAAAAACATATGCCTAAACTCAGATAAGGAAGATAGTACAATAGTAGTTACTTTAGACATCACAGAATTATAAGGACCATTCAAAGTACTCCTTTATCAAGATCTTTTGCTTGTCAGCAAGCTTTGTAAACTAACTTCGTGCCAAATTATGTGAAGAATCCTCGTTATTTAGAATGATCATCAAGAAGATTGTGGAACAAGAAAAATGTTTTAGTGCATGTTAGTCATGGACTCATATGCCCCACCCAACCTAAGCATTTCATCAGACAGTTGCTACACAAGTTTGAATAGCTCAACATTTATGCACCCAACACCAACAAGAAAGAGCAACCAAGGAACAGATGTTGAACACACCATTTTCCAGCAGGAGGATTATGATGCCAGTCTCGGGCACCTTGCTCTGTGTGCCTTCGTGCTCGATGGTATTTGATGCTCATTGTTAACGTCGTCTCTCTGTCTCTCTCTCATATGTTTCAGAAATTTCTTGGTAATTATACTTCAACTTTGTTATCAAAATTTTTACATATAAAATATTAGTGAATAAATTGCACTAGGAATTATCAAAAATTTCCACAAATGATGCTAAATTTAGTTTCATACCTTGTGCTATCTCGTAGCAGTATGGTTTAAACATGACACTACTATCTACATTTAGTAAGAATGAGATTTTGTACATAGAGGTGCTAAAGCAATGGTACACCCTTGAAAAGTCCTACAAGTCCATATGCATAAACGTGTCAGAAACCCTTGAGGAGCTAAATTTACTTCCATACCTTGTGCTATCTTTTAGCAGCATGGTTTGAACATGGCACTACGACCTACATTTAGGGTGTGTTTGGTTCCACATAAAACTATGGAAAATAAAATTTCGGTGGAAAAGAATTTTCAATGGAAAAACAGTTTTACGTCGTTTAGTGTTTGGTTTGTAGGAAAAGAAAATTAATTTTTCATGATGGTTGTTTGGTTGAAAGGAAAAAAAAATAGATGCAAAACTATTTAATACATTTTTTATTATATATATTATTAATATATACCAATTAATATACTATATATTATTATTATTATAATTTCTATATATAGATTAAATATATTTAAAATTATAATAAACATATTACATAATATATAAGAGTTATATATTTAGTGATATTAATAAATAATTACAAATTTATAAATAAAATANTAGCACCAAGCTAATGGTGCTATTGATTTTTTAGCCCTTAGATTGAGAAATGGGTGGTTAGGATGATGTGGGCCCCCTAGGGTTGAGTGAGTGATTGGTTGAATAGTATAATCTAATGGGTAAAAATAATCAGAGGGTTAAATCTAACGGTGGAAAACTCGATAGCACCAAATCCTTGGTGCTATCGATAGTACCCCAGCCAGACTCTCTCTCTCTCTCTATATATATATATATAATGAGAGGGAGGTCTACCATGGACGTCCTAGTGTTTGAAAAGGCGCGAGACGCGCACCTCAAGAACGCGAGGTGCACATTTACTAAGCCTAGTTTAATTTGATGTTCAACATTAAAAAAATCCAAAATAACCATCAAAAAGTAAAGAAAACGAATGCATATAGTTTAATTTGATGTTCTTACTGACGTTGTTGTTGTTATCACTGTTGCTGCTTCTCGTTTTCCTGCTGCCACTGCTGCTGGTTGGTTGTTCTAGCCACCACTGGTTTGCTGCCGCTATTTCCTGCTGCTAGCATAGCTGCTGTTAGATGCTCGACAGGAAGAGGATGTGGGAGAACAAGAGACGAAGAGGAAAGGGCGAGCGGCTGATTTTTTTAGAGGTTTTTTAGGTTTCTTTTAAGGTTTTTTAAGTATCTTATCGGGTTTAAAGTATAAGATGCAAATTCAAAACCCGACAATTCGAAAACTTGAAATTTTTTGGATTTCTTTTAATATTTTTTAAATATCTTATTGGATTAAAGTATAATATGTAAATTCAAAATTCAACAACTTGAAAACTTGAATCAGAATTCCTAAAAACTTAAATATTGCGAGACGCGCGCCTCAGGAGCGCCTCGCTATTGATAAGCGCTGAGGCCCGCACCTCGTGCCTAGGCGCTGAGGCCCGCACCTCGTGCCTAGGCGCCGAGGCACATGCCTCAGGCGCGCCTTTTCAAGCAGTGGGACCTCCCTCTCAAGCGGTCTACGAGGCAAAGTGGCCCCGTGGACCGCATGAAAACGCGCTATGAGCCGCAAGTTTTTTGCTCCGCCTTTTCTTTTTTCGCTATTCTCTTTCGGAAAACGTTTCCGAAAGAGTAAATTTTTTGCCAAATATGCAAAACTAATTTTCACGAAAAATTTTTTCACGTCGAACCAAACGAATCGCAAACCATTTTTCCACCAAAAATTTTTTTTTCCACCCACTTTTACATCAAACCAAACACACCCTTAGCAAAAATGAGATTTCTTACATAAAGGAGCTAAAGCAATGGTACACCTTGAAAAGTCCTACAAGTCCACATGCATAAACATGTCAGAATCCCCCTATCAAAAAGCAATGGAGACACTGAAACAATTAACTCAACTTGTAGCCAAGGTCTTATCATCCAAGAGAAAACAAAGGCCGAGATCGATGATTTGTTTTGAGTCTTTCACAGAGGTCAAGGAAGTTCTTACCATATCACCTACACCATCACAGAGTAGCTTGTGGTAATTGGGCATATGGAAGGTCGATGCCCAAAAGAAATTGAGAACATAGAGTAGTGCACACAACTATTACTAGCCAACTTCTAAAAGGTTTAACTTGAATTTCTTATGTGTAACCTACTGGTACGTATAGGTACCTTACGTGACACAAATGAAACCAGAGGGTGAATACTTAGTAATGCGCTAAATGATACCTGGTCTTTGAAGTTTACCCCTTCACATAAGTATAAAAAGGAAGGTCATATCATCCGCTTAATCCAAAAACTTGATTGGTCCTATTATCACTAAAGTCCCTTAAATTTAATCTTTGAGGTTTTAAATTGATACATATAGATAGAGGAAAGGATGGACAACAATGATGATGATTACATATTTTCATACAATTTGTTCAATCTGATGGTTAATTTACTGTGTTTCCTTGAAAGGTCAAATTATTAGCAATTCTGATTACTTCTATTTGATAGCCTCTTAGTTGGGATTACTCTGAAGTACTTGCAACAGAGAGATGAATTCAGCCAGATACACCACAATGTTCAGCATTGACCAGGGAAGGAAAGACTGCAAATTTATTTGGCTAACTAAATTATTTCACCAAATTAAGAATTACTCCATTAGAGCAAGCATTCCATGACAACTGTCAAATAAACTCAAACTGCACAGAGCATGTTTGGCTGGAAAAGTTCAGGTTTCAGAACGGAAATTTGGAATGGCCATTTCCCATTTCGACCATTCGGTTAGAGGAAATACCATTCCCAGTTTCGACAGCAAGGTGGAATGGCTATCATCCACTCTCTGATGCTGTATCCACCCTAGAAGTCTGGGGAGAACCATATTCCGTAGCAAAATGGTAACAAACCATTCCAATTCTGATTTTGGTTGTTTTTCAACTATAAGCAGACTAATGAACTGTTAACTTCCATTCAATTCTAATCCATTCTGAATCAGTTTCCTTATTGTCACAAACCAAAACAAATGTAAAAAATCAAATTACATGCTTGATCTAAATTCACCGAATTGTTGAGCTTGTTTTATTTTAATACGTGTTTCTCCCATTAAGGTGGAAGAAAAAAAAAAAAAAAAAAACCTCTGCGGATTAAGCATGCATTGCATCAATTACTAAAACACTTTACCTCTCAGGCAGTCCAGTGGATCCGAATCTGGTTCTGGCGATAAGACCCATAGCGCTCTCGTTGAAGTCGGTGGCATTATAGACGGAATCGGGCAAGCGGATGAACTCGAGAGCTGAGATGAAGGGGTCGGAGAGCGTGTAGGCCGCGTTGCCAGCGACACAAACGCTAATGGTCTTGCCCCTGGCCAAGAACACACCCTCGTAGTAGGAGGCCATGCCGGCGGCGTATTCCTGGGTGGTGTTAACCGCCGTCCAGAAAGTGCCGTCGACGATCTGGTCAAAGACCGGCGGGGGCACGCCCGCGCCGTTGACCCCGCCATAGAAGTAGGTGGTGCGGACGAGGTAGCGGGAGCGCCGGACAGCCGGGAGCACGTAGCAGTACTTGCGGGAAGGGGAGCCAGCTGAGAAGGGGAAAGAACGGAGGGTAGACAGGGTCGGGAAGAGGCCAGAGAGCGAGAGGTTGCGCGGCGCTCCGGCACCGATATAGGCCCCGTCCGGGAACCACTGGAGGCCACGCTCGTCGACCAATGGAGCTGACGTACCACAGTCTAGGAGGAGCCCTGATGACCGACGACGATCGATTTCAATTGATGGTCATTCCGTGATTGACGAGCGAGAGATAAAAATAAAGAATATGATGGTTCCAGATGGAGAGAAGGCGATTATCTATTTTGATTAGATAGATAGATAGATAGATATACCTGGGAGCTTTGGAGGAGGAGGATGTTGTTGTGACTGTGTACGGACGAAAAAGGTAGAGAGGATGAAGAGGAGACGACAAAAATACAGAGGCATTGTGCAGGAAAGGAAAGCAAGGCAAAGGAGGAATTGGAAAGAAGAGGATGGGTTTGTGAGCTGTAAGGAGGGGCAGGTGGCGTATTGAATTTAATCGGCTTCTGCGTGTCCTTCTGAAAGTGGAAGAAGGAGCTGGGAAAGCAAGAGGGAAGAACGACTGGTTCAACGGGGTAATCAACTCGAAGAGCAGCAGGTCAAGGAGAGCGGAGCGGGTCTTGAGAGTTGTGTTTTAATTGGAAGGGGCCGAATCAGCAGCTGTTCGATATGGATTGAGTTGTTTACTTGCATATAGGGGTGACAATTCAGCTCGCTGCTCGCGAGCCCGCTCGTGTTGGGTTCAAAATGAGCTCAAGATCGAATCACTCGTTTAGTAAACGAGTCGAACACGAGTTGAATTTTTCGGCTCGTTTAATAAACGAGTCGAACACGAGCTGAGGTTAGCTCACTCGTGTTCGGCTCGACAACAGCTGGAATACATATATTTTATATTTATATAATTTATTTAATTTATATTTTTATATATAAATAAATAATTATAGATAATATATAATTTTATTATTTAATTTTTAGTAAAATAAAAATATAAATTCAAACTTAATTATAAAAAGACTCATTTATATGTAAAGTTTTAACTATTAGATCAAAGTTTAATGGATAAGATTTTATAAATTTATTTTTTATGCATATTCAATCTAATCCTTATTAATTTATTATTCGTTGGCCAGCTCGAGAGCCAGCTCATGTTCGGCTCGTTTATTAACGAGCCGAATACTAGCTAAACTTTTCGGCTCGACACTTTAACGGATCAGCTCGTGTTCGGCTCATTTATTAAACGAGCCGAACACGAGCCGGCCCCAGCTCACTCGTGTTCGGCTCGATTACACCCCTACTTGTGTATTTAATTAGAAGGGGCCGGATCAGTTTGATATCCATCGAACAGCGTCGTAGTCGTCCGACTATTAGAGAGACTGGCACGTTTATAAGAAGTTACTTGACCATTAGAGAGAACGGCTCGTTTATTAGTTCTTGTTTACATGGGAATTTGTCATCCTTTTTTTCGAATCAAAGGAAAAGCAAGGTAAAAACTTATAAAACTTATTTGAATTTAACTACTCAATCTTTCAAATTTTAATTTTAATATTTAACTTTTCAATTTGTTTAATTTGAGTTGAATGCCATTGTGAGAATTATATGAAATATATAAACTAAACTTTTAAAAATAAACGAAACATTTAAATTTTGAAATGGAATATTATTGACCGGCTCAAATCAAATAAATTGAAAGATTGAAAAGTAGAATCAAAATTTTAAAAGATTGAATAGCCAAATTCAAATGGCCAATAGTTCAAATATATAAGTGTTAGTGCCAATAATGAAACGCCACGTGGCAGATTGGTACACGGTTTAGTCGGAAGTCTTAAAAGTCAGGATTAAATGGTATTTTGTGCAACGGGAGTAAAAGGGAATAACAGTATAACCGTAAGCAGTTTTGAGCAGTTAGGATCGGCTTGTAGTGGCACATGAAAATAGGGAAATGGCCGATCGTGTACATAACTGAATAATAACTAAACAACAATGCGTGGAATATAAATAAACGAGTAACGCCTAAAGGAGGGGTCTTTTCTCAGCAAATAGAAGAGCACCTTTTTATTTCCACGCATTTTCCTTGCTTTTCTAGAAGTAGTCTATCTGTAATATTTCCTTTTCTGCATTTACCACCTTTCATGGGAGTAGTCTGTAAGTTAGATTTTCTAGAGTCTGTATGCCTTGCGGGCACACTCTCTTTTGTACAAGTTTTCCGATTATGTTTTAATATATAAAGGCTATTCGGCTGATCAGCCGATCCGAAATTCCTGTGCACTGCCCTATTCGGCTCATTCGGCCAAATTGATTTTATATTAGAAGGTTTCGAACCCGGCTGATCCGATCCCTCAACAGCTGAGTCACTTGACCAATCGAAGGGCGCAGACTTCGAGGGTCACCGCGTACAGCCGTATCTACTCTTCACACGCATCTCAAAGGAGATCTTTTGTCACGCCCCAAGACCCGCCAATTTGGTCGGATCGATAGACCGCCGAACGGACAGAGTTTTCCCTGTACGTCAAGGCGTCGCAACAGTACAAGTCAAGTGGTTCCAAACAGGAACATTTACATACTGAAATGAATAAGAAAAAGTACTGTCATGCCCCGGGACCGGTGAGGCCCGCGGTGCGTGCCAAACCCGCCATATGCCTGCACATATAAGACGTCAAGACTAAAAGCGAATAAATGAACAAGAAGTAGAAAGTATCTAGAGATATCAGAGCAAATATACAGCTAGGTTCTATTAACAAGTAGAGTCGAAAGAGAATAAACCACTAAAGTATAAAGTAAACTAATACATCATCAATCTCAAGATAAAAGTAGAGTGGTCTCTATAACCAGGACAAACACTCTCACAACCTCTCAAAGAAAATAGAGAAGTGGACCACTATCACCAAATCCCTCGATAGCTAGGTCGAGGGCGAACCTTTCGCGCGATCCGAGTCTCCCGGAGTGAAAGGCTCTGAAAGAAAACATAAAAATGGGGCGTGAGAACTGTATTTATAGTTCCCAGTGGGCAATTATGAACTGAGCAAAATGCACCACTAGGCCCAAAACATAAGCAGGTAAGGGTAAAAATAAGTAACTACGGAAAAGAAAGCATATAATAAATGTATACTACAATGCACAATATAAGATGAGTGTCAACATGATGAACATCTACATTATCTTGAATCCATATTCCAATACATAACAAGTATGCTCTATCATGGCTACAAGTATACTATGATGCAATAAGTAATACTATCAAGTATACTACATGTCAAGTATCCAATACATATCTAGTATGCACTATCATAACGACCAAGTACATATATGTTTCCAATGTCCACTGAATCCAACTACGATATATTATCAAGTAGTGGATTATTACATTACAACTCCGTGTCGATTTTCATTTCAATTAGGCCTACCCAAGGTAGTCCAGCTTGTGCCGCTGAGCTGCCGGTGGTAGTCAACATTCCCCTTTGAGGAACGAGACTGTCCCACAGACCCTACAGGCGCTCGCGCTTAGCTGCCGTGGTAGCACATCATCCCAAGCTGGAATAAGGCTGTCCCACGCGACCCTATAGGCGTCTCAATCCCGCACGCCGCGAACTTGCGTCGCAAAAGGCCAACTTCGGGAGTGTCGGCTTGTAGGGAGACGACCCTCACAGCATGTGCGAATGAGCACAAATGGCAAGTAATCATAGTCATCATATCACGATCTCGTCATCATGTCTCTAACATGAAATAGAAACTCAACGGTCATCATATGTCTTAAATGGAAATGCTCACTAGTAACCCGAGGATCTAGTCTATGCCTCAAGAGTGAAGGTTTACTAAGTTCACTATGTCCAATGCCTCTTTATGGCATTATCTCGCTATGTCCAAAACCATTCCAAGACTTAATGCCGCTTTATGACATTGCTTACCAAGTCCAATCTTTAGGTCCAAGCTAATGCCGCTTTATGACATTAGCTTATACTTACATACATTTAACATATGTCACTTAATGACAATATGTCAACCATGCCAGCAGCCTGCTTCTAAGTCAAAGAGTTGTACCTACATGTCATATGCACTATTATGCAACATGATCTCAATCAAATGTAAGAATGCTAACTGTATGCAAGGTCCCAATCTGAACAGTTCTCTTACTATATAGAGGTCCAATGTACTTTATACATACATGCACATATTAAATGAACCACTAGACCTTTGCAAATGCGAGTTCGGGGATGTGGTATGGACTGTGTTTGAGCTTTTCCAGATTTTCTGGTGGCGTCGTTGACAGATGTTCCGACATGTATTAGTTCGAAATCTCGAGAATTGTAGTATTTTATGTAGCGCTAAGGTCACTAAAGAGTTGGACTTAGGCTACCATCGGATTGCATTCTGCACGAGGTGTAACCGGTGACAGGTCGATGGCTATACCGGTACACATTTTGTACCGGTACACTTTTGACGGCTGTACCGGTACACTTGTGGCGAATTTCAAACCCGAGCCTCCGGTTTGCATTTTCGTAGGATTTGTACTGGTACACTTTCCTGTGTACCGGTACACTTTGGCAGAATCTTAGCAGTTTGAACTGCAGGGGGTTTTTCGCAATTGTGGTCTTCTATATAGCCACCCACGCCCCTAGGGCTTTCTCCTGAGCTTGCCACAGCAGGAATAGAGGTAAGGGATCCCTCCTTGATTTTCCTTTTGATTTTCTTGGATTTTGGTGGGATTTTAAGAGATTAAACTTCTCTTTTTGCTCTTTAGTGCAATTCCTCCATTGTTGAAGCTTGGAGCTTGGATTTGGAGCTTTGTTGAGGAGAGATCTTTGGACTTAGAGAGTTTAGAGCTTGGATTGAAGCTTCTAGGAGGTAATCTACTTGTTTTCTCCCTCTAGATTTGAGTTTTGTTGTTGGATTTGAGATGAAACCCTAGATTGGAGACTTAGGGTTTATTTTGGGCATTTTGACCCTAGGGCTTTTGGAGCTTGATTAATTGGATTAGAACCTCCCTTTGGGTTAGATTAGAAGGATTCTAGCTCTCTTTTGGAGCTTGAGAGAGATTTTCTACACATTAGGTGAGCTTTAGCCCTTTTGCCTTGATGGTTAATGTTTGATCTTATGGTTGATCGTAATGCCCGTGTATCTATTCGCTCAATACTTTTAGGGTATTTTGAGATTTGTGGACAACTTCGTTCGGCGAAACGAAGGACTACGCGACGGTTCGGTGGGTTTGACCTAGCCACACAATGAGAAAATCTCATTTGTGATGTTTTGAGTATCGTTAAATGAAAAAGCATGCATAATCATGTTAGATACATTTATTATGAATTTTAGAATGCTTAACATGCATATGTTATGTATAGTAAATTTTTGGACCACTATGTGGTAGGGTGCATGCATGTGGGACATAGCATTCTAGTTGGGACTTGGAACCATGATTCTATTATGAATTGAGCATTACTTTCATGCATTTAACCTTTATGCCCAATTGAGATATTAGGGACTTTGGAAGCCTAGAGAGGCTTGGGGTGTCACGCCCCACGACCGCACCTCCCGAAAACGGTACCAATTTGGTCCGATTCGAGGGCGGCGTGCGTGACCGCCGAACCGGCAGAGTCTCCCCTGCCCGCCCTAGGCTAGGCAACAACGAGATTGTGTACAACAAGTTCCCAGGAAAACGACTTGCATTCATACACAATCGATAACGAAGCGAAGGCACAAACAGTGCTACAAACAACTAGAGCAAGCGATACAAGTAAAACCATACAAGTATACAAAAGAGAGAAACTTAGCTACTTGAGACATCATTGAAACATTTAACCTCTTTCGATATCATTTAAAACTTTAAGCGTTTAATACAACTTGCATTCTTTTTCCAAAATGAATATACATCATATACTCTCCAAAACCTCACCCTATACATCATCTACTCTCAAACTGCATAAACCAAAAGTACAGGGTGGTGCTAATGCAATAGGATAGGTAAAGTAACTATCAAACCGCTAGGGCGCTAAGCCCTTGCCACGATCCATCGATGAAGGCCCGCTGTCCTGTGTACCTGTACCCGCAAAGCCACACGGGGGTGAGAACTACGAATAGTTCCCAATGGGTTCGGCCGCCGACTCCGCCGATCTACCCACTAGGTCTCAAGCGGGCATAGAGAGATATATATATGCAGTATATATAAAACTAAGCTGAACAGAAAGCAGGTATGTAAACAACTATATCAAGCTATGCCTCAATCTGGAATCATGAATGCATGAACAATAAATAAAGCTGGGTAAGTAAGCAACTATCAACATCTACAACAGCTATCATAGTAAGCTATAAAACATGCTACTAGGTAAGCAAACAAGCTGATATGAACAATGAACAGCTACTATGAACATCAATCATGGGTAAGACTCAATGGGTAACCCAATCTCCAAGCGAACACAAGGTTCACGAGCAAGGCTCACATATCAATCTCCGAGGGATGCCTAGCTGGTCGATCCCCGAGTATGCCTGCGGATAACAAGCGGCTATCCGAGCAGCGAGCAGGGCTGCCTCTCTAGTGACCAAACTCCGGAGCGCACAACTTGAGGGGAGCGACCCCACCAAGCGCAGACAGGCAATGTGAGCAAGATCATCTCACGAGCAACAACAACAACCCTTTGAGGGTAATATCATCATGGAAGCAAGGTATACATGTACCCAATCTCATAGTGTCTCAACTACACTAATGTGATCATCTCAAGGAAACATCAACAATGTCATTCACAAGCAAGGCTCACATATCAATCTCCGAGGGATGCCTAGCTGGTCGATCCCCGAGTACGCCTGCGGATAACAAGCGGCTATCCGAGCAGCGAGCAGGGCTGCCTCTCTAGTGACCAAACTCCGGAGCGCACAACTTGAGGGGAGCGACCCCACCAAGCGCAGACAGGCAATGTGAGCAAGATCATCTCACGAGCAACAACAACAACCCTTTGAGGGTAATATCATCATGGAAGCAAGGTATACATGTACCCAATCTCATAGTGTCTCAACTACACTAATGTTTTAATATCAAGGTCATCATCAATCATATGTCACTCGTCATAGTTTTCTAACTAGATGCCACTCGTCATTTAGACTCATTTTCAACACTAGTTACATCATACTAGTTCTTTAGCAACATAAGCATTAATCATCTCATATAGGGTTAAATCTCATCATCAAACTCTATCATTTAATCTCATGCATACTAATTTATAATTCATTCAATCAACCATATCTATAGCTACTAGCATGCAAATTAAGCAACATAATAAATCTTTAACCCTATAAGAACATACACGATATGCAACTTGATCATATTTAGACTTAGACATAGAAGGTAGCCCGATGGCTTCGGGATGGCACTCCCCCACCTTGGGTGATGCCGCAAACACTTCGAGACGCGTTCTCGTACGAGTCTTGTCGCCGCTTAATTTTCGTTGGGTTAACTTTAACCCTTTAGCGCATCAATTGGCGATATCTTCGCGCTCACTCGTCGGATCGACGAACTGTCTTCGCCTACGCGTTTATAAGCATAGAAATTAGGTTTCTAACCCCTCAAAAGAGATCAAACCCTAACAATAGCAAAATCCCCAAATCTAACCCTAGGTTTAGCAACAATAGAGAAATCATGGTTTCAAGCTCCAAATTTGGGGTTGAGCCTTCTCTTAAGCTCTAATGGTTTCCATTTGAACCATTCTTAAGCAACAAAACCTTTTTCAAAACCTAGGTTTAGCATAAATGAGGAAACCATGGATGCTAGCCTCAATGTGAGCTAGATCCATCATCTCTAAGCTCATTAGGTTCCATTTGAACCAATAAAAGCAACAAAAACCACCCAAACCCTAGAAATCCAAAACTAGGGTTAGAGCTTACCTCTAGGGTTTGCTCCAAAGCAAGCCCTAAGATAAGGATGAGGTGAAGAAGAGCTCCAAAACCTTCTTCTCCTTCTTCTCCTTCCTTTTCTTCCTCTCTTTTTCCTTCTTTTTCCTCTCTTTTCTTCTTCTCCTTCTTTTCTCCTTCAACCGATTAGAGAGAGAGAGAGAGCTAGAGAGAGAGAGGGGGGCTGTGAGAGTGAGAGGGGAGAGAGCTGAGAGTGAGAGGGATATAACCTCTATTGTAACAATATGCTAAAAAGCCCTCCATTTATCAGATTTTGCAACTTAACCCGCAGCTGCCGCGCCCTTGTACCGGTACACGGGGCCTTGTATCGGTACAGGCCCTTAAACCGAGCGCAAACCGAGCCTCGGGTTTATCTGTTTCGCAGAGCTTGTACCGGTACAAGCCAGCCTTGTACCGGTACAGCGCCTGAAGCCTTCGAACCCGAGAGCTGCGCAGCCTGGCTGCGATGGTTGTACCGGTACAGCCATCACCCGTGTACCGGTACAACAGCTCCAGAATGCTGTTTTTCGATCTGTTTCGGCTCCGCTTCGCGCCGATCGATGTGCAAACCATTCCAACACCTTTAGAACTCACTTTTGCTCTTCCAAATGTGTTGGAGCACCGAATGGAACTTGTCCAAATCATTTAATCGCCCACTTTGGCCTATTTGGCCAAAGTTAGCCAATATCGTCGAATTTCGATATCTTACATGGGGACTTAGACTATTTGAGATTTTGGGCCAATGTCATAAAGAGGCATTGGGCTCCAACCTTAGTGAGCATTGGTATTAATGTCTTAAATGAGAACATAGAACATGATTTGGGCTTGATTAGTTGTGGTGCTTAAGTGTAACACACTGGACTTTTGCAAATTGCGAGGTTCGAGTGTTTGATCTGAGCTTTTCCAGTTATTCTGGAGGGTCGTAGACAGTGTTCCGACCTATGGCTCGTATCTCGAGAAATTCGGTTTAAAGCCTTGCACCAAAATCTGAAAAAACGGGTTTTGGCCAGCTCTCGGATAGGTTTTTGGAAGTGCTGTACCGGTACAGGGTTGGTGTCTGTACCGGTACAGGGTTGATGGTTGTACCGGTACAGACACCGGCTTGTACCGGTACAGAGCCGCTGAACCCCTCAACCCGAGCCTCGGGTTGAGATTTTCGTGGGGCTTGTACCGGTAGAAGGGCCCGTGTACCGGTATAAGCATGCAGATTTTGAGCAGTTTGAACTGCAGGGGTGTTTTTGCTTTTGTAGCAACTCTATATTGCTATCTCATGCCCCTTGGTGTTTCCTGGGCTTGCTAGCAGTGGAGAAGAAGGTGAGGGAGCTCTCCCCTTCCCCTCTTTTTTTTTTTTTCATTTTGGTTGAGATTTTTGAAGATTAAACTCTTCTTTTTTGCTCCTCTTTGCTTCTCGGTGCTTTTCCACCATGGGAGAAGCTTGGGAACTTGGAGTTGAGCTTGTTGGAGGAGAGATCTTCAACCCTAGTAGAGTTTGAACCTTGTTTGAGGCTTCATGAAAGGTTAGTAGCATGATTCTCTCATTAGATTCATGTTTTGCATGATTTTGGTTTTGAAACCCTAGAAATGAGGATTTAGGGTTTGATTTGGGGACTTTTGATCTAGGGCTTTTGGAGCTCAATTGATCGGTTTAGAACCTTCCTTTGGGGTAGATTGGAAGGATTCTAGCTCTTATTTGGAGCTTGAGAGGGGTTTTCTACACTTAGGTGAGATTTTGCCTTTATCTTGAGTTTGTTAATGTTTGAGTTTTGGGTTGTTCGTTTCGTTTGGNTCCCCTTCCCATCTTTCTTTTTCTTTCTTTTGGTTGAGATTTTTGAGGTTTAATTCCCTCATTTCCTCTCTTTTTGCTTGTTGGAGGCTTTTCCACCATGGGAGAAGCTTGGGAACTTGGAGTTGAGCTTGTTGGAGGAGAGATCTTCAACCCTAGTAGAGTTTGAACCTTGTTTGAGGCTTCATGAAAGGTTAGTAGCATGATTCTCTCATTAGATTCATGTTTTGCATGATTTTGGTTTTGAAACCCTAGAAATGAGGATTTAGGGTTTGATTTGGGGACTTTTGATCTAGGGCTTTTGGAGCTCAATTGATCGGTTTAGAACCTTCCTTTGGGGTAGATTGGAAGGATTCTAGCTCTTATTTGGAGCTTGAGAGGGGTTTTCTACACTTAGGTGAGATTTTGCCTTTATCTTGAGTTTGTTAATGTTTGAGTTTTGGGTTGTTCGTTTCGTTTGGGTAACCATCTTTTTGATGCTTCTAGGGTACTAGGAGGCCTGTGGGTACCTCCGTTCGGCGAAACGAAGGTTTCGATTTTGGTGGGTTTGGCCTCACCTATATGAGATAAATTTCTCATATGAGGGTTTTTATTTATCGTAAAGTGAAAATGCATGCATATTCTTATTAGATAGAATGCTTGAGAATTTTAGAATGCTTAAAATGCACATGTTATATACAATGCATATTTGACCTCTATATAGTAGAGAGTTTTCATATTGGGCTAGTAGGGGCCTATGGTTAGCATTCTTATATTTGATTGAGATCGTGTTGCATATGGTGCATATGGCATATAGATTACGCTCTTGGACTTAGAACGCATGCTTGACATGGTTGGACATATCGACATTAAGTGACATAGGCTAGAGTGTATATTAATAGTAAGCTAATGTCATAAAGCGGCATTAGGCTTGGACTAGATATGGACTTAGCAAGCTAATGTCATATAGCAGCATTAGACTTGATGGTTATGTGAATTGCTTGTACATGTTTTTATTATGAGATTTATGCTAAGTTAATATTTGCATTGGATAGAATATGCATGTTGCAATATGAGAACACGCTAGAGAGCATGTGTATTAATCTATTATTGATAGAACAAGCTAATGTTATAAAGAGACATAGAATGTGAAATGTGCTTAGAATATAGCAATGTTAAGTGTCATAAAGAGGCACTAAACATAGTAAATGTTGGAACTTCATCTTGGGATTTGGACTTAGTAAAGTTAAGGTCATTGACATCGAAATTATTGAACGGTTAAACCTTCACTTTGAGACTAGTACTAGACCCTTGGGTTGCTAGTGACTGTTACCATGTTAGAGACATGATGATTGGGTATTTGAGATGATGATCATGCTTGCTTGCCATTTGTGCTCTTTCGCACATGCTTGTACGGATCGCTCCCTACAAGCCGGCACTCCGGAGTTAGCCTACGCGACCTATGTTCGCTCGTGCGTATCGAGTAGCCTACGGGGCTTGGAGGGTCAGACTCATTCCTAGGGTGGGAATGCTGGAGCTACCACTGGCACTTAGGCGGCACAAGCCAGACCTCACGAGGAACACTTGAGACTTGTACTTCAAGTGCTTCGAGAAAAGAAGCTCTACGCCAAGTTGAAGAAGTGTGAATTTTGGCTTAAAGAGGTGGCGTTTTTGGGCCACGTGATTTCATGGTCAGGCATAGCCATGGACCCGAGAAAGATTGAAGCTATCAAGGATTGGCCAAGGCCGACGAGTGTCACGGAGATTCGGAGCTTTCTTGGTTTGGCAAGCTACTACCGACGGTTTGTTGAGGGATTTGCGAGATTATCTACTCCCCTCACGATTCTCACGCATAAGGGCACCAAGTTTATTTGGAATGATGTGTGTGAAAGGAGCTTCCAAGAGTTGAAGCAGAGGCTGACTACCGCCCCGATCCTAACCTTGTCAGTTACTGGAGCAGGTTATGTGATTTATAGCGACGCTTCCTTTAATGGATTGGGATGTGTTTTGATGCAGGACGGGAAGGTGATCGCGTATGCTTCTCGCCAACTAAAGGATTATGAAAGGAACTATCCTACTCACGACTTGGAATTGGCGGCCGTAGTCTTTGCATTGAAACTATGGCGCCACTACTTGTACGGCGAGCGATTCGAAGTGTATACGGATCACAAAAGCTTAAAGTATCTATTCACTCAGAAGGAGTTGAACTTGAGGCAGCGCAGATGGTTGGAGCTACTCAAGGATTATGACTTGACTATTCTTTACCACCCAGGCAAGGCTAACGTGGTGGCGGATNATGCGCTAAGTAGGAAATCGACGAAAAACTTAGCGATGTTTGTGGTTACTCAACCGCCGTTGATCGAGCAGATAAAGCGGTTGGAGTTTGAGGTGGTGGCTCCTGATACACCTTTGAGACTGATGACTTTGGTGGTGCAACCTACACTTGTGGAAAGGATTAAAGAAAAGCAAGTCTCCGATGTGGAGTTGCAAAGGATTCGAGCTAAAATAATGAATGGTTGCACCGGTGACTTTTCTGTGGACGGTGTGGGATTGATGCATTTCTGCGTACGGATCTGTGTACCGGCGGATTTAGACATTAAAGAAGAAATTCTTCGAGAGGCACACCGAGCACCGTATGCTATACATCCGGGAGGCATCATGATGTATAAGGACTTAGAGTTGCTTTATTGGTGGCCCGGGATGAAAAAGGACGTTGGTGAGTTTGTTGCTAGATGTTTAACTTGCCAACAGGTTAAAGCTGAACACCGGGTCCCCGCAGGAAAATTATAGAGCTTACCGATTCCGGTGTGGAAATGGGAGAAGATCACCATGGACTTTGTGATGGGATTGCCCCGCTCGCAGGCCGGGCATGATGCTATTTGGATGATCATGGATAGATTGACGAAATCGGCACATTTCATACCTATCCACACTACTTGGACTGGTGAGAGACTCGCACAGGTATACTTGGATGAGATTATGCGATTGCACGGGGTACCTACTTCTATAGTATCAGATCGAGACTCCCGTTTTGTATCTCACTTTTGGAGGAGTCTACAGGATGCCTTGGGCACGCACTTGGACTTCAGTACAACTTTCCACCCTCAGAGTGATGGGCAGTCAGAGCGCACTATACAGACACTTGAGGACATGCTTCGAGCCTGTGTGATCGACTTCCAGGGAGGATGGTCGCAGCATCTACCAATGGCAGAGTTTGCTTATAATAATAGTTTGATCAAGCAAGCATCAAGATGGCGCCATTCGAGGCACTTTATGGACGGAAGTGTAGATCGCCACTTCATTAGAGTGAAGTTGGCGAGAGATTGGCTTTAAGCCCCGATGTGCTCTAGGAAGCAGATGACAAAGTTCGCATTACTAGGGAGCGACTGTTGACAGCCCAGAGTAGGCAAAAGAGTTTTGCCGACAAGCGTCGACGGGACTTGGAGTTTCAGATTGGTGATCATGTCTTCTTGAAAGTCTCGCCGACCAGAGGGATTAGGAGATTTGGTATTCGGGGTAAGTTGAGCCCCCGATTCATTGGACCGTATGAAGTTTTGGAGCGTGTAGGCCCGGTAGCATATCGACTTGCTCTACCGCCAAACCTATCGAGTGTACACAATGTGTTTCATGTATCGGTCCTTCGGAGGTACATCCATGATCCGGCTCACGTGTTGGACGCTACACCAGTGGAGCTAAGGGATCTGAGCTTTGAAGAGCAACCTTTGAGGATTTGGCTCGCGAGGTAAAGAGGTTGCGGAACCGTGAGATTCCCTACGTGAAGGAGCTTTGGAGCAACCACGATGAGCGCGAGGCCACTTGGGAGTTGGAGAGCGTACTGCAGGAGCGCTAACCCCATCTTTTTCGGATGGGGGCTTGAGGTACTTTACTTTTGAGTTTCACGGACGAAACTCCTTTTTAGGAGGGGTGAATGTAACACACTGGACCTTTCCAAATTGCGAGGTTCGAGTGTTAGGACTGTGTCCTGAGCTTTTCCAGATTTTCTGGTGGGTCGTTGACAGTGTTCCGACCTATGGTTCGAATCTCGAGAATTGTAGTATTTTATGTAGCGCTAAGGTCACTAAAGAGTTGGACTTAGGCTACCCTCGGATTGCATTCTGCACGAGGTGTAACTGGTGACATGTCGATGGCTGTACCGGTACACATTTTGTACCGGTACACCTTTGATGGTCGTACCCGTACACTTGTGGCGAATTTCAAACCCGAGCCTCGAGTTTACATTTTCGCAGGATTTGTACCGGTACACTTTCCCGTGTACCGGTACACTTTGGCAGAATCTGAGCAGTTTGAACTGCAGGGGGTTTTTTGCAATTGTGGTCTTCTATATAGCCATCCACGCCCCTAAGGCTTTCTCCTGAGCTTGCCACAGCAGGAATAGAGGTAAGGGATCCGTCACGCCCCGCCCCGAGATCGCTACCAATTTGGTTCGGTTCGAGGGCGGCAAGCGGACCGCCGAACGGACAGCACCTCCCCTGTCCGCCCAAGGCTCAACAACCATATCATGTACAAGAATTTGCCCAGGAGAAATTCAATAACATACATGATACAACGAGCACTACAAGTGCTATACAATTAAGAGCAAGAATCACAAGTAACATACGAGTGAAATAAAGAGAGATACGTCTAACTATTACATCCACAAGGCATTCAACATTTACATTTTTATTACATTTACATCTCCAAAATGAAAGCATATTCTTCTCATAATACAAAATTGCTCTCCAACATAAGTAACTCCCAAATACATCACATCTCTATGTACACGAGGTTACTCTAATGCAAAAGGGAAAGCTACTAGCTACTAGGGCGCTATGCCCTTACCGCGATCCCCTGCCGATCCGCTCTCGCGTGTACCTGTACCCCAAAACCACACGGGGTGAGAACTATATAAATATAGTTCCCAGTGGGTTCGGCCGCCGACTCCGCCGATCTTCCCACTAGGTCCAAGCTGGCACAAATAGATAGATAGAAAGAGATATATGGAAATAACTGCTACTATATCTACTATGCCATCAAATGCAAAGAATGCATGGAACATCATCTAGCAATAATCTACTATCATGCTAGTATGCTTCAACAATGTAATGAATACAACTACAACATAGATATGCGATCTACTATGTCTAATTATGGTATGAATGCAATCCACTTATGCAATTCATGTTACTAACCAATCGACTAGGCCAATCTTGCCTAAGGTCTCAAGTCCAGGAGGTGAAGAGCTACCCCGCTCTTTTCCCGCCTAACTCATATCTCAAGGGTCCTAGACAAAGAGCTACCCCGCTCCTTGCCCGACTCATATCTCGAAGGTCCGACCCAATCTCGAAAGTCCTAGGCAAAGAGCTACCCCGCTCCTCACCCGACTCACCTTTCGACGGTCCGACTCAATCTCGAACAGGTACAGGGCTGCTCTACTCAAATCTCATAGTAAAGGTCAACCATCACACTACTATATGCTCAATAGTTTACCCAATCACTCGGCTAGCCTAGAGGCTTACTCTCAACCTCACGTCTATGCTATAGGTGCCACACCTACTCTCAGTCACACTGGTGAGGATCCGCTCACTCACCCAACTCTCGACATAGGTGCCACAAGTCAATCTCAATCTAGTGGATCAGGAACCGCTCACTCAAGGTGAGGACTACTCACTCAACCACCACTCAATCTCATGGGTGAGGAACCGCTCACACAAGGTGAGAACTACTCACTCAACCCAGACCGTCTGCGGGGCCCAAAAAGGCTATCCCTCAAGCTAATCTCAATGGGGAGGATCTGCTCACTCGCCCGACTCAACACCTCAAAGGGGAGGATCTGCTCACTCGCCCGACTCACGATCTAATCACAACGGGGAGGATCTGCTCACTCGCCCGACTCAACACAGGTACCACAACGCAATCCCAATCTCACAGGTGAGGATCAGCTCACTCACCCGACTCACCTGGGGAGGATCAGCTCACTCGCCCAAGACTGTCTGCGGGACCCAAACGGCTATCCCTCGGGACCCCAACGGCTATCCCTATCATGTGACGACTCCGGAGTGCACTGCTTGTGTGGAGCGACCACACCAAGCTTCGAACAGACATATGAGTATGATCAAATCCCCGTCACTGAGGATACCCTACCATCTAGGGTTAACAACATAACTCTTTAGGTTCTCTACCCGAATCACAGCTAGGGAAATTCAACTAATCCCTATACTCAATATCATAAGTGTCGACTACACTAAATTCTCATGCCATATGCCATTTCATGCAATATGCCACAAACTAGGGAAATGCACCTATTCCCTATGTTCAATGCTATAAGTGTCAACTACACTAGATTCTCATGCAATATCATAATTAGGTTCCAATGCCACTCGTTATTGTTATGATCATTATTTACATACCACTCATTCTCAATACTCTAATTGTACACAATGACTAAGTGTTCATTCAACTAGAGTCTATCTACATTAATCTTGTCATTATAGGGTTTCACCACACTATGTCCCAATCACATGCATACTAGGTACAAGTATTTAAACAATTCAACTTTACACTACTCTACTAGCATGCAAGAATATATATACATAAATATATATTTATCATCTAGCACCATATAATGCAAAGCTCGATATGCATAATTGATCAACATAGAGATACTTAGACATAGGGAGAAGCCCGATTGCTTCGGGATGACACCCCCCACCTTTTATCGCTATCACGAGGCTAAGGTTCTGATTTCGTGATTTTTGGAAGCTTTCGCCGCAAGCTGCGGCAATCTGTACCTTAACGGCTTCGTTCTTTAATATCTTCACGTAGCCTCGTCGCATCGCCGAACCGACTTCGCCAACGCGTCAGAAAACCTAGCAATTAGGTTTATATATATTCAATTTAGATCAAAACCCCTCACAAGTAAAACCCCTCTTTTGATGCCCTAACATGCAACTTTGCAAGAATTCATCATTTGATCTCTAAATTCGAGCATCAATCATCTATTTAGCATCTAGGAGTTTCACTAAACCCATTTCTAAGGCATATAAATCACTACTTAGTAATCTACCATTGTTGCTATCAAAGCTTACCTCTCAAAACCCAAGCTTCTTCAAGCCATTGATGACTTCAAGCCATTGGTGAAGACAAAGAAAGCTTCACCTCTAAGCAAGCTTTTTCTTCTCCAAATCCTCCTCCAATTCTCTTTGGTGGAGAAATTGCTAGAGAGAGAGATCTTGCTCTTTGGTTGTGCACGTGAGGGAAAGAGAGAAAAGGCTACATCCTTCATGCATATATACATATAGGAAACTTGACCTCCAAGTTTTCTAAGAACACTATTCACTCCAGGCAGTTCCAAATCTGATATCTTTCGCCGGAACTCCCTGAACATCCGTTTTAGCTCAAATTTGACAGTTATGTTCGGTTTTACTTAACGAGTCCAAAGAAATTTTAATATTTCAGTTTCGACCCCGTTTGGTCACTGAAAACTGTACCGAACTGTAATCTTTATCAGATAACTGTCGGATTTTATTTCTCACTCTACGGGTGTCAGAAAAATATGAAACCTTAAATCTAGCCTCATAAAAATATTTCTGACATCTCTGCCAATTTTCATAATTTTCTGAGACTGTGCATTTTCTGCTAATTTGTCTGGTACCTTACATTCTCCCCTCCTTAAAAGAGTTTCGTCCTCGAAACTAACTCATTTCTAATCCAACTCATACCTCAAATCTACTTATCAAATAGTTGAGGGTTTCAATGCACTTTCGCATCTCGGAATGGCCTTTTCACTCGTTGGAATAATTCAAAGATTCTTTACGGAGGATGTGAGGCCAATCTCACTCACATTTGCTAAGCGCAACACCAAAAGTGCATTACGGCTTCCATGGGTGGACCGAAGATCACCAACCCTACGTACGTCTACCGTCTAAACCTGTCGCAACCTGCGCATCTCTCGCTCACAAGTGGAAACCCAATTAGCACTGGGCGACATTCTCATTGGAGGATTCGCACACACTCCAACCAGGAGCAACTAAGACCGCAGACCACGTCATATCCTCGGGTTGGGTCACTACACTCTCGGTGTATCCTCGATCTCGAGATCCAACACGTGGCATTCCACGCTCCCGGGTCTGAGCTCGGACTACCGCCCTGACCAAAACTCTGCCCTACCCGCAGGTATCGGGCCGCTGTCACTCACAGCTGACTACGCCTGCCCAGAGGGCCCAGGCTCCACAGTCCACAAATGGTTCAGGCACGGATCGTCCCTAAGCACCCCCGTCGTCGTCGTCCTACACGACATACTCTATCGAGCCACATATACTACTATCGGCTCCTAAGCACCTACTGCGAGCCGCCAGCCCTACGAGTGATCCATGGCCCACTTCACACTTAGCAACGCTACAGTGCTACTGCCATCTCACTCCTTTCCTGCTTCAGCAGGCGCTACACTCTAACACGCAAGCATGCTCAGGTATCCACACTTGTCCACTGGTCCCTACTACACTAATGCATAAATAGTAGCAACTGACCATGGAAATGCATGCAATGCACCAACTTAATGTCATGTAGAAGTACATACTTGCTTCAACTAAACCATACCTGCCATGACGTCGCGCGCCTCAACCTCGGCAGGTTCCTCGACTTGCGCGGCAAACACCCGGCCACTCGGAGCAAACCGGGTCGCCTCAGGCTGACGCGGCACCATAGCACGTCCGGCGGACACGGCAGTAGGTGGAGTTCCTCCATAAGGCCCTGGCGTTGCCGGTGCCGACGCGACAGATGGTGCAGGCAAGGCCTTCCTCGGGCAATCACGGGCTATGTGTCCCGCCTGGCCGCATTCATAACACTTCCCTCGGCGTTGCTCGCAACGCGTCGCTCGGTGGTCTTCACCACAAATAACACACTGTTGCGCTTCACGGCCCTCAGACTGCGCTCGCGGATACTTCGGGGGCTTCTTGAAACCCGATTGACCCCCCGAACCGGCGCCCGGCCGTTTCTTCCCCTTATCTCTTGACTCAGCCATCAACTCACGCTCCTCTCGCACGTGGGCATCGCCATGCTCCGCCCACAATGCTCGATCAAAAACCTCTGCAAACGTCGTGAGCTTGAACAGTTGCACGGCCTTATAAATCCCCGGCCGAAGTCCTCGCAAGAACCAATCGGCTCGGTCCCGATCATCTCGAACCACATCCGGGACACAATCTATGATGTGGGAGAACTCTTGCTCGTAGTCCGCTACCGAGCGATCCCCCTGCCTCAACTTACGAAACTTCTCCTGTAGTTTTCGCTTCACTGTGTCGGGAAAATAGTTGGCGAACATCGCCCTCTTAAACTCGTCCCACATCATAGGTGGAAGATCAGAAGGCCGATCTCGTTTCACTCGTTTCCACCACACCTTCGCCGCTTTCTCAAGGCAATGGGTGGCGAGATACACCTTGTCCTTCTCCGAGGTGTAGAGATCCTCAAAAAGCGTTTCTATTGAGTCAATCCATGACTCCACCATCGACGGCTCCACCTTCTCTCCTTCGAAAATTGGCGGGTTGAACTTCTTGAATCTTATAAGAGCCGTCAACGCGCGCTCCCGCTCCACTTCCTCAGCCGCTGCATCGGGTGTTCCCGAACCCGAAGCCGTCGGGAGCACACTTGCCGGCGGGGGACATGCCACCACCGGAACTGCCGCTACGCCCTCACCCTCCGCCGCCTCAGGCACGCGCGCCGAGGGTGCAGGCGGATTACGACCTTCCGTCGCCGTCGCAGCCGTCGCTGCAATCTGCCGCTCCATTAGCTCCTGGAGCCGATCAAACCGACCCGCTAACGCGGTCATATGAGCCCGTAGCTCATGCACCTCACTAGGATTAGACGACTCTGGCACCAGAGGAGGTCCAGCTTGCTCTGGCACCTCGGGCGGCGGTGCCAGAACCGTCCTGCGTGCGTAGCGTCTTGGAGACATTTGTTCCTGAAACGCAATAACCAGGTCAATAAACTCAACCCATAAACTCGCTCGCAACCACGACTGACGCGACTCAACACTAAAATCAGGCGGAAGCACACAAGTGTACTCATTCTAGACTCTCGGTGTCATGTTGTCGGCCGCCAACACTCTCACTTCAAGCCAAGAACTAATACCACTTGAATCCGTCTCTATTCACAACTAGAGACATAGTGACAACTTCAACCCAATCGAATTATCTTCCGCCACTCGGCTTAGGTTCACGTTTCACTCACGCACCTATAGCCTTAAGGTTTACCGTCCTAGGGTCTCCTAGGTCGTCCTAGACTCTCTCTTTTTACTTGCTCTTAACTTGCTCTGATACCACATTTATCTGTCACGCCCCGAGACCGCTACCAATTTGGTCCGGTTCGAGCGCGTCGAACAGACGCCGGACGGACAGCACCTCCCCTGTCCGCCCAAGGCTCAAAGGTAAGATCATGTACATAGAATTGCCCAGGAATAATTCAATACATACGCGATCCAACAAGGAGAGAAGCACAAAGAGTGCAATACAACAAGAGCAAGTAACACAAGTGTACATACAAGTGCATAAAGAGAGATACATCTAGCTATTACTTTACATTCTATTTTTACATCTTTGATATATTACATTTTCATCTTCCAAAATGTAAGTACATATTTCTTCAAAATATAAGTAGCCCTCTCATAACTATCCAAAACATTCTCTAGTACACGAGGGTACTCTAATGCATAAAGGAAAAGCTACTAACTAGGCTCACTTAGGGCGCTATGCCCTTGCCGCGGTCCTCGCTTGGCTCGCCTCTGTGTGTACCTGTACCCCAAAACCACACGGGGTGAGAACTATTAAATATAGTTCCCAGTGGGTTCGGCCGCCGACTCCGCCGATCTTCCCACTAGGTCTAAGCAGGCATAAGCAGATAGATAGATATTTGTAACTGTAATTGATGCATATAGAAAGAATTGCAAGGTTCTACTATGCCTGGAGAACAAGAGTAAATCACATAGCCATGTAATCTCTAACATGCTATAATAACTCTATTAAGTATACATGCAATTCTACTATGCCCAACATGCTCAACATGCTCAATATGCTTACTATGCTCAATATGCATAATTTCCTGAGTTCATTACCCAATCATCTGGCTGGCCCAAAGGCGCGCCCTCGACTCACAACTCAAATCCGTCTATGAAGGGGGACTCGAACCACCCGAGGGATTGTCTGCGGGACCCCACATAGGCTATCCCTTGGGACCCCACATAGGCTATCCCAATCGTTTCACGTGCCAAGACTCCGGAGCTCGCACTACTTGTGCGGGGCGACCGCCACAAGCGCTGAACAGACTGTGTGAGTATGATCAAATCCGTTTCCAACGAAGGTACCCGGTCGNAGGTTAAAATGAGATCAAACCCAAGTTTGAACCTTAAAATTACAAAACCCTAAATATAGGTCCTTCACAATACCACCCTCTCCAATCAAGCCCCTAGCTTGAGTAAACATGGAGGAAAACTACAATAAACCTCTCTATATGCTTCAACTAGAAGCAAAAACCCAAAACTCAAACTAAAATCACAAGAACTCACCTTTGGAGTCCAAAGCTTCTCTTCAAAGCCTTGCTCTAGCTTGGTCTTCACCTTGGAGAGCTTCTTCTCCAAGCCTTTCTCCTCCAAAACCCACTTGGTCCAAGCCCTAGAGAGAGAGAGAGAGAGAAGAAAAGGGTTTTAGAGAGAGAGAGGGAAGGTTTGAGAGTGAGAGTGAGAACAAATGAGTTCTCACTCATGCCCTAACCCATATAACCCCTCTCAAGTCATATTTGCATTTAAACCCCTCAACTTTTCATCTTTACAAACAGCCCTCACTGGGCATTTTCGGGCTCGGAGACCGGTCTCTCCCCTTCAGGGACCGGTTCCCGAGAGCTATCTTGCAACCTGCGCAAAAGGGGACCGGTCTCCCCCTGATGAAACCGGTCTCCGGGGACCGGTGTCTCACCTAGGGACCGGTTCCCGAGAGCTCAGTTTCAAGGACTTAGCCGATTTTTCCTTCTGCTCGATTTACCAACGTTCGGGAACCGGTCTCTCACCTAAGGGACCGGTCCCTCACCCAAGGGACCGGTCCCCGAGAACAAAAATTCTGGAAATCGTCCAGAATTGCAGTTTCACTCTCTCGAGTCCCTTTATATTTCATACATAGGCTCCAATTCACTTCTAGCCTATAGTAACTCATCCCTTTTCGCGTTCCGCTCATTTCGACGGAACTCGGCACGACTCACGGGGAAGTGATATGTTACATTCCCCACCCCTTAAAATTGTTTCGGCCGCGAAACTAATTCACTCGTAATTCAACATCCATACCTCATTTTAGTTCCTCGAAGAGGTGAGGATGACGTTCCTTCATCACGTCCTCAAGCTCCCACGTTTCTTCTCTATCGCCGTGTTCGCGCCAATGGATCTTAACATACGGAATTTCTCGATTCTGTAGCTTTCGTACCTCCCGATCAACAATGTACGCCGGGAACTCCTAGTAGGTCATGTCCTCTTGAAGTTCTGTCGGTATATACGAGAGAACATACTCCGGATCGTGAACATACTTGCGGAGATTAGACACATGGAACACATCGTGCACCCCCGCAAGCCTCGGCGGTAATGCTACTCTGTAGGCCACCGCGCCAACTCTTTCTAAGATCTCGAAGGGTCCGACAAATCGGGGACTTAACTTTCCCCGGACACCAAACCTCTTAACACCGCGCATCGACGATACCTTCAGAAACACGCGGTCTCCAACCGCGAACTCGATGTCCTTCCTTCGCTTATTGGCATAGCTCTTGTGCCTTGATTGCGCCGTCACTAACCTTTGCCGGGCAAGACGAACTTTCTCCTCCGCCGCCCGAACAACTTCCGGGCCAAGAACAATTTTCTCGCCCACCTCGCTCCAATGAATTGGCTAACGACACTTCCTTCCATATAGGGCTTCGAATGGCGCCATTGCAATACTTTCTTGATAGCTATTGTTGTATGCAAATTCCGCCATCGATAAGTAATTGTGCCACCCTCCACGATAGTCAAGCACACAGGCTCGCAACATGTCCTCGAGTATCTGAATGGTCCTCTCAGATTGCCGATCACTCTAAGGATGAAACGCCGTACTGAAATCGAGCCGCGTGCCTAGAGCATCCTGCAAGCTCCTCCAGAAATGAGAAGTGAACCGGGGATCTCGATCTGATACAATCGACACGGGAATCCCATGTAGTCTCACTATCTCGTCCAAGTAAACCTGGGCCAACTTATCCCCTGACCACGTGGTGTGGATCGGCAAAAAGTGAGCCGATTTTTTCAAACGGTCCACAACCACCCATATGACGTCATGTCCAGCCTGCGATCGGGGCAGCCCGACCACAAAGTCTATCGTGACATTCTCCCACTTCCACACCGGGATCGGTAAGCTTTGCAGCTTCCCCGCGGGAAAACGACGCTCGGCTTTTACTTGTTGGCATGTCAAACATTGCGCCACGAATTCTCCGATGTCCTTCTTCATACCCGGCCACCAATAATGCAACTGTAAATCCTTGTACATCTTAGTGCCGCCCGGGTGAATACTATATGGGGAATGATGCGCCTCTTGCAACACCATTTTACGAATCTCATCGTCCTTGGGTACGCACAATCGGTTCCCGAACCTAAGTGCACCATCGGCTCCCACGCCAAAATCACCAGCGTGCCCATCGTTAACATCATTCCGCACCTTTTGGAGATACGGATCTTCAACTTGCCGCTCCTTGATTTGCTCCAACAAGGTCGGTCGAACTACTAGTGCCGCCAAGGTAGTCGGAACTTCCGGCGCCACTACCTCCAATCCAAACCGTTGCATTTCCCTATGTAATGCCGGTTGACTAGTAATCGCCGTCGCCAAGTTTTCAACAGATTTTCTGCTCAGCGCATCGGCCACCACGTTGGCTTTACCGGGGTGGTACAGGATAGTAAGATCGTAATCCTTTATCAACTCTAGCCACCGCCACTGCCGCATATTCAACTCTTTTTGGGTGAACAAATACTTGAGGCTTTTGTGATCGGTATACACCTCACAATGCTCACCATATAGATAATGCCTCCAAAGCTTCAGCGCGAAAACGACCGCCGCAAGCTCAAGATTGTGGGTCGAGTAGTTCTTCTCGTAGCTTTTCAACTGGCGCGAAGCATATGCAATGACTCACCCATTTTGCATAAGAACACACCCAAGACCGGTGTAGGAAGCATCACTGTACACCACAAAGCTCTCTCCCCGCGTTGGCAAAGCAAGTACCGGGGTAGACGTCAACTTCTTCTTCAGCTCTTGGAAGCTTCGGTCGCAACCTTCGCTCCAATCAAACCTTCCTCCTTTGTGTGTAAGGCGTGTGAGAGGAGTAGTCAATTTCGCAAACCCCTCAACAAAACGCCTATAATAGACCGCCAGTCCGAGGAAACTGCGGACTTCCGCCACACTCGTAGGACGGGGCCAATCTCGAATCGCCTCAATTTTCTTCGGGTCTACCGAGATTCCATTCCCAGATATCACATGGCCTAAGAAGGTCACCTCCGAAAGCCAAAATTCGTATTTCTTGAGCTTAGTATAAAGCCTCTCATCTCGGAGTATTTGCAACACGATCCTTAGATGTTCCTCGTGCTCTTCTTCACTCCGCGAATACACCAACACGTCGTCGATAAACACTACGACGCACGTATCCAACAATGGTCGAAAGACCCTATTCATCAAGTCCATAAATGCTGCCGGGGCATTGGTAAGCCCAAACGGCATCACCGTAAACTCATAGTGGCCATACCGCGTACGGTACGCCGTTTTATGCACGTCCTTCGGTCGGATTTTCAACTGATGATATCCTGACTGAAGATCTATTTTCGAGTATACTCGCGACCCCTGCAACTGATCAAACAGGTCGTCTATTCTCGGTAACGGGTACTTGTTCTTGATCGTCACCTTGTTCAACTCACGATAGTCAACGCAGAGTGGAAGGGTGCCGTCATTCTTCTTCACAAACAATACTGGTGCTCCCCAGGGGGACACACTTGGCCTCACGAAGCCTTTATCAAGTAGGTCCTACAACTGGGCCTTTAACTCTTTAAGCTCCACCGGTGCCATTCTATACGGGGCCTTTGAAACTGGCGCCGCACCGGGAATCAAGTCAATGACGAACTCGACTTCCCGATCCGGTGGTAGTCCCGGTAACTCCGCCGGAAACACGTCCGGGTATTCACACACTACCCGAATGTTCCCCAACTCCGGGTGCTCCTTTTGAGGGTCCACGATAGTTGCCAAGTAAGCCTTGCAACCACCCTTGATCATCCTTTTCGCCCTCACGGTCGATATAGTCGCCGCAAAATGCGCGCCCTTACACGCCTGATACTCAAACTCGTCTTGACCAGGCTCGCGAAAAGTAATCACTCTTCTGTCACAATCGATGCTGGCATAGTACTTGGAGAGCCAATTAACTCCCAAGATGACATCAAATCCCCACATCTGCTTGAGCACTAGCAAATCCACCGGCATAATCGAGTCGCCGATTTGAACCGGACAAGCTAGGCACTAGTCGTGGACTCTAAACGAGTGTTCCGGTGCGTTAACCCACCAATAGTCATAATTATGTTCTATGTCCATGCCATGCGCCTTAGCAAACGAGGCATCAATGAATGAATGCGATGCGCCCGTGTCAAATAGCGCTCTTGCTCTAACACCATTAATCAGAATAATACCTGCCACGACGTCGTCGGGTACGGCAGGCTGCTCCTCCACCTGAGTGGCGAAAACCCGACCACTCGGTGCACGTGATCCCTCCGGCTGTCACGGTGATGAAGCGCGCCCAGCCGACATGACAGGTGGCAGTCCGGCGAGCTGTCGGGGAGCATACTGAGCCGAAGCAGCTGACGGAGCCGGTGACGTGCCGCCCGGGCAATCCCATCTCATGTGCCCCGCTTGGCCGCATCGGAAACATCTCCCGTCATGCTGAGAACATTCGCTTGGCCTATGATTCCCACCGCAAATTACGCACGGGAAGGAACTCATTTGACTCCTTGTCTGGCTCTTATCTTGCCGCCACTGCGATCTAGGGTGCCGAGGGGGTCGCTTGGAACTCGACTGCCCCGCGGAACCACCAGCCGGTCGCTTCTTAGACTTCTCCTTGTCCTTTTCAAACGCCTCGCGTTCCTCGCGCGCAATGGCGTTACCGCGCTCTATCCATAGCGCACGATCCAGCACCTCTTCATAGGTCTTTAGCCGAAGCGCCTGAACCATCTTGAATATCTCCGGCCGCAACCCGCGCTCGAAGACCTCCGCCCGATCTCGGTCACCATGAACCAAGCCGAGAACGCAGTTAACCATGTGCGAGAATTCCCTTTCATATTCACGCACCGTTCGGCTTCCCTGCCTCAACTTGCGAAAGTCCTCTTTGATCTTCCATTTGTCACTTTCCGGAAGGTGCTCCATTAGCAGAATCTCCCGGAACGCCTCCCAAGTCATAGTAGCCGGATCCAAGGACCGACCACCCTTCACTCTCGTCCACCACGATCGAGCCGGCCCCTCTAAACAGTGAGCCACCAACAGAACCTTGTCCTTCTCGAGGGTGTAGATGTCCTCGAATAACGCCTCCATCGCAGAAAGCCACGCCTCCATTAAGGGTCTTTCACATCACCCACAAAGGTCGGAGGATTAAACCGTTTGAAGGCCGTCAACACCGCCAACGACCGCTCCTTCTCGGCCTCAAGTACCTCCGGAATAGGGGCCGAAGAACCTGAACCTGTCGGAGGAATAGCCGTCACTGGTGCCGCCGCCATCGGCGTAGGCGCTACAGGTGCAGGCGGGTCCTGAGGTACAGGTGCAGCCGCCGCCGCCTGTCGAGCCACCATGTCATGGAGCTGCCCTATCTGCTCCCCCTGTTGTCGCATAGCCCCTGCCAAAGCTGCTACTTGGGCCCGCAATTCACGAACTTCATCAGATCCAACCTGCTCTGGCACCTCATCAGGCGATGCCGGAGCGGTCCGTCGGGTATAGCGTCTCGGTGACATCTGTCCTGAAACGAAACGCACACGTTAATATTCGACATTCGAGACTCTTACTCGTTCCAAACATCTACCCAATCAAGCGAAAGGAATCAAGTGCGTTCACTTTCTACTCTCGACATTATGTAGTCGTTCGCCCCACATAATACCTTGAAAGAAAACAACCGTTCCTTGAGTCCATCTCTATTTCCGTTTAGAGAAGTTCCATAATAACCCAATTAATTAGCCTTCGCCAATCCAAGTCCACGTTATACGTATCCTAATTCCTAAGGTCTCCAATCCTAAGGTCCCTAAGTCCATCCTAGACTTTTGCTTTCACATCGCTCTGATACCACCATATCTGTCACGCCCCAAGCTCCGCCAATTTGGTCGGATTCAAGCACGCGACAGACGCCGAATGGACAGTACCTCCCCTGTCCGCCCAAGGCTCCAATAACAAGCATAATGCAAGCAAAACCCCAAGGAGAATTGCGAGATATACAAGGTTTGCACGAAGGCAAACAACAATCACAGTGAAAGCATCGAACTAACTAAACAATTGATATACATGTCATTTGATCACATTTGCATCAAACACAAGTAGTCTACTACATTCCTTTACATCGCGATTTTCTTTAACCAAAATATAATTTACATCATCTTTACATTACATTGTTTTTACCTTACTTTCTCAACATACAAAAGTTGAAAACATTAAGAGTAGGGTATGCCTATGTAACTCCGGGGTCGCTATCTACGGCGCGACTCCCTTGCCTCGATCCTCCGCCGCCCCGCTCGCGTACGGATCTGCAGGGTTAGTGGTAATGAGAACTAGAACGAAGTTCCCAGTGGGTTCGGCCGCCGACCACGCCGATTCGCCCACTAGGTCTAATTCAGGCATATGTATTTCAATAAAGAAGAGTAACAAACCAACTAATGCACTTCTAATACAATGCCTGCAAGAAACAATTCATAGATAGAGATAGATATTCATATTCAAATACATGATTACTATGCATGCATGTCCTTTTTCGCTTTCCTTTGGCCTTTACCCAATTCAACCTGGGGTGCTCCTGGTTTACCCCAACTCACAGTCCACATATCCATCTAACGGGGGAGGCACAAGGCACTACCACCCGAAGGATCTTCGCCGGGCACGTCCACCCGTGGTGCATTTCTTCTCCGGAGTACACCGCTCGTGGAGGAGCGACCTCTCACAAGCCGGAACCAATACATATGAGTATGATCCCATCCTCAATTTTGAGGAGGTATGGCCAACCTGTCACAATTCTCGCTACCTCAATGTCGATGAATGGTTGATACCTATTCATGCACATACTGTCACTTGTCCATATCACGGTGGTCCTGATGCCACAATACACATATGTCACATGGGTTAAATCTTGTTTAACTGTTTACTTATCGGTGTCAATCGAGTCACTAATGCCAATGTCACCCTTATTTACTACGGTCACAGTCATTTCTTACATTCACATGCATATAGGGTCTTTCACTATCTTTGTTCACATGGATCTATATCATTACAATAATCTTACGCAGATAATTGTCACAACCAACATATACTATTCATTACCCTACATGCAAGAATGCTATACATCAACATGCTCAAAAAGAGACATAGACATAGAAAGAGATCCGGTGTTTCCGGATAGCACCCCCCACCTTTGTGTGTTACAAGGATGCCACGGTTTTGATTTCACGATTTTTGGACTCGTTCGCCGCAAGCTACGACGATCTGTACTATTTTTGCTTGTTTTTCCAATATCTTCGCGCACGCTCGTCGTATCGCCGAACCGAGCGCACCGATGCGTTCGTAGACCTACCAATTAGGTTAAAATGAGATCAAACCCAAGTTTGAACCTTAAAATTACAAAACCCTAAATATAGGTCCTTCACAATACCACCCTCTCCAATCAAGCCCCTAGCTTGAGTAAACATGGAGGAAAACTACAATAAACCTCTCTAGATGCTTCAACTAGAAGCAAAAACCCAAAACTCAAACTAAAATCACAAGAACTCACCTTTGGAGTCCAAAGCTTCTCTTCAAAGCCTTGCTCTAGCTTGGTCTTCACCTTGGAGAGCTTCTTCTCCAAGCCTTTCTCCTCCAAAACCCACTTGGTCCAAGCCCTAGAGAGAGAGAGAGAGAGAAGAAAAGGGTTTTAGAGAGAGAGAGGGAAGGTTTGAGAGTGAGAGTGAGAACAAATGAGTTCTCACTCATGCCCTAACCCATATAACCCCTCTCAAGTCATATTTGCATTTAAACCCCTCAACTTTTCATCTTTACAAACAGCCCTCACTGGGCATTTTCGGGCTCGGAGACCGGTCTCTCCCCTTCAGGGACCGGTTCCCGAGAGCTATCTTGCAACCTGCGCAAAAGGGGACCGGTCTCCCCCTGATGAAACCGGTCTCCGGGGACCGGTGTCTCACCTAGGGACCGGTTCCCGAGAGCTCAGTTTCAAGGACTTAGCCGATTTTTCCTTCTGCTCGATTTACCAACGTTCGGGAACCGGTCTCTCACCTAAGGGACCGGTCCCTCACCCAAGGGACCGGTCCCCGAGAACAAAAATTCTGGAAATCGTCCAGAATTGCAGTTTCACTCTCTCGAGTCCCTTTATATTTCATACATAGGCTCCAATTCACTTCTAGCCTATAGTAACTCATCCCTTTTCGCGTTCCGCTCATTTCGACGGAACTCGGCACGACTCACGGGGAAGTGATATGTTACATTCCCCACCCCTTAAAATTGTTTCGGCCGCGAAACTAATTCACTCGTAATTCAACATCCATACCTCATTTTAGTTCCTCGAAGAGGTGAGGATGACGTTCCTTCATCACGTCCTCAAGCTCCCACGTTTCTTCTCTATCGCCGTGTTCGCGCCAATGGATCTTAACATACGGAATTTCTCGATTCTGTAGCTTTCGTACCTCCCGATCAACAATGTACGCCGGGAACTCCTAGTAGGTCATGTCCTCTTGAAGTTCTGTCGGTATATACGAGAGAACATACTCCGGATCGTGAACATACTTGCGGAGATTAGACACATGGAACACATCGTGCACCCCCGCAAGCCTCGGCGGTAATGCTACTCTGTAGGCCACCGCGCCAACTCTTTCTAAGATCTCGAAGGGTCCGACAAATCGGGGACTTAACTTTCCCCGGACACCAAACCTCTTAACACCGCGCATCGGCGATACCTTCAGAAACACGCGGTCTCCAACCGCGAACTCGATGTCCTTCCTTCGCTTATTGGCATAGCTCTTGTGCCTTGATTGCGCCGTCACTAACCTTTGCCGGGCAAGACGAACTTTCTCCTCCGCCGCCCGAACAACTTCCGGGCCAAGAACAATTTTCTCGCCCACCTCGCTCCAATGAATTGGCTAACGACACTTCCTTCCATATAGGGCTTCGAATGGCGCCATTGCAATACTTTCTTGATAGCTATTGTTGTATGCAAATTCCGCCATCGATAAGTAATTGTGCCACCCTCCACGATAGTCAAGCACACAGGCTCGCAACATGTCCTCGAGTATCTGAATGGTCCTCTCAGATTGCCGATCACTCTAAGGATGAAACGCCGTACTGAAATCGAGCCGCGTGCCTAGAGCATCCTGCAAGCTCCTCCAGAAATGAGAAGTGAACCGGGGATCTCGATCTGATACANCTCTAGCTTGGTCTTCACCTTGGAGAGCTTCTTCTCCAAGCCTTTCTCCTCCAAAACCCTCTTGGTCCAAGCCCTAGAGAGAGAGAGAGAGAGAAGAAAAGGGTTTTAGAGAGAGAGAGGGAAGGTTTGAGAGTGAGAGTGAGAACAAATGAGTTCTCACTCATGCCCTAACCCATATAACCCCTCTCAAGTCATATTTGCATTTAAACCCCTCAATTTTTCATCTTTACAAACAACCCTCACTGGGCATTTTCGGGCTCGGGGACCGGTCTCTCCCCTTCAGGGACCAGTTCCCGAGAGCTATCCTGTAACCTGCGCAAAAGGGGACCGGTCTCCCCCTGATGAAACCGGTCTCCGGGGATCGGTCTCTCACCTAGGGACCGGTTCCCGAGAGCTCAGTTTCCAGGACTTAGCCGATTTTTCCTTCTGCTCGATTTACCAACGTTCGGGAACCGGTCTCTCACCTAAGGGACCGGTCCCCGAGAACAAAAATTCTGGAAATTGTCCAGAATTGCAGTTTCACTCTCTCGGGTCCCTTTATATTTCATACATAGGCTCCAATTCACTTCTAGCCTATAGTAACTCATCCCTTTCCGCGTTCCGCTCATTTCGACGGAACTCGGCACGACTCACGGGGAAGTGATATGTTACACTTGTGGTCATGTAGGGACATACTTGTTCATTATGAAATAAAGGTGCATCTTAATTGACACAATGTAGTATCTTAGCATTTTAATTATGCTTTCTTAAATGCAAATTATTCATTACTATTGCTCTTTTTGACTTACCCTTTCTTTTGGGGCCTAGTGGTGCATTGAGCTGAGGTCAGTAATTGCCCACTGGGAACTATGAATTATAGTTCTCACGCCCTCTGTTTTATATTTTCTTTCAGAGCCTTCCACGCCGGGAGAGGCTAGGGACCGTGGGAAGGGCGTTGCTTCGAGCTAGCTCTTTAGTGAGTGACGAGTTGCTAGGTGGTCTGCCTCTCGATGTATTTATTTTGGAGAGGTTGAGAGCTGTACCAGTGTACTAGAGACCACCCTTTTGGATACTATTTTGGAGATGATATTGTATAACCTTATATTTTTCACTCTTATTGCTATAGTATTATCCTTTTATCTTGTTCTAGATGATAGATCTAGTTGTGCTCTGATATCTCTAGATATTGTTTATCCTTGGTTTATTTTTCGCAGTTGATGTAGACGCCTTATATATGTTGACATATGGCGGGTCAGAGCACGCTACCGGGAAGGCCCCTGCTGGTCCCGGGGCGTGACATTAAACATTCTAAAATTCTCAAATATTCTATCTAGTAAGAGTATGCGTGCATTTTCATTTTACGAAAGGTAAAAACCATCATAGGGATGATTTATCCCATTTTCGTGAGGTCAAACCCACCAAGAGTTCCACGCGGCCTTCGTTCGCGCCGACAAAGGTGCCCACGAGCCTCCTAGCTCCCTAAAGGTTAAAGTAGGAGCGATATACGAACGTTACGAACAATGAATAGGTTAAACATTAACCAACTCAATCCAATAGTGGTGAAAATCCATCACAAGCTCCAAATGGGAGCTAGAACCCTTCCAAAGCAACCTAGATCAAGGTTCTAAGAAGATCAATTGGGCTTCAAAAGCCTCAAATAAAAAATCCCCAAAACAAACCCTAAATCCTCATTTATAGGGTTTCTATACAAAAATTATGTAAATCATGATCTAGAGAGGGGAAATAAGCGACTAACCTCAAGAGAAGCTCCAAACCACCTTAGAAATCAGCTAGGGTTGAGCTCCTTCCCTCCAACAAGCTCCAAACACCAAGCCCAAGCTTCTCCCAGGGTGGAAAAGCCACCAAGATGCAAAAAGAGAGCAAAAAGAGAGTTTAAACCTCAAAATCCCCACATAAATCAAAGCAAAACAAGGAGGAGAAATGGAGGGCTCCCTTACCTTCTCTTTCTTGTTTCCAAGCTCAGGGAAACACCAAGGGTTCGTGGGGTATGTATAGAGAAGCAATAAAAGCAAATAAGCCCCTCAAAAACCGTCAGTTCGCAGTGTGGCAAAGTGTACCGGTACACGAGAAAGTGTACCGGTACAAAACTCTGTACGCGCAAACCCGAGCCTCGGGTTGGCAGAGAACAGCCATTTGTACCAGTACAACCATCAAGGTGTACCGGTACAAAATGTATTCCGGTACATCCATCAAGGTTGTACCGATACAAAGCCCTGCCGAGGCTAAACCGAGAGCAGACCAAAAATCCATCTTTTTGGGTTTTGGTGCAAAGTTTTAAACCACAAATCTCGGGATGCGAGCCATAGGTCGGAACACTATCTACGACGCTCATGAAAAAGTGGAAAAGCTCGAAACACAAATCAAACACTCGAACCTTGCAATTTGCAAAAGTCCAGTGTGTTACATTCTCCCCTCCTAAAAAAGAGTTTCGTCCGCAAAACTGCGGGTCAACCACAAAACGGACCCATCCAAAGAGGATGGAAGAAGCGCTCCAGCAGCGCCCCAAACAGACCATGGAGGTCTCAAGCGTGCCGGAAAACTCCAAGGCACAAACACAACAAGATCTCGCGACGCCAAGGCTTTGGCATAACACAAGCCAAACTTCCGTGAAAGCTCTTCAAACTCAAGTCCTTACCGGGAAGATCCATCTCAAATCCATGCTTAATCCAAATGCCCGTCAGTGGGTCCTCATAAAACCAAGTGCTCCCAAAGGCTAAATTCCAGTCCTCACCTTCCTCGTCTAAGCTGAGGGCAAAGCTTAACTCTTAAATATAAAATTCCATCATATATCCTTCTGAGGCGGATTCAATGGTGCCATCAGAATCCGGGGGTTACACCCGTTACCCAATTCATCTAAACTCCACCGGAGTACTCACGTGAACATCACTCACCAAAGTGAGGTGAGACAGCATCGAATCGTCAACTCAAATCCCAACGATGATCTCACAATCCAATATCAAATCCAGTCACGAGATTACACATCTGGGTACCATTCTATTCCATAATTAAGTGTGGTGTAATTCCACATGGCTACCATTCCAAAATGCTTGGCACGAACGGCTCCGCAATCAACATCCACGGTAACAATCCTTCCGATAGCAACGGAAACCGACGAATTGTCCAAATTGCTCACCACAGTGATTACTTGATTCCTCAATCGGCATTGCTCCACAATCCCTCCGCATCAATCTCAATTCCACCACTTGGGGAAAAATTCTCAAATCCACTACTGTAAATATGGTCAAAGACCAAGACTCAGTAATATCCTCAATCCGCTAAGGTCATTCCCTTTGTTTCAACTCGATGCCTCAAATAACTCTTCGTAAGCCTAAGTCGAGGGCTTATCTTCGATAGAATATCTTATACATTAACCATCCAGTTGCTCATGAAAAATCACTCAACATTCTCATCCTCGATGCCTTCCTTAGCATCAGATGCTCCAGATGTCCATAGTCACTGAGCCCAACTCAAATGATAGGGAGAGTTGTAATATACCAGATTTTGGTATAAAAATAATAATAAATAAAAATAGTGTGAGAAACTATTTTTATTAGATTTATAGAGGTAAAATATAAGTCAGAAGTGACCTGTGCTGAAATCGGAATTAAAACAGAAGATCTAGAATTTTCTGTTGGAGACGGGACAGAAAAATAAGCAGAAAATGCACAGTCTCAGAAAATTATGAAAATTGGCGGAGATGTCAGAAATATTTTTATGAGGCTAGATTTAAGGTTTCATATTTTTCTGACACCCATAGAGTGAGAAATAAAATTCGAAAGCTATCTGATAAAGATTGCAGTTCGGTACAGTTTTCAGTGACCAAACGGGGTCGAAACTGAACCAGTGATCGTCAGCTTGTTAAGTTAAGTAAAACCGAACATGACTGTCAAGTTTGAGCTCAAACGGAGATTCAGGGAGCTCCGGCGAAAGTTATCAGATTTTAAGCTGCCTGGAGGTGAATAGTGTTGGGGTGTAATTAAATAGAAGCATGATGCTTCTTCTTCCTCCTTCAGCCGTGCACACCCACACACACCTCACGCACACATGGAGAGAGGAGAGAAACTCTCCTTTCTCTCTCTAGAGATCTCTCTCATTTCTCTATATCTCTCGCTCAAATTCGCGGGGTTGGTGGAGAATATGCTTGCGAACGCGTTGGAGGCGACGGATTGAGCTTTCGTGCGCCCGTTGGAGCGGTGTGTTGTCGTCGCGGCGTTCACATTGAGGTAAGCTTTTAGGATTTGGCTTAATCCTTAGCTTTAAGTATTCTAATAGCCTCTAATGAGCTTTGTTAGCATGTTGATCCATTTAATTTTGGATTATTTTGAGGTTAATAGCATATTAGGGCTCCGAATGGGGTTTTGTAAAATGTAAGGGTTTGATCTAAATTGACCCTATATAAACCTAATTGCTAGGTAAACGAACGCGTTGGCGAAGACGGTTCGGCAATCCGACGAGCCGTTGCGAAGTTATTAAAGAAACGGACGTTTAGGCTTCGGGTCCGCCGGGAGGGCCGAGGCGATATCGTAAATTCATGAAAATGGATTTGAAGCTTCGTGGCACATAACCGAAGACCTTTAATTTTCGGATCGTGAATTGGAGGCCGTTCGGGTGGTCGCGTGAGAGATCGGGCCAAACCGGGTTACGGGTGCCGCGGGAGGCCGATTGCAAGTGTCGACAAGCAATCGGAATGCGAAATGAGGTGGGTTGTGCTCACCGAAGCGATTAGGTCGCTTTCCATGCTAAAGTGTAGTATGTTTACTATTGACGCATGATAAAGTATGCTATTTAAGAATGCATGATAAAGATTAAAGTATGCTATTTGAGAATGCATGATAAAGTATGCTAATTAAGAATGCATGATAAAGATAGATGCCAAATGAATGCATGAGTTGATGTTAATTTATATGTGCATATTATAGAAATGCTAAATAGATGTCAAATGAAAGTATGAGATTTGTACTAACCGAGAATGCATGTAGTAAATGTTAACGAATGCATAAAATGCTAAGTAATGACTACCAATGGATGACAAAATATATGCATGTTGAACATAGATCGAGTGGCATTCGAAATGGTAAAGTGGACACTAGAGTTAGTGTGGGACATCAAAGAATAAATGTGATGTAAAGAACAATGATAATGGCTAAAGATAATGTAAAACAATGTGATGATAATAATGTAATGTTGCATGATGTGAGTACACGTGCTTATTAGAATGATTAAGAATCTAAATAATCTATGTGTATGCATGAGATGTAATGTGAGAACCTAATGATAATGGCTTGAGACAAGGCAAAGCAATGTGATGTAAAGAATAATGATAATGGCTAAAGACAATGTAATGTAATGTGGCATAAAGAACGTGTAAAGTTAAAGAATGTGAAAGCTAAAGATAGCTTAAAGTAAAGGAATGTGAAAAACGTGATTGCTAGAGTTAGCAAAAGTAAAAGAGATGTAAAGAACAATGATTGCTAGAGTGGCAACATAAAGTGATGTAAAGAACACTAGAGTTAGTGTAAAACCATGATCCAACTACATATCCTTAGAGTTAAGGATTGATCATACTTGCTATGAGTTCCGTGCTCGAGGGCGGTCGCTCCCCCTCGGGCGATGCGCTCCGGAGTTTGGCATCCGGGTTGGAGTAGACCCGTAAGGACGGTCCTAGCTGGTGAGTTCCTGCGATGATGGACTTAATGTGAAGCAAGTTAATGTGGCGAAACCCCCGGGTTAGCCGTGAGATTAAAGAACAAAGAACAAAAAGGAATCATGAATTGGAAAGTGGATCTTGTATTCATTATGAATTGACTCAAGACCGAGTCGAGTGGCATAGTTGGCTAGGGTAAAGGTAACCCTGTGAAAGAATGACAATTGAGAAAGAATGACAATTGAGAAACGTTTGTTAATGTTATAAAGAATGGCAAATGTGTATAATGCGCCTAAGGTGCGAGTGCCCTTAGCAAAGAATAAAGAATAAAGAATAAAGAACAAAGAATAAAGAATAAAGAATAAAGAACAAAGAATAAAGAATAAAGAATAAAGAATAAAGAATAAAGAATAAAGAATAAAGATTAAAGAATAAAGAATGGCTAATGATAAAGAATTGCATATTCTAAAGAAAGGCTAATGGTAAAGAATGACTAAGAGTTGCATAATTTGCATATTTGTGAGGCATGAACATGTATTGCATGATGTTATATATATATATATCTGTTGGACTAACATGTTGCAGTGCCTCCTTTGGACCTGGTGGGTTGAGCTTTTCACTTGGGTGGCTGTACCCACTGACGACTATGGACAATAGTCTCACCCCCGTGTTGTTGTTTTTGGGGGTACAGGTTCACACGCGAGCGGCGCGGCGGCGCGAGGAAAGGGCGTAGCTCCGTAGTTAGCGCCCTACCACAGAGACCAGATAGCAGCACCCTGAGTCGGCTTCTTAGGGGTATAAGAAAAGAAAACAAAAGAATTGATGTTGTAATATTTTGTTTAGAAATCGATTGTATATTTGGAAGTTGAGAATCAATGTAATGAAAAATGCAATGTAAAATGATGAGATGAATGATTGTAATAACATAGGATGTGTTATGTTGATTGATACCTTCCTTATGCAATCGTTGTTGAAAATTGTTCCTGTTTGGAACCTCTTGTACTTGTATTGATTGCGACGCCTTGAACGTACAGGGGAGACTCTGTCCGCGTGCAGGGGAAACCCTGTCCGTTCGGCGGTCTGTTGGCGTGCCCGAATCCGACCAAAGAGGCGGGCTCGGGGCGTGACAAGAGTTCCATCCACAATTTAGTAATAGCTCTCTATCAATGTCATCCTAATGTGACCATCAACCAGATATCAATCCAAACAACTCTCTCACGCAGTTTCCATTCCCAAGATTTTGATTCCTGGTGCATAATCCGGACAAGGAAAAATAGCAACTTGGTATGTTTCTCTCTCGAGTTTCCCAACCACTCGATCCAACTGTGAGAGTTTCACACCTCGAGAACGTTAATCTGCCTCGCAGTCGATCCTTGCAAATCTTCATTGGAATATTCATGGCCATCCATGACCGGTTCCACAAATCCATCCAGAGTGCTTGGAATTACCATTCAGCAAGTCCCTAACACTGGTGGAGTACTACGGGCTTAGACAACATCAAGATCACCCTCGTGATGTCCCAACCCAGCACCAAAATCCGTTTGAGGCACAGCCTCCAAACTCCAACTCATACGGTGGTACTCAGATTATATCCGAATCTTATCGAGTACCCCTACAGCTCAAGGCTATTGTAAAGTTCAATGAGCCTCTACAAAGGTCCAAATACTAATCGTGGTTCGGTTTAGATCACGACAGCCGACATACAGTCGAAATGACCCATCCGGTCCCACAACAGGTGGGAATGCTCCTTCACGAAGCAAAACACTAGGTACAAATGTCACGCCCCGGGACCGGCGGAGGCCCTCCCGGTGGCGTGCCCAGACCCGCCATATGTCTACACATATAATGTCACGCCCCGCGACCGCTACCAATTTGGCTCGGCCCGGGCGCGTCGAACAGACGCCGAACGGACAGCACCTCCCCTGTCCGCCCAAGGCTAACAACGAGATTGTGTATAACAAGTTCCCAGGAAAATAACTTGAATACATACACAATCGATAACTACAACGAGAGCACAATCAGTGCAAAACAACCAAGAGCAAGATACAAGTATAGAACATACAAGTAATGATAAAGAGAGAGCATCTATCTATTACATTCATTCAGCCTTTATAATACAATTTGATTATACATTGAACTTCCAAAATATAGTATAAAGCTTACATTCATCCCAGAATATCTCACATCCTATACATCATCTACTCTCAAAGCAATAAAACGGTAACTCTAATGCAGAAATTAGCGAAAGTAGACTAATGCAACTAGGGCGCTAAGCCTGTACCGCGATTCTCGCCGTGTGATCGAACTAGCGCTCGGCCTTGTAGTAAAAATGGTCGGGTGAAATAATTCCTTAGTTCCAGTTGGTTCGGCGCCTTACTCCGCCGATCTCCCACTAGGTCACAGTCGGGCACAAGTAGATAATCGATAAATAGGATGATAGGGAAAGGGTAATGACAGAAGTAAGCTCTCTAATATGCCAATATGCAATGTTGATCATTAGAACTATAGACATTAAAAGGGGAGTCCCGATTGTTCGGGATGGAACACCCACCTTTTATAGCGTTCGATTGCTGTACGGGTCACTCGCCCTCGGCTCCTGCGGCCGATGACACACCCGCCAGCACGCCGCAATGGCGACCAAACTCCACGCGGCGACTGCCACATGACACTCCTATCCGCGATCGTCTGCTGGAGTTTATCTTTCACCGACCGACGGATGCTACGTTCCAGAATTTTTTTTCCATGTATTTTTGGAAGCTGTTGACCGCAAGCTGCGGCACTGTTACAAATCCGGCCTTTCTTCGATATCTGTAACGCTCGAGGGATGCAAACGTCGTTCCCAACGCGTTGTTCGTGACTATCAATTAGGTTTATATACAACATTTATGAATCAACCAGTCTATTTGAAAACTAGCATTTGAGCCTAGGTTCATACTAGACAACTAACCACCATTAAACTATGGATTAAGCAGAATCCATTCTATATAGGCATTAGGCGAAGGTAACTACCCATTTCTCAAGCATTAGGATCGAACTCTAGAAATTACTTGAATGGGGTTAGCAGCTTACCTCTTAAGCTTGTCTAATGTGAGAGAAGAGAAGATGATGATGGTTCGGTGAGGTAATCTTCTTCTCCTTGTCTTTTTCCTTTTTCCTTCTTTTCTTTCTTTTTTTACTTCTTTTTCAGTTATGAGAGAGATAGAGAGAGAGAGATGTGGGGAGGTAGAGGGAATGAGAGAAGAGGAGAGTAAGTCTCTCTTAACACCCCTTCATATTGTGAACATTTCCAAATAAGCCCTCTACTTCTCAACTTTGCAAGCCAAATGGGTTACTATTCTGCACGCTCGGGGACCGGTCCTTGCGGTGAGAGACCGGTCCCCGAAGGACCAGAATTTCAGCATTTTTAGGACTTAGCCAAATTTCAGCCCTTTTCGTTTTCGGGGTCCGTTTTCGCTCGTTTTTGCTCGTTTGACCTCCGATTCGTCTCAAATCGAACCGAGACTCTCCAAACATGTTTTCAAACATGTTTTCATCATCTTTCCATCCTCCCTAATGCCGGATTTAGCTCACGGCCCAACATGGCCTTTCGGCTCCGTTTTAGCGCCTATGCGCACCGAAACGCCCGATTGCTTCCGGACCTCACCGAACTTCACCGGAACCTTTCAAATGGTCTTCCAACCAAATGTACACCGTAACTTCATTATTTTAGAAGTCCGATACCTTACATATAAGGCGTCTACAACAAAGCGGAAGTAAAAGCAAGAAATAGAACGAATAGAATAATAACAACTAACGATATTAGAGCGAGTAAGGTTCTATCATCTAAACCAGAGTAAAAGAAATATAACTAAACAAAGTAAGTAAAGCATCAGGTGATACAATACTAACACCTCAAAAGAAATACCAAGATCCAAAAGAAAGGTGGTCTCTATACATATACGGGTACAACTCTCAACCTCTCACAAAATAAAAACATCGAGAGGTAGACCACCTAGCGACTCGTCACTCGCTGAAGAGCTAGCTCGAAGCCACGCCCTTTCCTCGATCCCTAGCCTCTCCCGGCGTGGAAGGCTCTGAAAGAAAACATAAAACAGAGGGCGTGAGAACTATAATTTATAGTTCCCAGTGGGCAATTACTGACCTCAGCTCAATGCACCACTAGGCCCCAAAAGAAAGGGTAAGTCTAACAATAATAGTAACGAGTAAATTGCATATAAGAAAGCATAATTAAGATGCTAAGCTACGACTTGCAATTAAACATGGCATTTATAATGCGACTTTATCTTGTCATGGATAATATATATCTATATGTTCACAAGTAATATCATGATTTACTTTATACAGATATGAAAGTGGTACTTTGTCATGACTACAATGCATATAAGGATGCAATAAACAACATCTCCTAGCATACTACATGTATGTATGAATACCCAAATGTCCACAACTATGCTAGAAGTAAGTCCATGTAATCCTACTACCACTCTCTGTCTAGTAGTGATCATAATAAACTCAACACCGTGTCGATTTTCATTTCCAATTAAGGACCTACCAAAGGTAGTCCAGCTTGTGCCGCCTAAGTGCCTGTGGTAGCCCGACATCCCTACTCTTGGAATGTGTCTGTCCCACTCGACCCCGTAGGCTTCTCAATACCGCACGAGCGTACATAAGTCGCGTAGGCTAACTCCGGAGTGCCGGCTTGTAGGGAGCGACCCTCACAAGCATGTGCGAATGAGCACAAATGACAAGCAAGCATAGTCAACGTCTCAAATACCCAATCATCATGTCTCTAACATGGCAATATTTACTAGCATCTCGAAGATCTAGTTCTATGTCACAATGTGAAATTCTAATATTCACTAAGTCTAGTGCCCCTTTATGACACTTAGACATTTCGATGAACAAGCACACTCCAACTTTCTCAATGGCACTATCCACTAAATTCACATGTAACCGGAGCTCAATGCCCCTTTATGTCATTAGCCCAACTGTACACAAGTAGTGCAAATCCCCGAGCCCCTTTATGGCTCACTAGGAACTTTAAAATCTTAAATAGAAATAACTTTAAATGCATGCATGAGATACTCATTTTCACCCTAGGAATTATGCTTCCAAGTCTCAATAGGATGCTAAACCTGTTCAAGTTCCACATGCTAGCTCTCTACTACACATAGAGGTCCGAAATTTTCACCACATGTAACGTAGGCAAATTAAGCCTTCTAAAAATCATAATAAATGTATCTAGCATGGAAATGCATGAATAAACATTTAACAGTACTCAAATCAACACCAATGAGATTTTCTCATTGTGTGGCTAGGCTAAACCCACCGAACCGTCGCGTGCTCCTTCGATTCGCCGAACGGAGTTGTCCACGAGTCTCAAAGTACCCTAAAAGTGATCAGCGAAGAGATACGAGGGCATTACGACCAACCATAAGATCAAACATTAACCTAGAAGCAAAAAGGGCCAAAACTCACCTCAAGAGAAGAAATCTCTTCCAAAGCTCCAAAAGAGAGCTAGAACCCTTCCAATCCAAGCCCAAGGAAGGTTCTAAACCAATTAATCTAGCCTCAAAAGCCCTAGATCAAAAAGCCCCAAAATAAGCCCTAAATCTCCATTCTAGGGTTCCATCTACAAAAACTTTCAAAACAAGATCTAGAGGAGGGAAATGAGCAACAAACCTCCTTAGAAGCTCCAATCCTAGCTCCAAGGGTGAAGATCTCCTCCTATGCAAGCTCCAAGTCCAAGCCTTCAAGCACCAACAAGGTGGGAAGAGGAAGAAAGGCAAAAGAATGCTCCAAGCCCAAGCTAGATCCTCCTCTTCTTCTCCTCCTTCCTCTCCTTCTCCTTCTTCTTCTTCTTCTCTATCAAGGGTGTAGAGAGGGTTGAGAGAAGAGAAATGGGGAGAGGAGAGAGTGGATGGGTCATATAGACCCTCTAATGTAATAAAATCCCAAGAGGCCCCTCAAAAAAATAGTATTACATCAGCCCGGTTTGGGCAGTTTTCGCCCAGAGGGACCGGTCTCTCCCCAGCAGGGACCGGTCTCTCGCTGCGAACCCGAAAAACCAACGTTCGGGAACCGGTCTCTCCCTGCGCGGGACCGGTTGCCTTGCCGCCTGCGCACACTGTTCACTGGGGGGATCGGTCTCTCATATCAGGGACCGGTCTCCGAGAGTAAAACTCTCAGGACTCATCCAGAACTCAGGTTTTCGAAATTTTTAGGTCAGAAAAGCATTCTACAACCCTCCACCAAGTGTGGAAAAGCTCGAAACACATCCAATCACTCGAACCTCGCAATTTGCAAAGGTCCAGTGTGTTACAACAAACCTCCCCGCTAATTGAGTTCACACTTCGTGTCTCAATCGGGAAAACAACACTCGGAAGACATCCTCCAATTCGAGGATTCTCGATCAACAAATGCTATCGGCCAACTAGGCCCCAAATCCTCTCCAAATACCCAATTTTGGGTAGAGAGACAGTCGACGCTACTAGCGGAACTAAATCATCAAATCGCACTATTTCGTGCACAAAATCCTCAAGGCGAGTCAAGTCAGCTCGCATTCCAAGGGTACTAGGTACCCACAACAACTCCACACTAAGTAAGGTCAATCCATAGTTGGCGCACAAAACCTTCTCACATGGTAGGGTGTTCGAAACGACACACCCGATCAATCGATCATCCTACATGCGTCGAAAAAGCTTAACGCTAACAAATCCTCGGGTTGGGTCACTACACACTCGGTGTATCCTCGATCTCACGATCCAATACGTGGCTTCCACGCTCCAGGGTCTACGCTCGGACTACCGCCCTGACCAAAACTCTGCCCCACCCGTAGGTACCAGAAGGATGTGTCACACAACTACTGTGCCTGCCCAAAGGACCCAGGCTCCACAGTCCACGAACGGTCCAGGCACGGTCATCCCCAAGCACCATCCGGCGAAAAACCGATCAAAGAATGCAACTAATGCAATCATCATGAGATCTACAAGCATAACAAACATGCTACCCGCAAACTCGCAAATCAATCGCCTAGCTCGAGGGGGCTACTCAAAGTCGCACACAGCGAACTAACGAAATACCATGCAACTTGGCAAATAGCTGGTCAGAGTATGGATGCAATGTACTAGTAACAAACAATGCACAACTCGAATGCCACAAAAGAAACTGATACCTGTAGCCACAAACTCGGCCGCTGCCGCCTCCTCAGTCTGGGCCGCATACATGCGCCCGCTCGGGGCCTGTCGTGACCCCATCTGTCTCTGGACAGGTGGCCTCCCGGCCTGATAGTGAGCTGAAGGCATCCCCTGGCTGGGACCCGGTAAAGCTGGTGTCGATGGTGAAGATGGCATTGGTACTAAGCCCCTAGGGCAGTCCGACTGGAAGTGACCCTCCTGGCCATACGAGTAGCACCTGCCCCGACCCTGCGAGCACTGCCGTGGGTAATGACGACCACCGCAAATCACGCAGCTCAGAGTCTGGCGACGCTCAGATCTTCCTTGCTGTGCAGATGTGCCCCGTCCTCGCGATTGGCTCCTATCACTGGGATGTCTCGGCGGCCTCCCAAAGTGCGTCTGACTCGCACCCTCAGCCGCGGGCCATTTGCCCTTTCCTTTGTCCGAGCCTTCTCGACGTTCCTGCAAGTCCGCCACGCCGCTCTCCACGATGAGCGCGCGGTTTACCATATCTCGGTAAGTCTGAAGGTTGGAGGATTGCACCAACTGAAAGATCGACGGTCGAAGTTCTCGCTCAAAGATGCGGGCCTTGTCCTCGTCGTCCCGCACAACGAAGGGCACACAGTGTAGAAGCCGAGAGAACTCCCTCTCATACTCAGCCACGGTCCGATCCCCCTGGCGCATCTCGTACAGATCCTGCTTCATCTTCCTATTAACATTGACGGGGAAGTAATGCTCCAATAAGAGTTCCTTGAACCTCTTCCAAGAAATTGCTGCTAGGTCGGTGTTGGGATTGTCCTGACTACCCAACCACCAGCTATCGGCCTCGTCGTCCAAATGGTGAGTGGCGAGCCAAACCCTATCTCTCTTTTCCACGAAGGTGTCGCGGAACAACTTCTCCATGTGCATCAACTACTTCTCAACGATCCAGTGGTCGGCTTTCTCTCCATCAAAGATCCTGGGATCGCACCTCCTGAACTCGTTGAGGCGATCCATGAACTACTGTCGCTCTGCTTACTCAACCATCACGGAAAAAACCACCGCTGCCACAGGCACCTGAGCTGGTGGTGCCGCAAATACCTCCTCCCGAGGTGCTACCGCAGGTACCGTCCGCAAAGTGTCGAGTGCAGGGGACGACCGCCTGGGTGCAATCGCCTCTACCGGCGCTGGTGGTGTAGGAACCTGAGCCTCCCTGGTAGCCGCCTGCTGCAGTAGAAGGTCCTCTAGGCGCTTCATCCGCGCCTCCTGTCGGCGCGCTGCCTTCGTCTGCAGTGCCACCATATCAGTGAGGGCCGCAAGCTGGCCCCTCAACTCATGGACCTCGCCGGATCTTGAGGTAGCGGAGGTCTCGACCTCCTCCAAGTTTGCCGCATTATTCGCTCGGGCAGATTGGGAGCGTGTAATCGGCATCGTCACTACAGTATCATAAAAGCGCAAGTTAGGAAACTCACGCTATCGAATCCCTGTTCAAGAAGGTAAAACCCAAATCATGCGAAAGTAAGGAAGTGTGCTTCACTACTAACCCCGATGTTACGTTGTCGGCCGCCAACGTAACCCTTCACGAAGTTAGAAGCCATACACTTCGATTCAACCCTATCTTTTTAGAGTTACTAAGGTACCCAATCACGATATTTTCGTTTACAAGTCAAATAGATCTCGTCTCTCACAAGCCTATTTCCTATAGTCCAACCGGCCTAAGGTTTGCTAGGTCCACTAAGACTCAACTCTAGGCTCTGATACCAAATTAATCTGTCACGCCCCGGGACCCGGCGTAGGCCCGCCCAGTGCGTGCCCAGACCCGCTATATGCTTACACATATAAGGCTTCAAGACTAAAAGCGAATAAATGAACAAAAAGTAGAAAGTATCTAGAGATATCAGAGCAAATATACAGCTAGGTTCTATCAACAAGTAGAGTCGAAAGAGAACTAAACCACTAAAGCATAAAGTAAACTAATACATCATCAATCTCAAGATACAAAAGTAGGGTGGTCTCTATAACCAGGTACAACACTCTCACAACCTCTCCAAAAGAAAACAAAAGAGAGGTGGACCACCTATCACCAAATCCCTCGATAGCTAGTTCGAGGCGAAACATTTCCTGTGATCCCAAGCCTCTCCCGGAGTGGAAGGCTCTGAAAGAAAATATAAAACAGGGGGCGTGAGAACTATAATTTATAGTTCCCAGTGTGCAATTACTGACTTGAGCAAAATGCACCACTAGGCCAAAACATAAGCAGGTAAGGGTAATAATAAGTAACTGCGGAAAAGAAAGCATATAATAAATGCTATACTACAATGCCACAATATAAGATGATGTCAACATGATGAACATCTACACTATCTTGAATCCAATATTCCAATACATAACAAGTATGCTCTATCATGGCTACCAAGTATACTATGATGCAACAAGCAATATTATCAAGTACACTATATGTCCAAGTGTCCAATACATATCTAGTATGTACTATCATAGCGATCAAGTACAATATATGACCCAATGTCCACTGAATCCAACTACGATATATTATCCAGTAGTGATTATTACATAACGACTCCGTGTCGATTTCTATTTCCAATTAAGGGCCTACCCAAGGTAGTCCAGCTTGTGCCGCCTAGCTGCCGCTGGTAGTACCAACTGTAAGATATCGAAATTCGACGGTATTTGCTAACTTTGGCCAAATCGGCCAAAGTGGGCGATTAGACGATTTGGACAAGTTCCATTCGGCGTTCCGACAAATTTGGAAGAGCAAAAATGAGTTCTAAAGGTGTTGGAATGGTTTGGACATCGATCGGCGCGAAGCGGAGCCGAAACAGAGTGAAATCAGCATTCTGGAGCTGCTGTACCGGTACAAGGGTGATGGCTGTACCGGTACAGCCATCGCAGCCAGGCTGCGTAGCTCTCGGGTTTGAGGGCTCCAGGTGCTGTACCGGTACAAGGGGCTTGTACCGGTACAAGCTTTGCGAAACCGAGAACCCGAGCTCTCGGGTTGCACTCTGTTTTGCTGTCACCCAGACCTTGTACCGGTACAAGGTCCCGTGTACCGGTACAAGGGCACACGAACAGCAGGGCTGTTTTGGAAAATAGAAAAGTTGAGGGGCTCTTTCGGATATTGTTACAATAGAGGTCTTATTCCCCTCTTTCTCAGTCATTTTCCCTCTCTCTCCCTCTCTCTCTCTCCCTCTCATTAGCTCTCTCTCTCTCTCCAACCGTGAGAAGAAGGAGAAGAAGAAAGAAGGAAAGAAAGAAAGAGAAGAAGAAGGAGAAAGGAAGGAGAAGGTCAAGGAGAAGAAGAAGAAGCTCTTCCTCCTCCTCATTCTCAGCTAGGGCTTGCTTTGGAGCAAACCCTAGAGGTAAGCCTCAACCCCTTTCATGGTATCTTGGGTTTTTATGAGGTTTGGTTGGTTTTAATGGTTCAAATAGAACCTCTTGAGTTTAGGGAACATGGATTTAGCTCACATTGAAGCTATAATCCATAGCTTCTCATGGATCCTAACCCTAGGGTTAGATTTTGGAGATTTTGCAAATATTAGGGTTTGATCTCTTTTGAGGGATTAGAAACGTAATTCTTATGCTTATAAACGCGTAGGCGAAGACGGTTCGTCAATACGAAAATCGAGCGCGAAGATATCACCATTTGAAGTGCTATAGGGTTAAAGCTAACCCAACAAAAATTAAGCGGCGACAAGACTAGCACGAGAGCGCGTCTCGGAATGTTTTCGGCATCACCTAAGGTGGGGGAGTGCCATCCCGAAGTCATCGGGCTACCCATTATGTCTAAGTTTAAATATGACCAAGTTACATATTGTGCATGTTCTTATAGGGTTAAAGATTAATTATATTGCTTCAATTTGCATACTAGTAGCTATAGATATGGTTGATTGAATGATTTATAAACTAGTATGCATGAGATTAAATGATAGAGTTTAATGATGAGATTCAACCCTATATGAGATGATTAGAACTTATAATGTTAAAGAGCTAACATTGTTGATGAGTCTAAATGACGAGTGGCATCTAGTTAGAAAACTATGAACGAGTGGCACATGTTTGATGTTTACTTGAGATGATCTTATTAGTGTGGTCGAGACACTAAGAGATTGGGTACAAGAACTTATTGATCTATGCTAATATTACCCTCAAAGGGTTGCTTTTGCTCGTGAGTTGATCATGCTCACATTGCCTGTCTGCGCTTGGTGGGGTCGCTCCCCTCAAGTTGTGCGCTCCGGAGTTGGTCACTAGGGAGGCAGCCTGCTTGCTGCTCGGATAGCCGCTTGTTATCCGCAGGCGTACTCAGGGATAGTCCAGCTAGGCATCCTTCGGAGGTTGACATGTGAGTCTTGCTTGTGAACCTTATGTTCACTTGGAGATTGGGTTACCCAGTGAGTCTTACCCATGATTGATGTTTACAGTAGCCATTCGTTGTTCATATCAGCTTATTTGCTTTCCTAGTAGCATGTTTTAGAGCTTACTATGATAGCTTTTGTAGATATTCATAGTTGCTTACTTACCCAGCTTTACTTATTGTTCATGCATCCATGATGTCAGATTGAGGCATAGCTTGATATACCTGTTTCACATGCCTACTTTCAGTTTAGGTTAGTTTTATATATATTGTATATATATCTCTCTATGCCTGCTTAAGACCTAGTGGGTAGATCGGCGGAGTCGGCGGCCAAACCCACTGGGAACTATTCGTAGTTCTCACACCCTCGTTGCAGGTACTAGCTCGAGCGCCCCGACTGAGCGGGAGGATCGCGGCAAGGGCTTAGCGCCCTAGCGGTTTGATAGTTATTTTACCTTTCCTATTGCATTAGCACCACCCTGTACTTTTGTTTTATACCTTTGAGAGTAGATGTTGTATAGGGTGAGGTTTTGGAGAGATTTGATGTATTATATTTTGATGAAAAGAATACAAGTTGTATTTAAAGGTTTAAAGCTAATGATGTTGGGAAGGATTTTATATGTCCTAGTTTATGTTTAAATAGTTAAGTTTCTCTCTTTTGTATACTTGTATGATTTTACTTGTATCACTTGCTCTAGTTGGTTGTAGTACTGTTGTGCTTTCGTTTCGTTGTTGATTGTGTATGAATACAAGTTGTTTAAATTGGGGACTTGTTGTACACAATCTGTTGCTTAGCCTTGGGCGGACAGGGGAAACTCCGTCCGTTCGGCATCACGCACGCCGCCCTCGAAACGGACCAAATTGGTACTGTTTTCGGGTAGTGCGGTCGGGGGCGTGACAGTTTGTGGTATCGGAGCGAGTAAAGAGCAAGCAAAAGAGAGAGTCTAGGACGACCTAGGGGACTCTAGGTTGGTTAACCCTAAGGTTATAGGTGCGTGAGTGCGACGTGAACCTATGACGCGGCGGAAGCTAAATGATTGGGTTTGGAGTTGGTGTTGAGACTCTAGCTATGGCTAAAGATGATTCAAGTGGTATTAATTTTTGGCTTAAGGTGATTGTGTTGGCGGCCGACAACACGATGCCGAAGGTCAAGAACTAAGACACTTGCAAGCTTACCGCCTGATTGATGTTGTTTAATGGCTACATTTCGTAATTACGATGCTGTTGGGTTAAGTCATTAACCAACTGTTTGCGTTTCAGGAGCTATGGCACCAAAGAGACGCTACGTGCGTAGGACCGCTCCGGCACCTCCTCGAGAGGTGCCCGAGCGAGCCGTGCCTCTAGTGGTGCTAGTGCCAGCTGGGCCTACTGTAATAGGCTGAAACTTGATTAGAAGCTAATTGTGATCAAAGTGGGCACAATAATGCTAAAATGGAAATTAAAGACTTCTAAACTGAATTAGAAGCTTGANGTCAAGCTGTAATAGGCTGAAACTTGATTAAAAGCTAATTGTGATCAAAGTGGGCACAATAATGCTAAAATGGAAATTAAAGACTTCTAAACTGAATTAGAAGCTTGAGATCAGTCATTGGCACACTTTGGAAGTGTGGGAATAGATACAAGTGGAAAAGAAGTGACAAAAGAATTCCAATTGCCATGGTAACTCGAATGCTGAATTTTGTAGTCGATTTGGTCGAAATGAACCATATGATGTCAAAATGAAAAGGAATTGTTTCCAAATTAAATTGGTAGCTTGGGAAGGTCCCTTGGTGTATTTTGGAAGTGTTTGGGTGAAATCGGAGCGAAAACAGAAGATTTGAAATTTTCTGTAAAGAATGGGACTGAGAAAATTAGCAGAAAATGCACAGTGTCAGAAAATTATGAAAATTCGCAGAGATGTCAGGAACATTATTATGAGGCTAGATTTGAAGTTTCATATTTTTCTAACACCTGTAGAGAGAGAAATAGCATCTGAAAGTTATCGGATAAAGATTACAGTTCGGGACAGTTCGCAGTGACCAAATGGGGTCGAAACTGAAATGTTAAAATTTCAGTGGACTTGTCAAGTAAAAACGAACATTCCTGCCAAATTTGAGCTCAATCGGACTTTCGGAAGGGCCTGCGAAAGGTATTTGATCCGCGCGGCTAAACGGATTAGTCGAGGGGCAAAATGGTAATTAGCTATGGCTTAGTGGAATTCCACTAAACCTGCCAACAGGGGAGCTCCATCCTTATCCCCCTTCTGCAGCCCATACGTAGAGAGGGAGAGAAGGAGAAAAGAAGAGAAAAGAAAAGAAGAGAAAAGAGAAGAAGAAGAAGAAGAAGAAGAAAAGAAAGGTGAGAATTTTATTTCCTCTCTCTCTCCTTGCTTTGTTTCTTCCCTTCTCCCTGCTGTCAGCCTTAGCAGCGAGCAGCAGCAGCTTGCTCAGCAGCAGCAGCAGTGGCAGCTGCTGCCAGCAGCAGCAGCAGCACCAGCACCAGCAAGCTGCTGCAGCAGCAGCAGCTTAGCCAGCTGCTGCCAGCAGCTTCAGCAGCAGCAGCAGCTTCAGCAGCTAGCAGCAGCAGCAGTGGACAGCAGCAGCAGCTGCTGGAGTAGCAGCAGCAATAGCATCAGCAGCAGCTGCAGCAGCCAGCAGTCAGCAGCAGCAGCAGCTCAGCAGGAGCTGCTGAGCAGCAGCTTCAGCAGCAGCAGCCAGCAGCAGTGGCATCAGCAGCAGCAGCTGCTGGAGTAGCAGCTGAGCAGCAGCAGCATGCGCAGCAGCAGTGGCAGCAGCAGCTGCTGCCCTGCAGGGGCAGCAAGCAAGAAAAGAAAGGAAAGGAAAGAAAAGAAAGGAAAGAAAAGAAATGAAAGCAAGAAAGAAAGATAATGAAATAGAGTGAAAGATGAATCGAAGTATTTAGACAGTTTTTACTAACTGATTTGAGGTCCTTGGGCTAATAAAGAGTTGAATTACTCTATTGAATTGTGAAATTGCATTGAAATAGTATTTTTGAGAAAACTGACCCCGGCAATGCACTTTTGCAAAATAAGAATCCTAAAGTGAAATTGACCGCGTATAAACCAAATTGAGGGTAAAAGAAACGCGTTGGCGAAGTCGGTTCGGCAATCCGACGAACCTACGCAAAGATATCGCCAAAAGAAGGTTTTCGGCTATAGTTGCCGCTTTCTGTAGCATTGAAATGCTAACTTGTAAAATATGAGCGATGACTCTAGTTTAATCTCTCCTAGTCTTATGTAAATGATAATTGATCATGTTCGAAAGTCTAAATTGACTTTTCTACAGGTCGACGACGCGCTAATTACGGTAGAGGCCGTTCTAGTTCTATTTGCACGGAGTCGCGATAGAAAGTTGTCGACGCTTTTCGAGACCCTGATCTTAGTGGATTGACGCCACTACAGGTGGGTCGGATCTTCCCAAAATGGGTGAATTTCCTCTATGTCTCCTTTGACATCTGAGTTGAAGTTATTTC